>NC_089227.1:31707931-32019920 GCF_963924675.1 Phocoena phocoena
TGGGCGTTGTGCCTCCCATCAAAACATTCTCTAAAGAAAAAGAGCAAAAATTTCAGAAACATGTGGACTACATGAATTTTAATCAGGGAGTAGTTGAATGTTTAATAAAATATATTAGGTATTCCAGATAAATATGATATTTGTATATTAATTTTAAGTGACCAAAGATATTAAATGATTCTAAACAGTATTAAGCTTCATCAAAATCAGCATTTGCCTCTCAAGGCAATACCATAACAGAAAGTAATCATTGGGTCTCCATGCAGACAGAAGGTGCTGGAGAAAGAAGGACCCTGAGAGAACCTGGTGGCACAGCTGAGACCCACACCCCCTTGGAGGCCGACTCAGAGTCGGCCCAGGGCCACACGTGAATCTGGGAATTAATGAGTGGGTCTTTTACTACCCGATATCTATTTGATGGCTGTGAAATCCGATTTTTACACCCTATTAGATTCATCTGTCGTTCTAATGTGTATAGACTCATAGCGAATCATAACTAGCAATATCAGTTTATCTCTTGAATTATCTCACAGGTTTGGAAATATGCCGTCACTTTCCATCAATTAGTAGTTTTGTCTGTTAAGAACCTTTCTGCCTGCTGCTTCATATCCCCCAAGCAATAATGTTCTTATGAAGAAAAAAAGCCCACAGAGCTTAATGTATTCCTTGCTCTAGTTACGTAATTTTTAATAAATGTTTTAAATGCTACATCAAAGTGAAATGACAGTGAGATCTACAGTTATTTTCTTTTTGTTAAAAAAAGTTTAGAGATATTGGCCATGTTGTAGGTTTTGTGGACTTTTCTAAAAGGACTGGTATTATTACCCTCACAGCTTTCACTAGGTTTCCAGCTGTTTTGTACCCAAGTTAGGTATATATATGTATGTAGTGGCAGAAACCTACCCAGTTACTCAGAGCTTAAAATCCTTTCATCGTTCATGGTGTAGTGACAAATCTGAAAGTAAGAAAAACACTTCTTAGCAAATGGAAAAATTACTGTCTGAAAGCCATGGCATTTGCAGAATGCAAATTCCATAGCAAATGCAGAATGGCTCTTACGAAGTCAGATTTAAGGTATATATGGGCACACAGAGGGTTGCAAGAAATTGTAGCTAAAGAGGGAGGAGATAGAAGAACGTCAGAGCCCGGCCATGTGGGACCATTTACTGCCGACGTCAACGGCCCGACATGACAAATACTACTTATCTTTGCAATGCTGGGCCATAAAGAATGTATTCGAGTATCATTTGTGTACTCTGTATCAAACAGAAATGTTCAAAACAAAATCTGGCGCTTGAACTGATTATCTAGAAAAAGAGATGTGGCATATGGTATTTCCAACCATGCTGGGTAACTGGAGGGCTACCTTAGGAGAGGCTGATTATGTCACAGTGGAATAAAGTTGAGTATCACTTTGGTCGATTCCCATCTGCATCTTGTAGGTGGAGGGAGGACGTTTTTCTATGAGAAGCCTATTATGTTATATAAGAGTCCAACTATGGTAGAAAAATGGCCAAAGGACAGGAACAATAGGGGAATAGAATAGAAGTAGAATAGATGAAAAAAAAAAATAGATGAAAATATTCACCTTTACTAGTAGTCAAGAAATGCAAAGTAAACCGAGAATCTATTTTTGATTTTAGCAAAACAGTAAACTTATTCAAAAGAATGGTGAGCGTTGGTGGGTGTAAGAATTAGAAAGCAGTTTGGCAGCTTGTATCAGAAACTTTAAAAATGTTCCTTCGCTTTGACCTAGGAATTCCACTACTGGGAATCTATCTTAAGAAAATCATCTATAAGCAGCCAAAGATCTATGCACAAAGATGTTGACTTTGGCAGTATATATATGGCTGCTGTAATAATAGATCCCATTTATCAAACCCCTGTTATGTGCTGGTCCCTGTGCTAGTATTTAGCATGGTTCTTGCCATCTAATTTATATGACCAAAAAAAACTGGAAACCATTAAATGTTCAACAACAGAGGAAAGATTAAATGATGGCATAATAGACAGTTATATAACCAATTACACATGACATGACATTATAAATAATTTTGACAAGTGGGTAAGTACTTAAAATAGGAATATAAAACCACATAAGGAATAATTACAAATACATGTATCTATAGTGATTATTAATGCAAACATATAAATAATAATTTTGACCATATGTACATGTGTGCACACACATATTTGCATAAAGATCAGGATGGAAATATACTCAACTGTTACCAATATTACTATCATATGGTTACTTTAGAGTGATGGGATTATGAATGAATTTTAGTTTCTTCCCTAAGCTGTTCTGTGTAAAGAATGACTAAATATTATATGAATGAATCACAGAGGGTACCTCTTTATGGATTATGAGCATTGATTTTCTGGTATCATTGTATAGCATATGCAGAGCTGAATTAAATCTACTTCACATCCCATTTATTTTTAAATATTTTTCTTTGGCAAATTTCACTCTTTAGATGTACTGTGAATGCCTACTAGGTGTTCTTGTGTTTCTAATTACTCTTTTTTGTAAATAAAGAAAAGCATGAACTTCAGCCAAATGACTTGGCCATCTCCAAATCCCTTGAAGCATCTGGTCGGATATATGTCTACCGGAAAGACCTGGCTGACACTTTGGTGAGTACCTTTAGCCTTGTACTTGAAACTCACAGACCCAAACGTCAGACTGAGACCATGTATTTGTATGTTTTAAAATGAATGTTAGAAAAATATATCAAGCTGTTTCCTCCTGTAGTCAACAATACACTTTTCAAAGAACACTGTGTTTGCAAGTCAAAGGCAGGCCCATCTTTAGGGACTCTCAACCCCTCCTAAGTCAAACGCTATTTCTCTCTGAGTCCCTGTGAAACAAGGGATTTGAGAGATGTGACTCTTTCTCTGATGGAATCTTAATTCCATTCTTCGTTTTTGGTGGCTATATGGAGGTTAGGCTGAGGACCGCATCCTGTGTGGATTTAAAGGGAAAGAGACTCTGTCCTTAGTTCCTGTCCACTGGGTACACTTTGAGTGTGCCATTCCTTTGAAGAAAGGGTGGATGGTTAGCCTTCCCTGTGTAAAATGGCACCTAACAGTGCAACATCAGATGCCACTGAAGTGTAAGCGTATGAAGAAATATAGAACCCACACTGTATGTTGTTTTCCATCCTAAATTTAAGAACACTTACGCCTAACTAGATGATTTGTTGTTGTTCCTAAAAACCTCGGTCTCATGGTTGCTTTCTCAACGGTAGGGTCAGGCCTCAGATCCATCGCCCATAAAAAGTGGGCTGTACTGGATTGTGATTGTATCATCCAGACTCATGGTCCTGGTCTGTTCCATGGAGTCATCACAAGGATGGGTCTATCCATCTGGCTCCTGTTGTATATATAATGGAGGAATCTGTATACCATGTGGCTTAACCAAAATTGCTTATAATAAAAGTATCTTATGTAAAATTATCTGCAAGATATCAAGCTACCATAATGACATTAGTCGCTGTTACCTTCACACTTTCTACCAGACACGTATGTACTAAGTAATTTACATACAGTATGTCACTTAACCTTCCTGCTAACCTTGTGAAGTTCAGAGAGGCTGAGTGACTTACTCTAGCTTCCCACAGCCAAGCCAGGGAGAGGGCTAGGATTTCATTCCAGTTATATTTGACTCTGGAGCTCCTGCACCTTCCTCCTTGTACATCGTGAGGGAGAAAAGGAGAGGGAAACCCTTTGTCTTACTTGGGATTTCCCGATGCTGGGTGTCCTTCTGCAGGTCACCAGGCCTGTGTACACGATGGAATTATACGATGGAATTACACGATGTAATTCCACCAGTGAAACTTGACAGACAGGATGCGGCACAGCACCTTTGAGTAGATAATGGGATTGATGTGACTGCCCGCCGCCCTCCCCCGCACCTTGTGAAGGAGGAGAATCTAATATGCAGTTGCCCTAGGCTCCTGGTGATGGAAGGACCCACACTCTAATTGTCTCCCCACCCCCCGGCCCTCACCCACCACACACAGACCCCTCATGCGGTTCCCTCATGTGCGCTCCCAGAGCCCTCTTCTGCTGCGGTCGAGGGCCTCGGAAGAGTAGAGGGCAGGCCTGGGGCAGTGTCTTGTGGGATAAACAGGTGCTGTGAATTCCGAGTTGAGCCAGATGCTCTCCTGTACTCGGATGCTTCCCCCACCAGCTTTTTGCACCACCTAAAAATTTCCCATTGGAATCAAAGTTTAGGTGATTTCATCTCCAAAAGATTTCAGTTGAAATGGAACATTGTAAGGGAAGGATAACATGTGAAACCACTCATATGCACTGTGCTTGTGCATAGATTAGCCTTCGTGGAAAGCAGGAATCATAGCCCTGAATGAATGGAATAGAGAAATAGAAAGTGTTTCTTGGAGAGGGCAGTGGACTACCTGAGTAACCAGAGGGCGGTGCCAGGATAAGGGGCACATTTAGGGAGAAAGTAGGAGGGATAAAAAGCCAAGTGAAAATACCCTTACACCTCCAAATTACTAAGCAGAGATCTGTGTTACTTCCCAACTCGTGGCTCTTTGAATGTCTGCAGTGCAGCCTGGTGTCCATCTGGTCCCAATCTAGCCAGACCAATTCCTGAGAAACCTGGGCTCTCCCCCACCTCAGTGTTTGCATGCACATCATTCATTCAGCCCTTACTGAGTTCCACTCCATATCCACACTGGGGGTGCAGGGACAATTTGTACCTAAACCTACTCTGAAGAGAATCAGGTCTGTGGAAAAGCTTGTGAAGGTCTTTTGTCATTTTTTTAAATTAGGAAACCTTTACATAAATATAAGAATTTGAAAATGCTAATAATTTATTTTGCAGTTCAAAAAATAGAGACTAATATTTGGATTCTGAAATGTTCCCTTTATCCTGCTATGGCATTTATTTTTGCAAAGTCCCCTTCTTTTTTTTCCCAAGTCATTAACTATTTTAACGTCATTAGCTGTTCAAGTCAGATGGGAGAATTTATATCTTAATTAGAAAATATCAAATATTTTTAAAAGGTGCCAGATAATTTTAATACATTTAACAGTGACAATGGATTTAAAATTGTGGTGGCATTTAATAATTTTACGTCAGATTTTAAGGAAATACTATTATTACCAAACTCATATCCCTTTGTATAGGGAAAGAATTGATACTTTAAAATAATCATCCATTGGGCTTCCCTAGTGGCACAGTGGTTGAGAATCCGCCTGCCAGTACAGGGGACACGGGTTCGAGCCCTGGTTTGGGAAGATCCCATATGCTGTGGAGCAACTAGGCCCGTGAGCCACAACTACTGAGCCTGCGCGTCTGGAGCCTGTGCTCCGCAACAAGAGAGGCCGCGATAGTGAGAGGCCCGCGCACCGCGATGAAGAGTGGCCCCCGCTTGCCGCAACTAGAGAAAGCCCTCGCACAGAAACGAAGACCCAACACAGCCAAAAATAAAATAAATAAATTTTTAAAAAAACAAACAACAAAAAAACTATTCCCTTAAAAAAAATTTAAAATAATCATCCACCATGGTATAAATGAAGTAACTTATTTTTTATTTCCTGTTTAAAATTTTTTTTTTTTTTTTGCTTTCCATGGGCATTTTAATAAAATTTGTAAATGTATGTCTGGGATGAGACTCGTCAAACATATATTCTGTAAAAGCCATGTCTGTCTTTATTGAAGTGCACTGTGACATTTCTTTTGTTTGTTTTTATACTCACCCTGCTGGCACATTAATTCTTACCAGAAGCCAGAGTGACTTCAGGGCTTTCACTTTCATTATGTTGTCTGCCCGGGGCAGTGTTTTATAATTAGATTTGTGTGTGTGTGTGTGTGTGTGTGTGTGTGTGTGTGTGTGTGTGTGTCGGGGGGGAGGGGCAACTCAGTGAAGTATCATTGATCACATTCTACGGCTTCCAAGGCTGTTTGCTAAATTGGTTGTAACTCACAGAAAGTGAACGGACCAGGGAAAATATTAAGTGCGCTCAGACAAGAGTTTTTTCTAATGTGGGCTTCTAATGCCTTTCGATAGCCAGACAATTCAGTGCCAAATATTTCAGAATTGACTGAGGATTCTTTTACTTTTGTCTGTCACCTTAGAATCCTTTTGCAGAAAATGAAGAATCACAGCAAAGGTCGATTAGGATTTTGGGAATGAACACTTGGGATATTGCTCTGGAATTAATGAATTTTGATTGGAGCCTCTTCAATTCAATTCACGAGGTAAGTAAGAAGGGAAATGATAAAATAAATGCTTGTGCCGGTATAACTGTGAGTTCTTTTTGAAGAATATTTGTTTGTGACTGGGTTTTAAGAAGATCCATCATCTGGTGATCTAGTTATGCTTTAGGATACCATGGCCCCAAAATATTTGGGGACTTTAAATATATTAAAAGACTGACCCAAACCTAGGAAAATCAGAATACATGATCATGCTTTATTTGCACCTAATATTGTACAATCAGATATTTGTGTTAATGTAGTATAAATATGCTATTTTTTTGTTTGGAAACATATTCATATATATATATATATATGAAGGTCTAATGGGGTGGAAGAGACATTTTATATTTGATACCTTTGATATTGACATTTTTATTTTTCCATGAGCTTTACAGAGCTTTACAGTACTTATATGAGAAACACATTTATGTATGTACCTACATGCACACACACTCACACATTCCCAAGAACATTCTATACATTTAGACTATGCTGCGAGACTTCAAGTACTCTATTGAAAATTTTGAGATATATTTCAAATTTGTATGTCCATCAACCTCTCCCTTGAGGACAGCTTAAACATTTATAAAACAGTAGATGCGGGGCAACATGCTACTGACATTTGATGAATAAATGTAGCTGGTGGACAGGCTCACAGGAATCAGGAGATGAAAAACGAGGCAGCTCTGTGCTACAATATGTTGCATTTACTTTGCTGTGTAGTGAAATGTTTCATTACAAGAAGGCCTTTCCTCCTGAAGAAGGAACTCGTGCCCAATTTAGGGACCCCCAAGCTTCACTTTCACTTTGGAACGTTTTTTAAATGTCCTCATATTTTCTCACTGACAACATTCCAACCTGATGATCTAAATTTGAGCAAGTAGTGAACTCGTTCAAGCTAAATGACTTGTGACTTTGCAAATGGTAGTAGAGTGGGACGTGTCCCTGCTTATGTGCTTATGCAATAGGAGAACGTGAATTACTCCTGTAAAATATACATGCACACCCCTCCGGTTAGAAGCACATCACTTCCATTGCTTTGCATATGGTCAGTCTATGTCACTAGTTACTGGTCTGACTCGATTTTGTCAGTTTTGTACCTTGTCCTAATCTCGCTGTCTTTCTGTGATTTGACAATGTCTTATGTCAGTGGTTCTCAAAGAGCGGGTACCCAGACCAGCATCATCACACCCCTGGGAGCTTGTTAGAAATGCAGATTTTGGCCAGAGCACAGACCTACTGACCCAGAAAATCTGGAGGGTGGGGCCCAGCAATCTGTGCTTTAACAGGCCTCCAGGTGATTTGGATTCACACTGAAATGTAAGAACCCTTGTCTAGAGAACCTACCTGTGAGGATCTAACGTAATGATAGTCATTTGCACTTGACATTGCTCATAGAACAAGTTTGGGAAGTCTGGATTTGATTCAGCCTGTGACTTAAACTTTAGAATGTCTTAGGTTTTCACGAAAAGTGTCATCCTTGCATTCTAAAAAATTACAGTTATGTAAGCCTTCTGCGTGAAGGCTTTTCTGGAAGTCAAGATAAATTATCTTGAATTTAATATATTGTTATTTGTCATATCTAACATGTTATGATATGACAGTGCCTACCTGAAGTAGCTCTTAAAAATGAAGTGAATTTTGTATCAACTTGACTCTGTGCTACAATAAACAATTGTATGAATACATTGTCTTTCAGCAAGAGCTGATCTACTTCACGTTCAGCAGACAAGGAAGTGGGGACCACACAGTGAACCTGAGCCTCCTACTCCAGAGATGCAATGAGGTCCAGCTCTGGGTAGCCACGGAGATTCTGCTCTGCAGCCAACTGGGCAAGAGAGTGCAGCTGGTGAAAAAATTCATCAAAATTGCTGCTCAGTGAGTTTCTAGTGGTAAAAAAATGTAGTTCTTCTCCTCTCTGTGAGAGGGTACATTATTTTCCTTGTGATGATAAGAAGGGATGAGATGCAAAAGGGTACTATTGAGTTAAGTGACCAAATGATCGAAAAGGTCTCTTTTTGAATATTTCTCTCTTCGCCTTTGAAGTATTTATATCTTAAAGTAAAGGTCAAAATACTAGACCAAAGCACTCTGCTCTATGCTGTAGAAAAAAGCAGGCAGTGCACACATGCCCCATCATGCAGCTAAATTACCCTTGTAGCCAGGTGAGCTACAGTAGGTTAGGAAAATGGGGGAAGGTGATGTGAGGTGGGTGAGAACCATTGAAAGTCAGATGCATTTCAAGATTCTGCTTTTGGCTCCTTGATGCCCAGAGTATGAACTTTGCAAACTCCTTAGCAGGCCCTGCACTGTCTGGTCACACCTGACCTCTGAGCCTCACCCCATGCTGCAGCCACTCTAAATGGCTCTCCCTTTCCCATGCACACCATCATCCAAGCCTGGACATGTGTTGTTAGCTCTGCCAAGAATGGCCACTTCTACCCAGCAAATTGCTATCCTTCTTCAAGACCTAGGTCGTATGTTGCTTCCTTCCTAAAATCATCCCTGACTTTCAAATGCAGGGTCAACTCCTTTTTACCCTGACCTCCCCCTACCATGCACACGTTTTCTTTTTCCTTTTTAAAAAAACTTCTTTATTATTATTGATTAAACTTACCTTTTTTTTTTTTTTTTTTTTCCGATACGCGGGCCTCTCACTGCTGTGGTCTTTCCCATTGTGGAGCACAGGCGCCGGACGCGCAGGCTCAGCGGCCATGGCTCACGGGCCTAGCTGCTCCGCGGTATGTGGGATCTTCCCGGACCGGGGCATGAACCCGTGTCCCCTGCATCAGCAGGCAGACTCTCAGCCACTGTACCCCCAGGGAAGCCCTAAACTTACCTTTTTATATAGAATTCCTTCAGTGGACTGTGTTGGCTTCCAAAGGACAGGGACCATTTCTAATCAATCACTGTACCTGGGGTGCCTGGTACTGAACTTGGTAAATAGCAGTGACTCAATAAAGTCCATTGAATGACGTTCTAGTAACTTCCTGGGAGCATCTCTTAAAATACCAGATGAATATTCTGAAACCACTCTTGGGACAGCTTCCCAACAGAAACAGGCAACATTAATCAAAATCTTTCCCAGTTCCTTCTACCTTCCAGTCTTCCCATTTTTTTTTCCTTTGTTTTTCAAAGTAGTTTTTATATCAAACCATTTCTGAGTACATGTCAGTGTAATATATGTAGGAAATATGTATTGATCACTCATTAATGTTTGCACATCCATGCAGGGTATTGTGGGGAAGTCAGAGTGAGCCTGCACCCAATCGGCTGGGGGGATACTTTCTATAACTCAAATGTCTAATTTGCAAAATAGAACCTGAGGGTGCCCTATTATGAGATGAATTTCTTTCAGGGGCTTTAGAGGATGGGAAGCTTATATGCCAAGGGTGTGGGAAAGGAGGATTAGAAAACCATTTGGAAGAAAGTAGCATTTTGAATTCCGGAAAAGAGCACACTGTCCGTGGAGGTCAGACTCATGAGAGAGAAGCAAAGCAGTTCATTGGAGGCAGAGAGTATGTGGTCAGAGAAAGGAACCTCATCCAGTCTGGCCAGAGCGGAAGGTGTTTGTAAGGAAGTTGTGGGAGACTGATCTAAAAAGGAAGATGGGACCAAATTGTAAAGGATGTTGAATTTCAGAATGAAAAGTTTAGACTGAATTGAGAAGGTGGGAGGGATTCCTTGAAAGTTTTTGTGCAGGAGATGGATTTGATCCAAGTTGTCCCTCAGGAAGGTTGATCTGAAAGTAGCACATAGACTGAACTGTCGGTAAGGAGACCCCAGAAGCAGGATATTTTGTTTACTTAGGTGAGAGATGATGGCGGTTCCTGACCTGGTGTTTGATGTGACTGGTGATGGAAGGAGAGATAGATAACAGATATGCCTAAATCTTGGACTACTTTTATGATGAATGCTCCTTTTTTGTTTGTTTGGCCAGTACATTTTCTATAATAGCCTGTGACATTCTTAAATGTGAGGCTCTTTGGGATCAAAAACTTTCTTATAAATGCCAGTTGCTTGGTGAAATGGGACGTGAATGTCCTAAGGAGTAAAATGACACCACATAGCTTAGTTCCCAGTATAAGATTATATCTGTCCTCAGGGAAATGAAATATGTATATTCACATCTTCGCCATATGGCCCCATGCTCTTGAATTGTTTGCTGTACTGGTCTCTATCCCTGGCCCATAGAATAGAATGCCAACAGAAACACAAAGTTAAATTCTTCATGATCATACTGGTAGGAATAGCCAAGAGAAAACAATCATGTCCGCGATCATGAAGTGTCTTCCCTGCCTAAGGCATCCAATTTGCATATTCATGTTTCCTTCCTTCTTACCAGTCCCATCCCCCCACCTCTGTGGGTTGAGTGGATTTTATTTCCTTACACAAAGGAGTGTTAGACTGACACTAAACTGGAATGTTTTAGTGTCAGTCTGTTCTTACCTTGAAATGAACGAACCTTGGTAAAGGAAGATTCCAGATGGGAATGGTAACCCATATTTGTACTGTATCAATTCGTCTTATAGAGAAATCATTTCTATATTAATTCTTTTTTTCTTTTTACAGATTCAGATGTTAGGTATATGTGGGTTTTTGTTTTTGTTTTTTTAAGTATGACTAAAAAAGAGATCTGAACCAGGAAAATTGTTTATGGGGACATAAAAGATCAAAAGATGAGACTTATATCTAAGATTTTGTGTAGATGAATGATTCTGAATACAAAGAAGAAGAAGAAACTTTTTATAATGACTAATAATAAAATGATTTCCCCGAAAAGTCTTGTTTTCAGCTCCGGCAGTTGCTGTCTGAAAGGTTTGCTGTTTACTCTGCATTTGAGTGATGGGCAGAGTATAAAAATGTCTGGTGGGCCATGACAGAACCAGTGGGGCTTCCATCATGCAGTAAGGTGGGAGGACTGGGAAT
The DNA here is from genome assembly GCF_963924675.1 of Phocoena phocoena. Classification (NCBI taxonomy): domain Eukaryota; kingdom Metazoa; phylum Chordata; class Mammalia; order Artiodactyla; family Phocoenidae; genus Phocoena; species Phocoena phocoena. The sequence goes on from NC_089227.1 coordinate 31,719,093, forward strand.
AAGGGGAGGGCATCCAGTGCCTCTGGCATAGGAATGGGGCACTTCTTGCTGACCTCAGCGTCTTGGCAGGGGAGCCTGGCATCATCTCATCAGGAGATGGAGCTGACTCAAGTCTCTTCTGGCTGGTGTGAACTTGCCAGGGTGTGATGAGACAGAAGGGGCGGAATGAGGGAAGAGAGTGGCAGAAGGGAAGCAGAGTTGTAGTGTTGATGCCTTTAGGCACCAGGTTCTCAGAAACAGGAAGATTTCTGAACCATAAACCAGGGAAGTGTCCTGTTTGTTCATGGAATATACCAAGCAGGGTCTACCCAGGAGACAGTTGGCAGAAACCAGCGAAAGGGGCCAGTTAGACTGAATTTCAGGTCCTCTTGCCTACCGGGGAACTATAGGCAGAGTCCAAGGCTGGACAGGAAGACTGAAAGGAACAGACCATGCCCAGTGGAGACTCAGCAGTGAGGGGCTTGCAGGACTGTGTTCACCCAGGTATTTTGGACACTAGGTGCATAGGCAGCAGTGCCTTTCCAGGTTCCCCTGTTAGTGGAGCTAGAATTTCCAAAATGCTCCCAAATGGCTGACCCTCACTGCTTTGGTACCCACGCGCAGCTGTACTGGGCAGTGTCCAGTCCATGAGGCTGGCTCTGGGAACAGGCAGGTTTAGGCAGGACCGGCCAGGGCACAGCCACCTCTATGTATTACCACTTTAAGAGCCGAAAACAGTTTCCTGGTTCTGAATCAATGCTCCTGTACACACCTGTGCGACTGGAAATCAGTATAGTTTTGAGAGACAGAAGTTTTTAATATGTGTTGAGAACCTTTAAAGTCATGATAGCTTTTGATCAATCATGTAATGACTGGAAGTCTAACTTAATTTTAGAAAATCATAAATACAGTAAAAAGTTTTTTTCACAGAAGATATTTATTGTAGCATTTTACATTGATTTGAATTGTATTGAATTGAAAATAGTTTAAATGTCTACAACAAGGGAATAAGTAAACAAATTATGAAATACGTTTTTGATGAAGTGTTCTATAACCATTAATGTTAACAGTGAAGAATCCATAATATATTATATAACATGGTATAAAACTGAAAAATCGGGATACAGAGTTGTATATACACTGTTCCCAAATTCCATCTGAGACATTGATGGAGATGTCATGGAAGAGATGACATGTGAGGGCAGCTCGATCAACACATACTAGGGACTTTTTATGCCTCTGGCTTACTGCGAAGCACTTTCATCTTTTTTCATATTTAATTATTAAGTCAGGGTAATTTTTAAATTTTTAAATCTTTCCTCAGAGAAGTTGTTTTCTAATACATCCCAGATTAAGGAATATCTGGAATTCACAGGCTGTTCCGGCCAACCTGGAGGCACACCCTTCCCTCTGCTGCCTCAAGCCCCTCTGCTGGCTTTGAAAATTAATGGAGTTTTGACTGATTAAGTTGAAGGGCAAGATTGACGTTCTGCAGAGCATATAACCTTCCAGAGTGAATGGAGCTCAACATGGCCTTATTTTATTTCCTTTATTCCTTAAATGAGAAATGTGAGTCACCGTCCCCGTAATATATGCCACATTTTAAATACATACATAACATAGTAGCTATTTTGTTGAGAGCAAAGAAAATATGTCTGAGTGTAACGGGAGGGGGCCCTGTGAGGTAAGAGGGCCTTGTTTCTCAAAAAAGAAAGACAACATACAGATTAAAGATACAGAATCAGGGGCTGTTATAATGAGTATGGGATATATACAGAAATATGAATGTAAGAGCTTTCAGTTAAAATTGTCAATGCATCCAAAATAGATTTTTAAAAGGGAGGAATCTTTTGAAGTATCCAGAGGGTATCAAGAACACAGATCTTTTCCTAAAGGTAAGGAAGCATTTGGAATCCTTTCATTTGTGTTGAGGGGATACCGCCCCATCCCACAGGGACAGTCAAGACTGCGTAGGTCACAGAGCAGAGTTCAACCCTGCCCTAGAGGTTGAACTCTGTGGCCTGGGAGAGTCTTGGCAGCTTTATCTTTTGTGATCATCTGGTGAAAGGATGTTGCCTCAGAGTGCCTTCTGCTTTCTTTTATTCCGTAGCTGCAAAGCCCAGAGAAACCTGAATTCTTTCTTTGCTATTGTGATGGGTCTCAACACTGCTTCTGTCAGCCGGCTGTCCCAGACCTGGGAGGTGAGCCCTGGGGGTCCATACGGAGGGTGGAGTTGGGGACAAATAAAACTGAACGGGAAGTGGTCCAGCTAACAGTCTTTATTTAAAATAAACGGTTTAAATGAGATATGTAGCACTCGAAAAAAATGTTTAAAAATTAGTGTCTCGAGTCATCAGGAGATATTTTCATCAAATGGTCTTCAGAATGGTTCTATAATATATATGAAAGAAGCACGACTTGTAAAATGCTTCCCAGCTAGAACCAGTTTTCTGCTTTTCTCCTGTGATGGCATTGTTACAGTTCCCTGTTGGTCATTTCAAAAGCTCACCTGTGTGTCCAGAAGCAGATTTGCAGAGACGCTAATGAGTTTAAGCTACCAGTCTTCTTGCTTGTGGGGCCTCTGGCAGTATGTTCATGTGGATGATGGATATCTTTACAAAATCTGCAAAAGTAATTTTATATGCCTTTTTCCTAAAGAGGACTCACAAAAGGTTTTAAGTTTCGGGCCTCCCCAGTCCTGGCTCTGCCTGTCAGGGCTGTATGACGAAGGCTGTTTGGGTTCGAAGTGGGAGAGGGCCACTCAAGTTAGCGCACGTTCTGAAACGTGGACTCTGAGGGTCTACGTGGGAAGAATGGAAACTGGGGTGTCCCTAAATGTAGCCAGACACGGATGTAGGGCCCTCTGCCTCCCCCATGACCCCGACACCTTCTTTCTTTGGGCTTTCGTTTCTTTCTCCATTCGCTACTGACTGTGTACCTAATTCCCCGTACCATTTCTCTCTCTCTCGTCCTTTCTCTCTCACCGTCAAGTCTTCTCCCTTACGGGTCCAGCCTGCTGTGGCTCTCTGCGGCTCCCTCGGCCTCTCCCCACCCTCTCAGATTCAGCTGTTCTTCCTGCCTACCCTGCACTCTTCATGGTCCCCAGTTCACACTCCTGCAGGAGAGAAGCTGACAGGCCAACTGTTGTTTTTCTCACATTCCATCTCAGCGACGGTCTGTGGGCAGCTTTGGGGTTCACCTTCTTTGCGTCGGGGCCCACACTCTGATGGAATGCGCGGTGGTGACCTGAGGGTCAGGGTCAGTGCTCCTTAAAGAGGTTCAAAAGAAAAGCGACAAAAGGCTTGCATCTCTGGTTAAGCAAACCAGATGCGCACACACTTCATGAGATTCAAGGAGGTGGGCAAAAAAAGCCACAGTTGATCAGAGCAGGAGGAAAACAAGTGGCTAGCAAGGGTCCGGGGAGGAGAGTGGAATTTTAAATTATACCCGGAAAGAAGGCTTGATCTGCAAACATTGAAAGGAGAACAATTCAGTGAATTTCACATAGTGTGTATTTCACGTGCACAGTGACCGCCTGCCACGTGCGCAGCTCTGCATCAATGCCGTGGCAGGTGGAGCGTGGCCAGATTAGCACAGGGTGTGCTATGGTCAAGGAGGTCTTGAACTGGTTCCAGGTGGACCCCAGCAGAGCAATGGAGGAATCATGCTGTCTCAGGGTGGCTGAAAAGCCTTAAGCAAGCAGGGCCTTGGAAGTTGAGTCTGGAGTTGCTGGGGGCATTGGGGTGGGCCTCCCTCGCAGAGGTGAGCTCCGTGTCTCTAGGCCTGGAAAGTGATCGCACTGTCCTACATAGGCAGTACAGGAAAAGACGTCGGTTTAAGGAACTAAGACAGAGGTCAACAAATATTTCGGGGAAAGAGCCAGATAGTGAATACTTTTCGGCTGTGCAGGCCATGTGGTCTCCACCTCTGTGACTCATCTCTGTCATTGACGTGCAAGAGCAGCTATGGATAGTTGATAAATGATGAGCGTGGCAGTGCTCCAGTAAAACTTTATTCGCAAAAGCGGATGGTCAGATTTGGCCCACGGCTGACCCTTGGAGTAGATAAGTTTGGCTTTAGGTATGTTGAGTTTGAGATGACACCGGGATATTCGTGTGGAATATCCAACACACTAAGATACGCAGCTCAGAGGAGCAATCGCCATCAGTTGCGGGTGTCTGTGTTTCACCTTTTCTCGCTTGATTTGTCTTATCAACATTTATCGACACACGTGTATTGGTGTGTGTAACAGTAGCTGCCAGATCAAGCAACCTGTGTGCTGTCCAGATGCAAAACTATCAACGTGATAATTTTGAATCATTTAAAAGTCTATTGTGGGGTCTACCTCATTATTTTGATTTGTTTTAGAAACAGAAAATCTCACAGATCTTCTAGAACAGTCATAAGTGTTAATAGCTGGAGTTAGCTGAGCACCGACCACGGACTGCACACTTCCTATGAGTTATCTCCATTTCAATCGGACAATGTGGAGACTCACTGCAGGCACACAGCTAGAAAGGGGCAGAATTCAGATTCAGAGTGACTTACTCTGAGGCATCTAGCTTTTCACTTCACCATGTTAAAGGCAGGCTGGGGTTTCCCTGGTGGCACAGTGGTTGTATGCTAACACATATATATGGAATCTAAGAAAAAAAAAAAAAAAGGTCATGAAGAACCTAGGGGTAAGACGGGAATAAAGACACAGACCTACTAGAGCATGGACTTGAGGATATGGGGAGGGGGAGGGGTAGGCTGTGATGAGGTGAGAGAGTGGCATGGACATATATACACTACCAAGCGTAAAGTGGATAGCTAGTGGGAAGCAGCCGCATAGCACAGGGAGATCAGCTAGGTGGTTTGTGACCGCCTAGAGGGGTGGGATAGGGAGGGTGGGAGGGAGGGAGACGCAGGAGGAAAGAGATATGGGAACATGTGTATATGTATAAATGATTCACTTCGTTATAAAGCAGAAACTAACACACCATTGTAAAGCAATTATGCTCCAATAAAGATGTTTAAAAAAAAAACAACGAATCCTCCTGCCAATGCAGGAGACACGGGTTCGACCCCTGGTCCGGGAAGATCCCACATGCCACGGAGCAGCTAAGCCCATGCACCACAACTACTGAGCCTGCACTCTAGAGCCCATGAGCCACAACTACTGATCCTGCACTCTAGAGCCCATGCTCTGCAACAAGAGAAGCCACTGCAATGAGAAGCCCGCGTACCACAATGAACAGTAGCCCCTGCTCGCCGCAACCAGAGGAAGCCTGCACGCAGCAGTGAAGACCCAGCACAGCCAAAAATAAATAAATAAATAAATTTATTAATAAATAAAGGCAGGCTAGAAAATTCCAGGCCCTTCTTCCTTAGGCCCAAATTTTTATTTGGGAAGATGACCTATGTTTCCATCCTCTGTGAATCTTCATGCCACCAGTTGGTGTGGGTGATCTTTACAGTTCAGTGATTCTATCCATCAAAGTGCAGGCTTCATCATTTAGGGTTTTCATGGGCTTTCACTATTTAGCTCTCTGCTGTGAAACATAATCATATCATTTATACAAAAAACATCAGCCAACATTATTATTTCCCACTCAGCAAGACTGTTTAAGAAGGTGAGAGCAGGGCTTCCCTGGTGGAGCAGTGGTTAAGAATCCACCTGCCAATGCAGGGGACACGGGTTCGATCCCTGGTCCGGGAAGACCCCACATGCCTCAGAGCAACTAAGCCCATGGGCCACAACTACTGAGCCTGCACTCTAGAGCCCACGAGCCACAACTGCTGAGCCCACATGCTGCAACTACTGAAGCCCATGTGCCTAGAGCCCGTGCTCCACAACAAGAGAAACCACCGCCATGAGAGAAGCCCATGCACCGCAATGAAGAGTAGCCCCCGCTCTCCACAACTAGAGAAAACCTGCTTACAGCAACGGAGAACCAAAGCAGCCCAAAATAATAAGTTAAAAAAAGAAAAAAAAGGTGAGAGCATTTGTCAGAGGTAAGATACAGAACCAAAATCCAAGTTTTTATTAAAAGATCACCAGTGTGTGGAATGTTTAACCAGCTGGATTCCCGATTCATGTGGCTGTTACTTATTTTAACCTGTCTTTAGCAACATTCCCAAGGAAAGTCGCATTAAGGAATGATGAAAACTGCATAATGAGAAGCAATCAGGGTAGAACCAGATGATAGAGCTATTTATGTTCAGAAATGTGACATATATAACACAACTTAATGAACATTCCCCTTAGTGCCTCTCAAAATAACTGATTTGACCTTTTCTTTTTTGTTTGTTTGTTTTTAGAAAATCCCTGGGAAGTTTAAGAAACTTTTTTCTGAACTTGAAAGTTTAACAGTAAGTAGTTGAGCCGGAGTAGACTTATTCTTCAAACTGATTGCTGGTGTCCAGTTTCTTTCTAGATTTCAGTAGTCGGTGTCTGCACTCTACCGTGTCAGGTAGCTTAGGCTAGTTCACTTGGGTATGAAAATGTAGCTTTGCTTCTTACGGAGTGAAGCAAGTTAACACTTCTTCCTCTCCGTGGAAAAAGGTAGTGAGAATGGTCCTCTTGGCATGATATTCAGAAGGCAGATTTTTAAGTATACTCAATTTTCGGTCTCTCTTCAGATCACAATAAAACTGTTCTCTCGTTTTCTCTGCATTATCTGTGCATTACGAGCGCAGTTTTTCTCTTCAGTGTGCTTAACAAAAGGCTGTGGGGTCACCTCATAGTAGAAACTATGGAGAAGAAACTGTACTTAAGGAACCTGTTTGAGGGAAGAATAATAGGGCAATCAAAAGGTGTCTGTCCTTTGCAGTCATTTCCCATTATTGTCAACCAGTAACTTGACTTTCATTCATTGCCTAGATTTCCTGCCCTAATTTAGTGAGTTTATTCTCCTAGGAAACCTTTATCTACTTTGTTCTTAGGAAGAACCACTCTATATCTAAATCATGTTCAAATGGTATAGTAAAAGTGGATTTAGAATTGTTTCTATAGCACATTGATTTTTCTTTCTCTTTGTAATCTTCTTGGTTCGGCAGGATCCTTCCCTGAATCACAAAGCCTACCGAGATGCATTCAAAAAGATGAAGCCGCCCAAAATCCCTTTCATGCCCTTGTTGCTTAAAGGTAACAGTTTTCTATCTTCTATGCTATATAATTCCATCTTCCAGAAATTTGTCACTCTACAGAGGGCAAGAAAAGGAATCTCAGTTTATTTCTTTATAGTAATTTTGACATTCAGCCCTAACTGTGTTGGCTTGTGACTGTTTTTCAAATGTTCAATTATTTCTGAAATGCTTAAAATACTTAATTGTACTTAAGCAGACATCAAAGTGTTTTCGATTGACTCACAAAACTTGGCACTGGAAACGTTTGTGTTTTTACTTTACTCTGCTTTAAGCATCGTCTTATTTGAGTCTACAATTCACTTAATTCAACCAAGAATAAGGCTGGCATAAAGAATCCAAACAGTGATCAGTCACGGTCTATGTTTTCAACTTAAATTTCAGAGATTCAACCCGTGGCCTGCTGCTGTGTGAGAAGTACCTTTGGTCAACCCAGGCAGTGTAGTGTATGAAGAATTTTGGTAGGGAATGTACTTTCTTCTTTCCAGGAGTGAATCCAGTTGGGAAAGTATCTGACAGCTCCAAGTTAGTCGACTAACTTGTCTTCTGTAGAGAGCGCCAGATCATTCATCATGAAACATGTTAGTTAAATTTACTAACGATCTCAGGGGGTCTCTTTCAGACCCAGGGGATTAATGAAAGTGAAGTTCGTTTTCATCTGGCCTATGCTCCTGACATTGAGTATATATCCTACCTATGTGCTTTCCAGGAAAAGCGGGTTGGTCATTTTTCTTGGCTGTGTTTTGATTCTTTCCAAGGGATTATAGGAATACTCTTTTATATTGCCTTCACCCTTCAGAGGCTTGTAAATTCTGCTGGCTCAGTCCCCGGTGCCTACACCCATCAATGTGATTCTGGAAGTGAAATACCTGGGAACTGGATTGCTGGTTGGCCTGGCCGTCTCCTCCCTCACCTCCCCCCATCGCCAGCCCCACTGGCAATAAAGCTGATACTCGCTTTTCGGCTTCTCTCAAGAACAGCCAGAGCTTGGAGAAGTGTTGAGTTGCTATGCATCCCTGCAGCTATTTATTCAATCTTCATCTAGTATAAAGCAAGAATTTCTGGGAAACAATAATGTATTAGGACAATTGAGAGTCACACAGAATGCTTCATTCGAGCTCAAAAGATTCTGCGAAATGTAAATGGATGAAATAAGGAGAGATTGTAAAGCCAGAATACCAACTTAAAAGTTCATTTAATTTTTCATGTTTATTTCTAAGATAAGTTTATTCAGGCTTCTGATTTTTATTTAAAATAAAACACCAGCTGGAGAGCGGGGGTGGTGGCCTGTGGGAAGTGACACTTAGAATTATTTAGACACAAAGAGGAAAACTAGGAAGCGAAGACAGATCTGGGAAAGGAATTGATTTTAGGAAGACAAAATTTTGAAACAGTGGATGTTTTTAAGGTAATGAGAAAACAGTCGACAATGTCCCGTTAACTTAATTAGATATGAGCTGAGCTTTCTGCTATATATTAGTGGTTTTTCCCCCAAGGTACTTAATGCAGTCAGGTGCCTCACACTTATGTCTTAGCTTGGATGCAATTTTCTGCTTTACTGAGTTTATCTAGACCTCTTTGTCGGCAGCAAAACAAATCTCCCTTTTTTCTTTTGTGTGTGTGTGTGTGTTTAAATTTTTTTTTTAATAAATAGGTTTTTTCTATTTTTTTGTATACAGCAGGTTCTTATTAGTCATCAGTTTTATGCACATCAGTGTATACATGTCAATCCCAATCTCCCAATTCATCCCACCACCACCCCACCACCCCGCCGCTTTCCCGCCTTGGTGTCCATACGTTTGTTCTCTACATCTGTGTCTCTATTTCTGCCCTGCAAACTGGTTCATCTGTACCATTTTTCTAGGTTCCACATATATGCGTTAATATACGATATTTGTTTTTCTCTTTCTGACTTACTTCACTCTGTATGACAATCTCTAGATCCATCCACGTCTCAACAAATGACCCAATTTCGTTCCTTTTTATGGCTGAGTAATATTCCATTGTATATATGTACCACATCTTTATCCATTCGTCTGTCAGTGGGCATTTAGGTTGCTTCCATGACCTGGCTATTGTAAATAGTGCTTCAATGAACACTGGGGTACATATGTCTTTTTGAATTATGGTTTTCTCAGGGTATATGCCCAGTAGTGGGATTGCTGGGTTATATGCTAATTCTATTTTTAGTTTTTTAAGGACCCTCCATACTGTTCTCCATAGTGGCTGTATCAGTTTACATTCCCACCAACAGTGCAAGAGGGTTCCCTTTTCTCCACACACTCTCCAGCATTTGTTGTTTGTAGATTTTCTGATGATGCCCATTCTAACTGGTGTGAGGTGATACCTCATTGTAGTTTTGATTTGCATTTCTCTAATAATTAGTGATGTTGAGCAGCTTTTCGAATTTCCCTTTTTTCTACTGAAAATACATTCTCTCATTCCCGCTAGTAAATTAAACATTTTCTTTTTCATTAGAAGCTCAAGTTTAAAGAAGCACTTGTTTTTCCTTCATCTTAATTTTTTGCCATTATAAAACGTTAGTACTCTCTTGCATTTAAAGTTACTTTTTTTTGTCTGAAATAATTTCCAAAGGAAAACAGGATGAAACTTTTAAATATGTGTATATCACATCTGAGGTAAGACATTTTGGAAAACATAAATGACATTCTTAGCTTTTGTTAAATGCAAAATTATTTTAAAATTTGCTGTAAACTAGAGCAACCAACATTTTCATGAAAACTTCCCAGCCCTCCCCTCTTGTGCCTCCTGCTTTGCATTGCTTTTGGTTAGAGAAAGACACCAAACTGAACTCCTTGGGTGTTAAGAAGGATTAGGGCTCCCATGTTTCATTTTTTGAGATAGTCAATTCCCAATACCATGCAGATTATCAAGTGAGCAGGTAACCTAAAAATGCTTCCAGCCATCAGCTTTTCTACTTTCCAGTGAATTTCTTACTTCTGATTTACTTTCCCCCCCATACTGTGGAATCCAGTTCAGAAAGTAGTGAGTGAGAAACCCTAAGTAAGTGTTGGGGAAAGGATCCAGCTGAGCTAAAGGTCAAAAGCAGTTGAATAATCTGTATCGTGGCGTTTTGGGAGATGGTAGTCCTTCCAGTAGAGTGAATGATCAACAGGTGTCTGAAGGTAAACTGAGGTCGTGTTTGTATCTTGGGGCGCAGATTATTATTGCACATTTGCGGGGGTGTTTAAATAAATGGAATGTTGAGGTGCTTGTATGTTTCTTCCTTCTCTTTCACTTGCCATCTCTTCAAACAGAGTCCTTTCATCCCCCGTCCTGTTATATGAAGTGTTAGGAGCGTGTTCAGATGTCTCCAGATCAAGGGGTCTGGCGGTTGCTCATTTCTAGCACTCTGAACCCTGAACTGCTTCACAGCCCATGACTTAGGTTCTGAGACCCCCGTTTTTGAGCTCAAACACCTGTATTGGTTTATCCTTCTCACACCTGCCTCATCATACACCTGCCGTTCATCTGCATCAAAACCTTCAGCCATTTGACCCCCTTCTCCTGGGCAGCAGCCCCTTCCAGCCCCTCTTGCCTCCCCACCTGGCCAGACACACCTTCCCTGCCTTATCCTCAGGCCAGCATCAGCCTAACAGCCCCCCACCCTCAGTAGAGCCACCGTCCTCGTGCGCTGGCCTCGACAAGTCCTTGAGAGTTGAGATTAAGCAAGATCACCCACGCAGAGGAGAGGGAGGAGATAGAAAGAGGGACAAAGGAAACACTGTAAAAGTTGCAGAGGCCCCCGTCTCCCATGAATTCAGCAAGGTGGCTGTAACGGGTGGTCAGAAATGTCCAAGTCCTTTCGGGTACCAGAGAGGCACCGTGGAGAGAGCAAGCAGGCTGCCTGGGCTTGGGTCCTGGCTCTGAGACTTAGAGCTGTGATCATGGGCCAGCTGTGCTTGTTCTTTGGACCATCCTTTCTTCACATTCTTTTCCTGCTAGGGCTTTTACCTTATAGTCTTTTGTGAGGATTAAATGAGTTAATGCTGTCTGACGCTGGTAATAAATATAAGCTGCGTTATTATCATCATCTTTGGGAACATAGGGAGCGGATGACAAACCTTGGAACACTGGGGGAATGGACGAAGAAACTCTGACAGGGCATTTGTAATCCGAATTCTCCGCGAGTGAGGAGTTACTAGGCTTGTAGGTGGTGTTTAATGTAGATAGAGTACACACAGTGCTTTGCTTGCTGTACAAACAAGGTACAAGCTAACTGTGTTGGCTACTCTTTTTCTAAATATTGTGTCAGAGGTTGAAAGCTTGCAATTCTATTCTGAAAGCAAAACAGTGAAAGAAAATAACCAGAGAGTTTGTCAGATGACTGTGTAATTGTGAATTGCTCCCCTGCTAAGACATCAGTTTAAAAAAAAAAATCAAGGGGAGAAAACTTAGGAAAACGTTGCAGTCTGGTGGGGCTGGAAGCTGTGAATAAAGAATGCCATGAGAAAAGGGTCGTCATCAGCGTAGTCTGTAACTGTGGAACTGGTGTTGCCCCCTGGTGGGCAGTCAAAGCTCAGCGGCTGGGTGTGTTTCAGGCAGATTTCCCAAGCACCTATCTCGTAATTGCCCCATAGGGACCAGCAGAATCAAAGTCTTGATTAAATGCAAATGCTTTTCCTTTCCATTTAGAGGAATTTTAATCTGTTCGTTTCCCTCTTTATATCATGTTATTTTAACAAGATTTTTGAAAGTGATGTTCATTTGGTTTGTCCTCCATGTCTGTGATATAACATGATTATTTGCATGTTCTTTAAATTGTAGTATATTTCTTACTTTGATTCTCCGCTGTGAGGACTCCCCAATGCTCAGTCACTGACCCTCTGATTTGAGTTTTTATAAGCCACCCCCTTTCAGAGCTTCAGCTGCTGTTATTATTGTAACTAATCCTTGTCTCTTGAAGAGACACTCCAGTAAGTTTTGCGACCAAAAGGAGATTTTTATTTGAGTATCTTCTTTCACTTCAAATGCAGTGAGGCTCAAATCAAATTAACATTCCCGTCCTCTGAAAATGTATCTTCATCCTACTTTCCTTATGTTGTTTTCATCAGTGAATAGGCCCAGAAATCTTGCCTTTTCCAAACCTGTCCCATTACTCATTCACTTCAGATACACAGTCAGGCCCTGGCTTTGAAAACCAAAAATCTAAACCTTAATGCTTTAAGTAAAGCAGATCCATATACTTTGCCAGGGATTGTTAAAAAGCAAACACATAAATATTAAAAATCCTTTTTGTTTCTGGGGGTTCAGTTCTTTTCTGCTCGGTGTTCTGGCCTAAAAACATAATGGACCAGTTAAGTTATAGAATAGTGTTAGTGGATGTTAAGCAGGAAGCAAGATACATACTTGCGTGAGTGTTATAATGTTTTCTCTCCACACGCATACATTATGCCCCCTCACATCAAATACTATTGAGATTCAGTTTCAAGTTGCCTGGTCAATTGCATGAAATAATCCATAACGTTTAAGAAAAATTAATAAGCTGCATTGCATCTATACCTCTTCAACTCTGCGTCATGATCCGTTCCTAATGGTACATATATCTTTTTGTTTTTAATTTTCAGATGTAACATTCATTCATGAAGGAAATAAAACATTTTTGGATAATCTTGTCAATTTTGAAAAACTGGTACGTAAAACTTCACTATTTCTCCTTTTTCCCACTGTAAGGGAAGTGTATGCTTTTCTGCGCCAAGAAACAAATGGTTTAAGTGCTTTTCTCCTCTGAATGTGCGGTGATTTATTTGCTGCATGTTGTACATTATCAACGCAGTGCGTTCCAGTTAAAAATAAGTGTGCCGGCAAGTTCTGGGGCCAAATATGAAAATCTGCTTTTTATTTTTGAAAACGGAACTTCATTAGATTGACATCAGTGGTTGAGTGTATGTGTTTGAACTAGAATGAAAGCTGTAAGGTTCCTGTCAGCAGGAGTTCACAGTCTTGAGGTTCAGCCTTGTTGCTTTAAAGGCATCTCCCTGTGTCTTGGCTTACGCTGCTTCTGAGGCACGGGACAAAGCTCTCCTTCTGGGGAGATACGTCCATCTTGGATATGAAGATGGAATTTGTAGGGTCTGCATGGGAGGGGAAGGACCACCCCTCTATCAGCCTGTGGACAGATGATGCCACTGTGGAGAGATCACCTCGTGCAAAGTGAGAAAGTGAGCTCACGAGAAAGGGGTCCCTGGCCAGTCCCTTCTTACAAGTCGCTGAAATGCCTCTTTGAGAACTGTTTCCAGGACATTCTCAGGTGCTTTGTCACGCAGCGGGTTCCTACTAGCCTTTCTCACTGGCTGTGGGCGCAGGAGGAATTGCCTGCGACTGTGAAATAGGAGTGCCCCGAAGAGACCCTGGGGACCACAAGAATGGATTTGTCTGACAGTTGAACTTTAGTGTCATAGGTGAGCCTCCCATGCACGGTTAAAGATGGTATCGGGGACCCCTGTCCGTAGACCCTGAACTTTGAGTGACCTTTTCAGTAATGGTAATAGATTTGTGTGAACTCTTTCAGAAATGGATCCCCGGTTCCCTGTGAGACTCGGTCAGGCATTTGAGAGAAGGTTGAGTGAGACGGGGGCCATAGACCATGACCAAAGAACGGTACCACCTGATGAGTCCAAACGAGGTTTGGCCTCTGACCTTTGCCTCAGAGGTGCCCCGCTCTAATTGTGAGGTTAACTCGCCACACACGGGATGAGGCGGTGCAGAGCCAGTGCAGGAGGCTCTGGTACAACCTGAAAACCCAAGCAGCTGAATCTGGAAGACTGACGTCTTGGGATAGCTTGCCTTAGCTCAGTTTTAATGATTTGAGGGTGATCGCTTTCTGGCTCATTAGTTATGAAGTAGACATGTCCGTAACTTTTTGAGTCTCTCTGTGCACTAAGTGCTTTGGGATCCAGCTCAGTTATTTTAGATACTACAGTCAAACCAACACAGCCCGAAATAGATATTTAAAGTATTGGGTTTTCTTGTACTTACTCTTTAGAGATTTGTCCTGGTGTCACCCAGTAATGTTCTGAAGATCCCAGGGCCCCTCTTTGTAGCCAAAGACTGTAGGCCCTAGCGTTCTAGTCTGTAGACAGCTTAATCTTCAGTGTTTGGTATTAATGAAATGATTGCAGGAATAAGAAGCCTCTGGTCAATACTTACTTCAAATCTTGGCCAACACCTCTGCTTAAGAATGCCAAATAAGCTTTGGCGAGCATGTAAGAGATGTGGGACGAGCTGTGTCACACCAAGTGGAATTCCCTCTAAAGGTCTAGTACCCTTCCCTCTGACTAACCCAGAGGAAACATGCGAGAGCCAGTGTACTCTTTGTACGCTGACTGTGGTCAGTTGTTAAGGGTACAGTGGTGGTTGGCCCCCTTCCCAAAGAGAACCAGTGATTTGGTTAAGTTCATTGTGTCATTTCCCCCCAGATGGAGCTCCCCAAGTGAGAGAACAATTCAGTAAAGGCAAGCATGGGAAAGAGTGATGGAAAGCTTCCTGCACCCTCTCTCTTTCATTCTGACCAGCGTCTCTTTTCTTTTTTCCCCTGCTTTCTCCAGTGGTCCAGTGGAGGCCTTTTAACGCTGACTCACGTAGTCTAGGGTCTTGCTTTCATAGAGACAAGACTTAAAACTAACCGTGGGGACTGAAACAAAGTCTAACTAATAGTACTGCTCCTAGGGTCAATAATTGTATGTACCCCGAACCCTTTAATAAAGCTTAAGGAAATAACATGGCGTCAATAGGTAATCTTTTATTTCAAATTCCTGAAGAGAACTCTTACTAAAAAGACAGCTAGAAGGTAAGTGCGGTTATACACGCGTGCAGCAGGCCCACGGCACACAAGCTCACCCATCAGGTGCTTGCCATCACGTCATTTCTAAAGAGAGCAGATTTTGTAGGGTCACTGGGTTCCTGGTCCTCAAAGCAGATGGCATTTAAGGTACAGCGTGCCTCATGCTGACCCCCACTCCTTGCACAGAGAAGACAGGCTGAAGTCAGAATTTTTTCTAGACAAAACTGTATTTTACATTGTACATAGCCCTATGTTGTGCTTGGATGCTGGAGAGTGAAACTGAATTTCCTAGTAGAGTCAGTAGTTTCAGCACGTTTCTTAGCAAAAAGACAAGGTTTCACTTAAGCTATTGATAAAATAGCATCATCTTTCACAGTAATGAACCAGTAGAACCTAACTGAATTAACCTGTGGGAAGCCAATTCCTCATGATGGGTATTAGCCAGTGAGCAGATAATTCAGTGTGTTATCTTTATCAGGCTGATCCAGGCCAACGCATTAGGTCAGAGAACACGAAACCCAGAAGTGCTTATTGGACCTAATAAGTTTTCCATTGTTCCCCACACTGCCTCAGCAGCTCCAAATGTTTCAGCCTCAGACCATTAAATAATGAAGAAACAAATGCTTTCTCCCTTTCTTCTCTTTATCACTCCGTGTTAAGAGCATCGTCTTTTATCGTAGCTTCCTCCCCGCTCCCTTCAGAAAACCTAAAGATGAGATCAGGGCTCTGGTTTCAGTGCTGCCCTGAGTACCTCACCTTACATCAGCTGTGCAAATGGCACGTGATAGAAATCAAGGTGACGCCATACCTTAAAACAACGACCGAACTGTCCTGGGAATAGTGGTAAAATTGGGGGAAGGAAATTTAACAATACATTCTCAGACATGAGTCAGGTCTCATTTCCTTTACAAACGCAACTCGAGCTGTTGCTGTAATCACTGTCCTGTTTATTTTTCACTATTGAGTAGAAATACAATAGAAATGCAGCCGGTGAGAACAATTTAATAAGTAGGTCATATTCCAATAATGTTTCTGGAGGTCTGCTGAATTTTAAGTAAATTTATTTTTAGTATTAACATTATTATTTTAGCAGTAATTTGTTGAGCGTTTGCTGTATATAGACGATCCTATGTTCAATGTGTGTAGGCAGGACATGAAAAACAATGGCCCAGGGTACGAACTACTATGTATAAAATAAATAATACACAAGGATATATTGTATAGCACAGTAATAATAGCCAATATTTTATAATAACTTTAAATGGAGTATAATCTATAAATTTTGAATCACCTGAAACTAATGTTGTAAATCAACTGTACTTCAATTGTTAAAAAAAAAATATGATGGCCCATTTAGGAAGGTTTGGAGGACCAGATCGTGAATAATGTGGATTCTTGAATTACAGGGTTATGTTTGGATTTTGTATGAAACAGTATGGAGTCGCTGTTGCCGTCCAGAGGACTAGAACATGATGACAAGTGTTTGGAGATTATTCTGGCAACTGCGCAGGAGGAAGTGTAGTGGAGATTGGTCTGGTCCTAAATGCCGTGTTTCCTTTACCGTGGTAGAGAGAGCTAGAAGGCGGTTGCAGGTACACAAGTATGAGGCGAGGGGATCTTGTCCAAAGGAAGGAGCTGTGAGTTTAAGAAATCTTTGCCTGGAGATCAGTAGGAAGCTTAGAGAAATAAAGAAGAAAACTGAAGACTATAAAAGGGAATGTACATTATAAACAGAAAACGGTCTCTGTAAAGATATTGATGTTTTAGAAAATGTACCTGTTTCATAAATATCTCATCTCCTGTCACCATTTGAGTTACTTGAGTCTTTGATTCCACAAAACTTCTGGCCTCCATTCAGCAAGTACGTGTGAGGCCACGTGTGTGCCGTACGGTTGGTGCTGGATACACAAAGCCCTCTCGTGATACTTGCTCTAGAGGAGGAAGAAAGTTCCACAAAGTGACTACAGCAACACAAACCCAATAAACACTGTACACAGAGCAGTGGGAAGGTTGAGAATGGAGCTTCCCAAGTGCAGGTGAACTCACAAAGACTTCATGGGGAGAAGGTGGAACACCTTCTGAAGTAAAAGCATATGCAAATGTGGACAGGTAGGTTGAGGGTGGACGCGCTGCATTTTTTTAATATATTTTTTTAAATATTTCTTTTAACTGAGGTATGTATTGATGTACGATATTATATGTTACAGGTGTACAGCATTGTGATTCACAGTTTTTAAAGGTTATACCCCGGTTATAGTTATTATAAAATGCTGACCATATTCGCTGTGTTGTACTATCTTTGTAGCTTATTATTCTACACATAATAGTTTGCACCTCTTTATCCCCTATCCCTGTCTTGGCCTTGCCTCCTTCTTTCTCCCCACTGGTAACCAACCACTAGTTTGTCCTCTATATCTGTGAGTCGGTTTCATTTTGTTATATTCACTAGTTTGTTTTATTTTTTAGATTCCACATATAAGTGATATCATACAGTATTTGTCTTTCTCTGTCTGACTTATTTCACTTAGCCTAATACCCTCCAATCCCATCCATGTTGTTGGGAATGGAAAAATTTCATTCTTTTTTATGGCTGAGT
This sequence comes from Phocoena phocoena, assembly GCF_963924675.1. NCBI lineage: Eukaryota > Metazoa > Chordata > Mammalia > Artiodactyla > Phocoenidae > Phocoena > Phocoena phocoena. The sequence continues at coordinate 31,736,600 of NC_089227.1, forward strand.
CGTATTCCATTGTACATATATACCACATTTTTATCCATTCATCGGTTGATGGACACTTAGGTTGCTTCCATATCTTGGCAGTTGTAAATAATGCTGCTGTGAACATTGGGGTGCATATGGCTTTTGGAATTAGTGTCTTCATTTTCTTTGGATATATACCCAGGAGTGGAATTGCTGGGTCATATGGTAGTTCTATTTTTAGTTTTTTGAGGAACCTCCATATTGTTCTCCATAATGGCTGCACCAATTTACATTCCTGCCAACAGTGTAGGAGGGTTCCCTTTTCTTCATGTCCTCACCAACATTTGTGGTCATTTTAATGTTAGCCATTCTGACAGGTGTGAGGTGATATTTCATTGTGGTTTTGATTTGCATTTCTCTGATGATTAACAGTATTGAGCACCTTTTCATATACCTGTCAGCCAAGTGTATATCATCTTTGGAAAAATGTCTGTTCAGGTCTTCTGCCTTATTTTTTTTTTTTTTGGCGGTACGCGGGCCTCTCACTGCCGTGGCCTCTCCCGTTGAGGAGCACAGGCTCCGGATGTGCAGGCTCAGCGGCCATGGCTCACGGGCCCAGCCGCTCCGCGGCATGTGGGACCTTTCCCGGACCGGGGCACGAACCCGTGTCCCCTGCATCGGCAGGACGACTCTCAACCACTGCGCCACCAGGGAAGCCCCTTCTGCCCATTTTTTAATCGAGTTGTTTTCTTGATGTTGAGTTGTATGAGCTCTTTATATATTTTGCATATTAACCCGTTATTGGTCATATCATTTACAGATATTTGCTCCCGTTCAGTAGGTTGTCTTGTACTGCATTTCTTAACAGTATGTTTTCCCGTGGCTCAGTTAGAATCTGTGCAGCCGGGGTTGAGAGCCACTGTTTCTGAAGACAAGGTCAAATTTTCTTTTGTAATCCAAACTCAATATATATTATCAATTAAAGTTAGGTCCCGCACCAAATATAGCTCCTCTAAATACACCCAAAGGTGTTAGACTATCCAACCAGCCTCACAGCACCGCTAGTTCAGCAACACCCGAAATGACCCTTCCGCTGATGTGTTTCCTCTTTTGCCTTCCAGCATATGATTGCAGACACTGTCCGAACACTGAGACACTGCAGGACTAACCAGTTTGGTGAGTCATTGAAGTTGGGTATGGCATGTTAGTCTATCATACGTTGGTATGGACTGTGGCCATATCACAACTATTGGTGGTAAAAAAAAAAAAGATTGTAAAATATAATATGCACATCACATGCATATACTGTATTCTCTCTGTTTCATCACTGCATGTTTGGGAGGCAGAGTAGGAGAAGAAATGGCAGCTTTTTATCCTCTCCTGGCAGCAAGCGTACACTGTACAGAGTGACTTTAGACGATCAGAAGCTCCCGCTGTACCCCTGACCCAGAAAGTCTTGTTTGCTTGCCTGCTGGCTCAGAATTACCCGTGGGTTTATCAGGGGTGACCCTGTCCTTAACCTCCTTGCTTGGAGCCTTCCTGGAATAGGAATATAGTTTGTAAAAATGCCTAAAGCAGCCTTGCAGAATCTTTTCTCCTGTCCAATGAAAACTTCCTGTTTGGAGCTGCCTTTCACTGAAAAAGTATTTTTCTGAGCGCTTTTGTTGACTCCCCACTGAGACTGATGTATGTAGGAATATTTATTCCTTTTTAAATCTCAAGAATAATTTACACTGTGTTTAAATGATGTTAAAACATTGCAGGAAGGAAGGAAATCAGCTGTATTGAGTTCAAGGAGCTTTCACATGGGCAGTGGGATCCTGACCCTCGTGCTGGTGAATGGAGATTATAGACCCTGTGGGTGCAGAGCAGAAAACTCAGGCTCGGAGAGGCTAAATTTCAGCCGTTACTCAGACCGAGTACCTGACTGCCCAGCCCATACCGTTTCCTTCGCCTTGTGCAGACTTTGTAATTATAAAGGGCAATTAAAAAAACAGAGAGTTCAGTAATTGTAAATCAATCAAAAGTGACCACTAAGTAAAAGTTACTTTGTTAAGCAATACATCCTCATTGTAAAACGATTTTTTTCAACAAAACAGAAGTGGGGCTTCCCTGGTGGCGCAGCGGTTGGGAGTCCGCCTGCCGATGCAGGGGACGCGGGTTCGCGCCCCGGTCCGGGAAGATCCCACACGCCGCGGAGCGGCTGGGCCTGCGCGTCCGGAGCCTGTGCTCCGCAACGGGAGAGGCCACAGCAGAGAGAGGCCCGCGTACCAAAAAAAAAAAAAAAAAAAAAAACCAAAAAAAAAAAACAATACAGAAGTATCTTTAAAGTAGAACAATCAGAGTCCCACTTCCTAAGGAAAATATTACTAACAATTTGGTACATATTCTTAAGAATTTTCATTCTGTTCATGCCCGACTTGGGTAGTAATACTGTCCTCCAACAAAGCAACTGAACTTCTGTGTGGATTACAAAGTTTCTGTGTGAAAGAGAGAATTATAAACACAGGACCTAATTTTCTAAGTGCTCACGTCAAGGAATACCGTTTGATACATGCTTGTATAATTGTCCAATGCAGTTTCAATAGAAATAGCAATAACATTGTCATGGAGATTCATTCAAATGTACAAGCATTCTGTTATTGATGAGTAAAGGATTTGTATCTCTTTCACCCCCCTTTGCTTCCCAAGTATTTATGGGTACTCAGCTAATTCTGAGACCTCAGTCTCACTCACCAAGGGATTCCGGTCTATATACGCTGCAGCTGTGGGCAGGAAGGTTCTACCAGTGGGGCTGGCCTTGACCTTGCCAGCCTCCCATCTCCCAGCCTCCCATCTCCAGAGAGTAAGTCTGCATAGCAAAAGGCAAAGGAGGAATTTAAATAACTATCAGGCCAGTTTGTGTTTTGTATTTATATATCTTTAAAAATCAAGTTTGGAACTGAATTATCTAAATTCAGTTTGACAGTTTATATAGGCAGAGTTAAACAACGTCAGCCCTTGGGATAAAACAATGTTAATGAAGCCACTTAGAGATTACAGAGTGCCATGCAAGGGTCACTTGTCATGGTTGGAAGCATTCCGCCTGCCGTCTTTTTAAGGCTGGAAAGTTAACAAAACTATCTCGGTAGCATCATGTTTTCTAAACCAAACAAGGGGGAATGGTAAAACTTTAACTCTGGTGCTTTTACTTGTTGAAACCAAGAAGCCTTGCTTCTATGTAACCGAAGAACCACAAGCTGTCCGTGACATACAAGCCCTAAATTATTTCCTCATAAAACGTATCTGTCACAGAGGAGGAAAAAATGCGTTTTCACCAAGAGATAAAATTTCTGCATTAAAATGCTCAGCCTCCTGGGGGCCCCTTTTCTGCCCCAGCTGAACTCCAGCCTCACCCCTGGCTTCTCCCTCTGAAATCCCACAAAGCAAGAAGACTCACAGTTACATTGTGTCACTGGAGGGCAGCTTAGCCCATCTCCCCAGGCCTTAATGCGTTTTTTGTTTGTTTGTTTGTTCCTGACCATGGGAAGTGGGCCTGCCCCACTGTCCAGGCTACTTTATCTCTGGTTCCTTATCAGAGCTGTCAGCAGCATGGCACACACGGGTTCACAGTGCACCAGAGCCTCTTGTGGCCCTTTAACCGCCCTGCGTCTGGGAGTAGAAACTCCCTTGCTTTGTCCTTCGCTGCGTGGACGTTACCCCATCCACACACTTTCTGAACCTGCTTTGCCTGCAAACCAAACCTTGAGTCCACTTCTGTGATATTCGTTCATTTGATTGTTCCCTTAATTTTTTCTCCCCCAAATAAGGACTCCAAAAGATTTTCCTACCAAAATAAGGACATACAAAATCAAAAAAAAAAAAAAAAAAAGAACTAATGTGTCCGTGCAGTCACCAGGTTAGCAGTGATTTCTGACAGTTCCAGCCTGAGATATAAGAGCCTGTGAAAGCCATTTAATGGGGCAGTCACTGTGACAAGCTGCATGGCGTGGGAGCCGAGACCGTGGACTTGGGGGCCTCACGGCCTGGGTTCTGGTCCTTCTCTGCCGCTTACCTGCTAGGTGTGTGCTGTTTCACGTTCTGTAGAGGGAGATAATAACAATCACTAAATACTATATAATATTAGGAGAAATTGCTCTATCAATGTTGGTAGAACAGACATCTTGCCAGTCTAATTACCTGACCTGAGGCATCTGGTCTGAGCTGGACAAGCATCTCTGGGATTAAGATAAAGATATCTCTTCTGGGACTCTGACCAATGCGAGTCTGCCTTCTGGGTTTACTCTACGCCTTCAGGTGGGGTGTTACTGGTATTCAGAAACAGCATTACTGCTCTCATGAGATTGACTTTTTTTCCTTCCCCAAAATAGGAGGTGACATATCTCCAAAAGAGCACCCAGAGTTAAAATCCTACGTTCATCACCTGTGCGTCATTGACAGCCAGCAGGCCCTGTTTGCGCTGTCGCACAGGATCGAGCCACGGGTGTGAGCCCCCCCACGCCTCGCCACCCTGGAACCGCAGCCCCGGGAGCTCCGGGGATGGCAGCGCCGAGCACGTTGCTTTCCTGAGAGAAAAGAAGTTGCTGAGTTTTATCAGCGTATCACAAGACATACACAGGAAAGCCAGCCAGAGCGTGCTCGCGAAGTGATGTCAGCTGCCAGAGATGCGGAGAGGCTGCTGTCGGAAGGAGAAGGCAGAAACTTTCTCGAAATGGAGAAGTCTGGTTTCTTAGGATCACCTTGTTGAACCAATCCAATTTTCACTTTGAGATGCGCCAGCGTCAAGACGAGAGACCGTCTCCTGTCATACGGTGACCAGGTGTCTCAGTAAGAGCATGTGTGAGCCTGGGAGGAGTTTTACTTTGCGTTTCTAGGCTGTCCAAGCGGGAGCTCATTTGAACACCTGAAGACAGTGACGGCATCTCTAGGTTTCCAGGGAGACGCACCGGTCTCTGTCTTTATGAACTATGACATCACCAAAAGCCACTTGTGTCTAGGGAGTTAGTGAGGACTGGCAGCTGGCATCCCTGCTCTGATCTCCAGAAGAGAAATGTCAAGGCATGCATTTCTTGGCATCCCCAGTCACTTAGCGATGTATGCTCGCAGGTGAAATGCTTTTCTGCGCAACTGATTCACAACTGTAGGCAAGTTAGACTAAGTTGCTTTGCCAACACGGAAGAACAGTCACTTTTAAGAAATCGACTCATTGAATTTCTGGGGATTTTCTTTCCACGTGCAAGCAGGCTCTCATCTCGGGTACAATACGATTTTTGACAAAAGCACAGTGGCTGACACATTGCGGGCACTCTTAACTGTTTCTGGGGGTGACGGTCACAAAGGCCCGCCTTTCTGTGCCTGGTGATGCCCTCGTGTGTTGCTTGCTTCCAGCAGCCTCATGTCCATTACTCTGGAATGAGAATGGCCCGTACAGGGAATTTAAGTGGGATCCGATGTGTGAAGCACTTAGCACTCCCTGGAGAAGAACAAGGGGTTAAAATAGTGGTGATTGCCCATCTTTCAGCAAATGAAAAGAACCCCAAAGATCTAAATGTCTTACGTATGTTGGACACTTAGAAGTCCTATAGTCTGCCTCCCAACCAAGGCAGGGAGCCTTTCTATAATTTGCCTTTTTTTTTTCCCCCCCCAAAGTCTCAGAGTCTTTTAAGTCTTTTTATTCCCATTTTTACAGGTTGGGGCTCCTACAGTAAATATGACCTCTTGCTGTTCTCAAGAACTGGTTAGAGGATTTCCCTCAACCTTCAAATGAACAAAAAAGCCTGTGGGATACAGTAATGAAATCCACCCCTGCCAGCTAGATCCTTGTCACTTTGCTAAAATACAAGGGCCCTGCTTTGCCTGTTAGGTTCATTCATTTTCCACACACGTGATCCCGGTGCCCCTCTCACCCCTCCTACCTGGTCCTCTCCTTGGACCGCTTCTTCATGTCTCATCAGCACCTCATTACTGAGATGTGTCCAATGCTTTCTTACACCTTTATAGCAATGCTGTTTCCTGGGCTCGGGAACCGCACTGAGCTTGAGAGATCCCTGTTAGCAGCCCCAGGGAGCAAATTTGAGGTAGGACTTTGAAAGAGAGTCTGTCCCAGCATGTCAAGCTTCAGCCCTGAACATTAACAGGGCTTTATAGAAAGGCACCATCCAGGGCTGGTCCACTCAGAGAAATGCCCCAGGCTCCTGGGAATGGAATGAGACTCATTGGAGGAGATCAGACCCACCAGAACCAGGGAAAAGAGATTTTTCTCGTGGCTGATCAAACACTGGAAAAGCGCTTCCCTTGGCAGTTACTGAGGACGCTGTGGGCTTACAGCACCAGTGTGTGTTCTGGTCTTTTCTCTATGCTCGGGAGTAGCATTGGGCCATTCTAATCCTACGAGGCCATTTGGACATCGTCTCTTGTGTTTTACAGTTTAAATGGTTATTCACATTAGATCTACATTGCTCCAACAAAAAGTATTGCAATTGCTCCAGTGGAGAACTGTTTTAGCACAGCACCTGCTGCTTGGACCTCAACTCAGATGTGTGCGTGGCCAAACGAATCCACACGTACATCACACCTAAACAGATTTTGAGGGTGTAGTCAGAGTACCCCACGTGGTATGGGTGGAAACAGACTGGGAGAGAACGGCGCTTGCCCACTGTTTCCTCCAGCCATGGTCTTGTGGCTCTTGGGGCAGCAAAAGGGAAGGATTTTGTTTTGTTGAGATGTGCTTTTCCATCCCTGTCTTCTGAAAGTCAAAATCTCTAAATCTTCCTGAAATTTAACAGCGATCTGCAGAGGTCTCCCAGGCAGCAGCTCTCAGAAATTTCAGAAGCAATGAGAAGACGTGAATCTGGAATCAATGAATTCAAGGCAGAATCATGGGAACCAGGTGTAGCTCAACATGAAGCTGTTTCTAATGAGTCTGGAGCTGTCCAAGTGAACAGGCTGCAGGGGACTTAAGCAGGGTCCCTGTTAAGAGGGATGGGTCATATTCCCTCTGCATATATCTGCCAAGGCCTCTTTGGAATAGGTTTTGTTCTGGCCAGAAGGGTGGCCAGGAGGACCTGTAAGCTCTTTTCTAACTGTCAGATTTTCACAATCACACGAAATCTCCATTCACTCTGAAAAATCTCCTATCATCTGAGACCTTCACCAGCGACGGGTGCACGGGCACTTCTAAGGGGGTTCTTTTTGCTATGGCACAATTTTCAGACACTCCTATGGGTCTTTGGATTTGTCAGCAAACCAGCCCTGCTTAGAAGTTAGCACAGGGCAAGTTCCTATCGGCAAAATTACAACCACTCAAAAGAATTTTTTTAATTTTTCCATACACATTTGCAGATGCTCCAAAGACTACAGTGTTTTATAATAACTTCACTCTTAGTTATAATCTGTATAATTGCCAGATGGTTGTAGTGATACATATTATGGCCTGCGTTCACTTTATTCTAGTATCTCTTTAGAATAAATTCATTTTCCTAGACCCCTGTCCACAAGCAAGTTGGGTGGAGAATACCTTAAGTTCAGAAGCATAGGGACAAAGTAAAAACCCATACCTCCCAGCTTGTAGGGAGATGTTGCACTAATGCATACTCACCTCCAAGCAGGGAGACACAGTGGCATCAACGAGAAGGTGCTGGTGACGTTTGATCCCTGGAGCTGGGCTTCCACTGCTGCCCCGATCCCTGCCCAGTGGTTTTGTTGCAGCCATCACACACACCACAGATTCCAAGTGTCCCTAGATGGCACAGCTAATCTGAGCTTCTCAGAAACTAGGCAGAAACATTAAAATGGGGAAGACCAGGTCCACTCTGGTGATCTAACATGGATAGCATTTCTTTTAAATGCTTCAAAGACATGGCCGTAAATTTTCAGCCTGCTTATTAACGAGTGAGCCGTTGTGCTTAAAACTAGTGCTGGAAAAAAGTTTTTAAAAATTGCCAAAAAGTTAGATGAAAATGTACTATATAAAGCAAAGCTGTATATACTAAACATTTTTTAGCAGAGTAATATTTATTTGCATAGCCTATTTATTCGTATTACACTGTTATCAAATACTGGGATGAAATCGATGACCAAAAGCAAGGACTCTTGCCTTTTAATGTATCATTAATTAGGACCGCTGTGACATTATCAGCTTGCATTAACAGAAGAAAACCCACAGTCAGGGCGTCTACCTAACTTCTCAGGGACTACACTTTGTAGTTTTCCACCATTAGAAGAGCTGGTAAATATGAAACATTTGTGGAATTACCAGAATTGCCATTAACAGTATTTTCTTTCTCATATTTCATGCTTTCTGCTTCTGTATATATGACTGTGCTGTGTATTTATCAAAGCTAGCAAGCAATAATTTATATGTAAAAATGGCCAAGCAATATAAGGTGAAAACTTACATATAAGTCACTGTTACCTTATCTTGTATTTTCAAGTGTTTTTTTTAAAAAACGGCTTTTCCAAATATAAGATGATGTTAAAGATACTATTCATGCCTCAGAGCTTCTTGCTTTGTGATGTCTGGGGGCTCTGTAGCCTGTGTTCCAGCAGCATATTACGCTCAGATGTGTGGAACTCAGAAATCATTTACTTGCCGACAGCGCTACAGGTAGGTGAAGAGATTCTCAGGCGACCCATGGAAGCCTGAATCACTTGTGCTGCCATTGAGTTATCGTAGAACCTAAAGACCCTGGACATCGCATCGTATTCTGGGATGCGGAGACTCCAACAACCCGTGTCATTACCTCACCCCACTCAAGTGGGACCACGTACTCTCCCTTCCTTACCAGCCCAGACACTGAGGCAAGCTCCAAGCCCTGGTGGTGATGCCCTGGGCCTGGAATAGCAGCAGGACCAAAGCTACGGGTGGGACGATGAAGCAGAGGGGTGGTAATAATGCTCTACTGGAATGGAAGGATGAGGGTCGTATACACTGGGGTAGACTTATCCTTCAGACTCTTCTCTCCCCCTCCCTCCGGAAGAATTATACATCCTGCCCATGGATGTCAAGCTTGGCCTTTGGCAGGTGCTGACCCCTCCCCCTGCAAGAGGATTATGTCGTTTACCATGTTGAGCTGAGAACCAGCTAAATGTCTTCCTCTGTCCAGTGAAAAACGGGGAGAAGCAACCCGTGTGGCTTGGAGACCGAAGCTTTGAGGTAACCTGTGGCTGCCATGTCTCCTCTGCTAGGAGACCCGCAGTGTCCAAGTAAAGGTGTCTCCATCCACTGGACTCTCCAGCTTGTGAAGGATGTGTCCCTTGAGTGAGAAATAAAGCATCATCATTAGAAGCCACTGCACTTGGGTGGCAGGGGGCGGGTAGGTGACTACCCGGGTGGAGTTTCACCGAAGCTGACTAATAGTCTCCAGGACACTGCTTTCTTGATGAACGGCCGTTTCCCTCGGTCCACGTCGGGGTGATAGTACTGACTTTGCACATTACCTGATGGATAAAACCACCGGCTGTCCTCTATCCATGCAAAGGGCTAGTGTTTATGTAGGAAAAGGTAAAGACCAGATGATTCTCTTGGGTTCTTGATCACTAGGAAGTGGTACTCTCTGTAACAAGGGAAAATGGGAAGAGATGCCAAAGTGGGGGAATGGGCTCTCAGACCCTGGGGAGCAGAGAGAGGAGGACCACTGAGCTTGGATGCTTCGTTCTGACCCATCATCACTACATCTGTGGGCTCAGGTCTGGATCTGGAGCAACGCAGGAGATGAGGGGAGGATGGAAGCCCTAGGCTCCAGCTTCAGAAGGGAATCGGAGGGGAAAGGGAAATCGCCATTGCTCAGCATTCTCGGAGACTTGCTTTGCTGGGATTGCCCGTACTGGGAAGATGAAGGCTCCCGCAGACTCAGAAGCTGGTTCTTGTTCTAGCAAGCCTCAACATGAACTTTCTGGTCCTGGTGCACTAGCTACAAAATCGGATTTCAGAGGATGAGAGCTCCAGGTCTGGTCCAGCTCTTCGAAGTCTTCTGGATCCACAATGAGCCACTTGTGTATTTGTTTTCCATTTACGACTTTAGACGAATGAAAGTCCTAAAGCTTTAGACTTGCTGATGTCCTTCAGTAAAGCATCCCTGCTTCTGAAGGCAGCAGGTGCGCCTTAATAGAGAAGACCCTAAGGCAGACCCCACCGTGGAGCCTTACTCGCCTGAGATGCAACCCTGGGAAGTGGTATTGAGCCCGCCTCTCCCGAAGGCCCCTTTCCTCCTCTGAGAAGTTTAGAGGTTCCCAAGTTGTCTGTGTGTGGTTGGAGGGTTAGAGGCTATAATCTCTAGTTAGAACTTGAGTGAAAATAGTTACATTCTGAGAAAATCCGTGCAGTGGTCACCTCGGTCTTGAGAGTCCCGACCAAAAAAAAAAAAAAAAACCAACAACAAACAAAACAATGCATCAGAGAGATTGAAGGCTCAAAACCAGTGAGCCCACATGCGAGAATTAAGACAGTGGCAAGATCTTTCCCAAGTTCTACAGCAACGGTGGCTCTTCGGTGTCTCGTAACAGGTAAATCCCTTTCTCCTGGGAAACCTTTGTATGGCCAGTGACGGCCAAGTTCAAACCATGGGAACGAACTATCTTGATTCCTCACGTCCAGCACCCCTTGCTCATCAAGTTCTCCACCAGCTGCTCTGTCCCCACTTTCCCTGCATGAGTTCAGGCCTTCACTATCCATTACTTAATCATTACAGCAACTGTCTACCTAGGCTTCCTCCCTTTAGTCTAAATTTCCCCCGTCAATTTTTTTTTTTTTTTTCTAAAATACAGATCTGATCGTGTCTGTCCTAGCTCAGAATCCTTCAGCAGCACCTTCCAAGCTATAGAACTAAACCTCAATAGTATGCAAGTTCACATTCTGGCCTCTACTTACCTGTCCAGGGCCAAAGAGATTGGGAAGATGGCCTCCAGAAGACGAATAACTTGGCATCCCCTTGAAACTGCTCTTCTACTCGGGGAGATTCATTGATTCATACCAGTAAGAATGCCAGCTGAAAATAACATGCACCTGGGACTTCCCTGGCGGTCCAGTGGTTAAGACTCCACACTTCCACTGCAGAGGGCATGGGTTCAATCCCTGCTTGGGGGGCTAAGGATCCCGCATGCTGCGTGGCAGTGGCCAAAAAAAAAAAAAAAAGCACCAAACGTTTGCTAAATAAATCAGTGTATGTGAGACTTATTTGCTCCTTCTCAGATGTGAAATCTTGAAGCCAGGCTGGGAAGTATTCAGAGCTAGCTGGAGTCGGGGCAGGGGCTCTGACTGGCTTTGCCCAGATCACCAGAACTGCCTTGAGAATCACGAGCTCTTTCCTACCAGAGCTGTGCAGACAGACCTAAAACCAACTAGCAATCCGATCATCACACGAGGCTCTGAGAGAAGACCTTTAAGATCCCTTCCAGCCCCTGGCTGTTAAGAAAACTGGTTCAGATCTGCGATTGCTAGAGATAATTGGTTTTGTTTTGTTTCAGGAAGTGACTTGGCTGATGTGGGAAGAAAGGACTGTTCATGATCCTTTGTATTCCGTTGACCTGGGCTGGGCCCCAGCTGGAAGGGAAAGGCAGTGGGACGAGGGCGGAAAGGAGCGCCTCGCCCCTTCCCCGTCCTGTGCCTGGTGCTGACTCCACAGTCCTATCAGAGATCAAGGCCTGCAGTAAACAGCCAAATAAAGCCCTGGAGTCAACGCAGCAGGGCCTGCTACCGAGCACTAAGCTGGCCACCACCTCCCGAGGGGTAAGGAAGGTCCACAGCAAAGGCGAACCTCGTCCTTTCTGCTGTCACTGTGTTCCGGGCTCCCATAACATGGCCTCACCCTGCCTTCTCTCCCAGGCACCCAGCCTGGACCCGGCACTCAAGTCTGGCCAGGCTCTTCTGTCTTCCACCCCCCTTCCCTACCCCCCAAGGAAGGCGCGTGCACTCCCAAGCCCTCCTGGAGGACCCCGTCCCCCGCTGAACCCCCTTATCCCTGTATGAATTCCTACAGCAGGTCCCATAATGCAGCATCTGTCCACCCATCCTACACATGGGCTGCCTCGAGGGTGAGGAAAAGGGTTAACAGTGTAGCCTCTGAGGCCAGACTGCCAGGTTCAAATCAGGCTCAGGCATTTTAGAGTTGGGAGAACTGGTGCAAGTTTCCACCTTGATCTTAGCTGCTGTTTCTGCACCTCAGAAAATGGGGGTTCGTATGCCTCCTCCCTTACAAGGTTGTATGAGGAAATGGATGTAACACCCTCAGTATAATGCTTGGTACATAGTAGACACTCAATGAAAATGATCTACGATAACTATGATGAGGATGAGGATGAATCCTGGATGCGTGCCGGAAGATTTGCACCCACGTTTCTCCTCTGCTGTGGGCCCATAACTTCTCATCCTCAGTTCTCTCGATTGTCCAACAAGATGATGAGCAACATCTTTGCCGCCAGGCAGCCGTGCGAACGAAACAGACAAAGCGTGTGAGCGTCCTCCGTACGCGCTGAAGTGAGATACAAACGTGAGGTTGCCTTCTGAATCCCCACATGCTTTGCTCTGCACTGGGACAAAGCAGCGACTCCCTGAATGTTTGCCGATTGATCTGAAGGAAGATGTCTGACACAGCCTGCACAACTGGGGTAATGGTGTTGTTAGTCCTAACATTGTCATTAACATATTGACCCGGGAAGAAGAAAGGCTGAGCAGACCTGGAGCCTGTGCACATCGGGTCAAGGGCCACGACCTCTCTGCGGGCTCCATGAAGCTCCCGGAAGGGCTCTTCCTTGGTCCCACTCCACCCCTTTCCCTGTTGTCCCTCTGCTCGGACCCCAGGCCCGGGAACTCCAGGACAGCAGCTCCCCTCACAAGCTTCAGGTGTCCTGGCAGCAACACAGAAGCATCCTGATTCTGACATGAAACTGAGAAGGACCAGTGCTCACTGTTCTGTACTCGTGTCCTCAGCAGTTGGGACAACTTTCTCTGGTTTCGTTGAGTCAGTTGGTGTGAGCACGAAAGGGCTGAGCCTAGACTCTGAGCCCTGGCTGGAGATGAAGTCCCCTTTGTAAGGCAGAAAAGCAGGGGAGGCCAACGGAAGAAGGGACAGCTCACCCTGGGCCTGAGGTTGCCAACACTTGCCAATGTTTAACTTCCTTTAAATCAACCAGCAAGCCCGCCCCCTCTCGTTCATTAGTAACATGTTAATCTGCCACAAACTTCATCAACTCCATCAAATGTGTATTTTTTGAGCACCTACTATGTGCCAGGTACTTTAGGTGATGGGAAACCAGCCACAAACATAACAAAGATCCCTGCCTTCATGGAGTTTCGATCCAGTTAGAGAGAGACAATAAGACAGATAAGGAAAATATGTACTAGTACATCAGATGATAAGAAGTTCCTAAAGAAAAACAGCTAAAGCAGGGAAGAGGATTGCAGAGTGCCAGGAAGAGGATTGCAGAGTGCCAGGAAGAGGGGGGAAACGTTCGACAGGGTAGCCAGGAAAGGCCTTTGTTACGGGTTGAATCGGGTCCCCTCAAAGCTCACGGGTTAAGGTCCTAACCCCCAGGATCTCAGAGTGTGCCTTTATTTGGGGACAGGGTCTTTACAGAGGTCATCAAGTTAAAATGAAGTCCTTTGGGTGTGAGCCATCAGGTTGGACCGGTGTCCTTATAAGAATGTTGAATTTGGAGATGCACGCAGGGAGAACGCCATCTCCAAGGCAAGGGAGAGGCCTGGAACAGACCCTTCCCTCAGAGCCCTCAGAAGGAACCAGCACTGCCAACACCTTGCAGCCTCCAGAACCTAGAGACAACACACTTCTGTTGTTTTAGGCGCCCAGTTTGTGGGACTGTGTCATAGCTACACCAGGACACTAACACAGCCTTGCTGAGAAGACCTGACAGGAGGGGGAGCCGCAGCGAGGTCGTTTTGGCCCCTCCCAGTGTTGTGGTGTTTGCCTGTCCGTGGAGCTGGTAGTGATTCCAGCACATTCCTGAATGCTTATTGCAGGGTAAATCCAAGTCCCCTGTCCCAGAGCAGGTTCCAGGTAAGCCAGGCCTGAGGTCTGCGCCAGCAGCAGTCAGTCCAGGGGCCCCGGGCCACCATTGTCACATTCTTCCTCGAGGCTCTGAACACTGTCCACAGTTCAGCGGAGACCAGGGGAGGCATTAGCTGAGCCCTGCTCAGCAACGACACTGTCGCTGATAGGGGAACTGAGAGTCCTTGTCCTCTGCTCAGCCTTCACCCCCGCATCGTCACCCCAACAATCCTGCCAGGGCTAAACTTTGACCACTCCCAGATGCCACGAGGGCTAAGCATTTCCCTCACTCTCTCAACCCTGCTTCCCCAGCCGTATATATGCAGCTGGAACATTACCAGGTGTGGCTTCAGTGGGCAGCCTGCCACCCCAGTTTGGGGTCGGGGGGGACAGAAAGCAAAGACAAAGCTTCATTTCCTTCCCTCCCCTTCTTTCCCAGGAAAGAGCCTTAAGGGCACACCCAGAAGGAACAGAAGGGCAAGTCCCCTCAGTCACTCGCATTGGCCCCAGTGGTCGCCACTGGGCTCCTTTTATTTTTTGGCACAGGCAGGGTTGGGACCACAACTTCTCTGGAAAGGACAGGGTCAAGAGGCTGGGATCAGCCAGCGGCCCTAGAGGAACCCGTGTTTTCCATTGTGCATTGAAATTCCCGTTTGCCCCGGGGCCGAGCTTCCCCACAGAATCAAAGAGGTCAATAAAGGCCAGGGACAAAGCACAAACACAGCCTGGAAGCCAAAAGACGCCCATAAGCGTGGAGATAAATGGGCATTTCAGAGTGGTGCAGGAGGTGGGTGTGGGGCATTGCCCCTTCTCTGGCTGGCAGAGCCTGGCCACTGGTTCTCCAAATAGCCCTTCCACTTTGGAGATGCCAGGTTGTTGTGGACCCAAGGCTTGACTCGTTCTGGGTCACAGTGGGGAGGATTGACAAGAACAAAGGCTCCCTCTGGACAACAAATACGGCACTTCCTGTATTTCATGCTCTGGTACTCAGCCCTCCCAACGTGGAGGCACTCTTCTTGTTTGTTTTTAACTTTATTTTATTGAAGTATAGTTGATTTACAACGTTGTGTTAATTTCTGCTTTACAGCAAAGTGGTTTGGTTATACATATATATATTCTTTTTCATATTCTTTTCCATTAGGGTTTATCACAAGATATTGAATATAGGTCCCTGCGCTATACAGTAGGACCTTGTTGTTTGTCCATTCTGTATGTAATAGTTTGCATCTGCTAATCCCAAACTCCCAATCCATGCCTCCCCCACTGCCCCTCCCCCACGGCGACCACAAGTCTGTTCTCTGTATCTGTGAGTCTGTTTCTGTTTCTAGAGAAGGTCATTTGGAGGCACTCTTTTTTGACAGGGTTATGTTTCTTTTAAGAACAGTTCCTGCTCTTAGGGGTTTTTTAAATGATGCAAATTCTGGCAATTCAGAGCTGTTTAGCGTCTTCAGTTAGATGTTAAAAAATAAGCCCAGTTTTCTCCCACTATTTCCTCTGCCCTTTGGTTTATTTCCTTCAGTGTTCCAGTAGAAAGATCCCTGGAGTGTGAGTCAGGAAACCTGAGTTCTGCTCCCTGCCCCGCATTCTTCCAGGAGCTGTGACCTTGGGCAAGTCATTTGTGCTCTCTGAGCCCAATGCTCTTACATTCTGAGATGAGGTAGAATCATAGAGAGGGAGGAGACACCGCTTGGTTAGTTCACTATGTCACCAGGTAGCAGCTGTTTTGATTCTCTGTTGGAGAGTTCACTCAATCATTCATTCATTCATTCACTCATCCATCAACTATTTAATATATGCAGGAATCATGACAGGCGTGAAGACGCAAAGTTGAATAAGACGCAGTCCCTGCCCATGAAGAGGCAACATGCTATGGTGGAAAGAGTGCCGACTTTCTGAGGTACACAGCCAGGACCCAGTGCTAATTAGCTTTGTGAGCTTAGCTAAGTTTTGATAACTTCTCTGAGCGTTAGTTTTCTCCCTGGTATAATGGGATTATTGTATAGGGTGACCAACCGTCCCGGTTTGCCCTGAGACAGGAGTTTCCTAGGACACAGGACTTTCAGAGCTAAAACCTAGAAAGTTCCAGGCAAACTGGGATAAGCTGGTCACCTACATGAGAGATGAATCGAAATGACACCTAGGTAGGGCCTAGCCCAGTGCCCAGCATCTAATAGCTGCTTTATCAACACAACCCTTTTGTGGATACATACGCACACAGCCAGACACCCACCCACATAACTCATCACAAGATAAAGAAAGGAAAAAGAAAAAACATAAACAAACAAATAGGCTATGGCTAAGGCGGCACAAGGCAGAGCAGGGCTGCTGAGAGGAGCCAGGAGAGGCGGCCGCAGAGGGCAGGAGCCAGGGGCTGGCTGCTGAGGGGGGAGGTGGACTTGGTCCGATGAGGATGCTGACTAGGGAGGTGCAGCCTATGCTTGAAATGTTTGTAAATGCAGGAAAGCTTAAGAGCTTTGAGCACTTAAGGGGTGTTCTGTGTGACTAGAGCAAGCAGAGAAGATCCTAAAGGTGGGTCTGATTCATCTCGAAAAGGCCCTGTGTGCAATTCGAAAAGGTTGGACATCATTTTGAAAGTTTCCGAACACTTTCAATGATGCATCCTTCTGGTGGAAAAAAAGGTTGAAAACCGACACCTTTCCCAATACATGTATACTTATGTATAAGTAATGCGCATGTGTTGTGTAAATAAATAAAGCGTACAAAAAAACAGAAATGTTTAAAGAAGCAGATAAAAGGTAAGTAGAAGTTCTGTTTTCTCTCTGTGCGCCTACAAGTTGTCTTGTCTGCTTCCTCTAGTACACATACCCTGTTTGAGAGACCACTACTGTAGGCGGTGGAGAGTCATGGCAGGTTTTAGATGAGAGCAGAAAACCTGACATGATCAGATTTGATTTTGGGGAAATGACCCTGGCTGCTTAGAGAAGGGCCTGGAGGCAGAGAGGCCAGTAGGAAGCGGTAAAGTCCAAGAGAAGGTTCCAGTGCCCCGGACTAAGGTGGCAGCATAGGTATGCAGGGAAGGTGACAGATTGGGGAGGGATTTAGGAGGTAAAATCAAGAGGACACGTGACTGAGAACAAATCTGTTGAGTTAAATAAGTTTATGAATGCATGCATCTTGAAATACGTCCACAAGGAGAGGTGTGCCCTGGAACTACATTCAATTCCAGTGACTTTTTTTTTTTTTTTTTGTGGTACGCGGGCCTCTCACTGTTGTGGCCTCTCCCATTGCGGAGCACAGGCTCCGGACGCGCAGGCTCAGCGGCCATGGCTCACGGGCCCAGCTGCTCCGCGGCCTGTGGGATCTTCCCGGACCAGGGCACGAACCCGTGTCCCCTGCATCAGCAGGCGGACTCTCAACCACTGCGCCACCAGGGAAGCCTTCAGTGACATTTTTGATCAATACTCCAGATGTGATGCAGGGAAACAGGTCCATACTATGACTTTTGTGGGCCCTAGACACTTTGTCTTCATGAGCCCCTTCCTGCATTAGAAATAATAATAATATATATGTGTATATATATGTATTTATATATATGAAAGTATATTTAACAATTGCACTGTATACAGTTGAATATAGTCAGGGAGTATTTTATTCCTTGTTTTCTCATGATTTTAGAAGAAATTAAAATACTTCCATGGGTTTCTAAAGGTATCGTGGGCCTTAGGCCCTGTGCCTGTGGTGCCCAAAGGATAAGCCAGTACTCAAAGCCCGCCAGACTCCGGAGATGCTGAATTCTGGCAGATTCAGTATGAGCGTGGAGCGCCATCTAGTGGCTCGCATGCTTGCAAGGCAGCCGAGCCTCTTCTGCCCTACGGAAATAAATTAATCTGTAAAACTTTCTCTCAGCGTCCCAGATCAGACCCAATCCCTCTTGAGTAAGCATCTCCAAACTGCCCTGGGTGCTGGGTTTTGAGGCTGTCTGATTGGCAGGCAGCCAAAGCAAGACCTCAACACCACGATGAGAGCCCAGCAGTGCCCCCAAATCACCTAAGAGCCAACCGTTTAATCTTTTCATCTAACAGGTCATTTAATGCAGCAGTAGTGTTCAATATTTTTGTGCCTGAGGCAGTACAGTGAATGGAGGTATAAGCGTACACCAGTTTAGGAGGGAAAGTTTTAAAATACTTTTAAAAAATCAGTTTTGCCATATTCTGTCAGTATTTGTTGCTTTTTCCTCCACTGGGATTCCTTCTGTATCTACAAAGCAGAGTTATCCAGCATTTGTTAAGTGACCAGTCTTTCTTTGTAGCCAATTTGAGATAACTTCATACAGACCATCACCTGTTCTTTTCTGCAACTTGAGATTCACTCAACTGAACACTTCATCTGCCATGTCACCAGAGTGGGTACATCTTCAGGGAAAGGCAGAGAAAGGCATCAGAGGAGGCTCAGTTGTGCATCCCGTTGTACAGAATGTGGTAGCACACTGTCCAGCAACCACTGGGGTACTGTCATCTGCTTCCTAAAGCTAGGATTTGGGAGATTTTCTTCTCAAAGACATGAAGTTGTAAATGGATAATTGCTACCATACACATTTTTTGGGTTGGACTGTTACCTCCACAAATGCATATGTTGAAGTCCTAACCGTCAGTACCTCAGAATGTGATCTTATTTGGAAATAGAGTCATTGAAGATGTAATTCAGTAAGACGATGTCATATTGTAGCAGGATGGGGCCCCTAACTCAATATGACTTATACCCTTATAAGAAGGGGAAATTGAGACAAGTCTCATCTCATTTTTTATGCACCTCGATTCATAGAGGGAAGATGGTGTGAAGACACGGGGAGAAAACAGCCATTTACAAGCCAAGGAGAGAGGCCTGGAATAGATTCTTCACTCACAGACCTCAAAATTACATATATTATTTTTAAAAAATAAAACATACTGCCAGGATTGAGAACTATTTATTGGCATAGAAGATTCTTTTATTTCTCTTCATCTATCTGGTCTGTACCCACCCTTTACATTTTTTCTTAGATTGCACTTTCTCTGGCAATCTATATCTCATCTGATCCCTCTCTCTTTGCTCCCTCCCTCTCTGTCCACTTGGACCATGTGCCCATCTTTCATATTTCCATTGCCACTTCAGCAAGCTCTTACAGTACTTTGACGGTGGCTTTGGTCTATGTGTATATTAACGTGGTGTATCACATTTACTGTCTTGCAGATGTTGAAGCATCCTTGCATCCCAGGGATAGATCCCCCTTGATCAGGGTATGTGATCCTTTTAATGTGCTTTTGAATTAGGTTTGCTAATATGCTAGTGAAATTTTTGCATCTATATTCATCAGGCATAATTGGCCTGTAGTTTTCTTAACTTACAGTGTCCTTGTCTGGCCAGAGTAATACTGGCCTCGTAAAACGAACCTGGGTGTGTTCGCTCTTTTTCAGTCTTTTGGAAGGGCCTGAGAAGGACTGGTGTTAATTCTTCTTTAAACATTTGGTGGAATTCACTCATGAAATCATCTCATCCTGGACTTTTCTTTGTTGGGAGGTTTCTGATTACTGATTCAATTACTCATTATTGGTCTGTTCATATTTTCTATCCCTTCGTAATTCAGTCTTTGTAGGTTGTAAATTTCTAGGAATTGACCCATTTCTTCCACGTTATCTAATTTGCTGGCATGTAATTATTCGTCTTTATCTCTTACGATCTTTTGTATTTCTGTGGCGAGTTAGTGGTAATATCTCCTCTTTTGTTTCAGATTTTATTTATTTGAGTCTCCTCTTTTTTTTTTTTTTAGTTAGTCTAGCTAAAGGTTTGTCCATGTGTGCAGCTCCTGACTTAGAGCTCTGGATGAAATGAGCCTCTCTGGCAGCGTCCACATAGCTGGGGGATCCAGGCGCTCACTCACACACTCACTTTCTCCCACAGGAGAAATCACAGGCAGAGAAAGGCTCTCTGGCCCCTGAGCTCAGCTACCCGGGGGAGGCATGTTGTAGATCAAGCTAGCTGTTCCTCTTACTCTCTTTGATGTGTCCAATCTCGGAATTTTTGTTTTTCCTCCAGTGATGCACTGGAACTTCTCCGCTAGATTCCTGGACTTCCACGAAGTCTCTCTGATACGTGAATGATTGTCAGATTGGTGTTCTTTGGGGGGAATATAGTAGAAAACTTCTATTCTGCCATTTTGATGATGTCACTCCCCGACAAATACCTTTAAAAACATAAACTAACAAGGCTTACTCACGAAGACGTAGATAAGGGACTTCCGGGGCGGTCCAGCGGTTGAGACTTCGCCTTCCGATAAAAGGGGTGCAGGTTCGATCCTTTGTCGGGGAGCAATATACAACATGCCTCACAGCCAAAAAACCAAAACATAAAACAGAAGCAGTATTGTAACAAATTCAGTAAAGACTTAAAAAAAAAAAGATAACGTGATAGTCCTATATCAACTGAAGAAATTGAATTTATGGTTTAAAATCTGTATCAATTTGCCTGCATCCAATCTGGAGCTTAAAACCACACAGGAGGTTAAACACGGAAAGTGTAAAACGAAGAATCATCAAACCCTGATAGAAGAGGACCTATAAGATAAAACCAGTGCTGGCAAGGATGTGGAGTAACCGGAACTCCCTTACATTGCTGGTGGGAATGCAACATGATACAGCCAGTTTGGAAAACAGTTTGGCAACAGATCCTTACCATTCGATTCAGCGCTGCCACTCATAGATATTTACTTAAGAGAAATAAAAAGCTACGTCAAGACAAAGATTTGTCCTTAAATGTTTGTAGATGACTTAGGCATAAGAGCCAAAAATTGAAGCCACCCAAGTATTTACCAACTGGTAAATGGATAAACAAATTACAATATATACAGAGATTGGAAATCATTCAGCAATAAAAAAATGACAAACTACTGATAAGCGCAATGTGGATGAATCTCAAAACATAATGCTAAGTGAAAGACATTAGACCTAATGACTACATACGATATAATTTATATACATTCTAGAAAAGGTACAGTTATAAAGACAGAAATTAGATCACTGTTAGGGGCCAGTGATTAGAGGAATGTATCGAAGGTACAGATGCAGAAGAAAACTCCTGTGGTCTGAATGTGGCCTCCACCATCCCAGATTCGTATGTTGAATCCTAACTCCCAAAGTTGATGGTCTTAGGAGGTGGGGCCCTTGGGAGGTGATTAGGACACGAGGGCAGAGCCCGTATGAATGGGATTCACACTTTATGAAAGAGGCTCCAGAGAGACCCCTAGCCCCTTCCACTGTGTGAGGTTACAGAGAGAAGGTACCAGCTGTGAACCAGGAAGCAGGCCTTTGCTAGAACTTGACCATACTGGCACTTTGATCTTGGACTTCCCAGCCTCCAAAACTGGGAGGAATCAGTGTATGTTCTTTACAAGCTCCCCACTCTGTGGTATTTTGTTATAGCAGCCTAAACAGCCTAGACAGGAACATTTTGGGGAGATGGAAATAGTGTTTTTAGTATGTACGTTTCTCAGAGGTCAACAAATTGTACATTTAAAACTGGTAATTTTATACGTTGTAAATTATTTCTCAATAAAGCTAATTTTAAAAAAATTAGTAATGGCAACCCTCTAGACCACCCTTATTAAAATAGAATCCCTGCAGATAAGGCCCACAAGCCTTAGGGCCTTATTCTAAGTGCAGTCTGGGTTGGAAATGACTACCCTATGCAGAAAGAACATTTGTGTGAAGGCCAGCTTCACTGAGGCATCTCAAATGGTATGGTATCAATAGGAACCTTTTTTTCAACAACTCCTCCCACTGGCCTCTGTTAAAGCATCAGGCAGGCTCCCTCCACATCTCAGGCTGACTCTTACTTTCCAATCACTTTGTTATTCTAACAGTCTTCTCCTGGTTACAAAAATTCCATGCTGTTTATTTCTAAAATTCCACTCTCCTGTCAGTATCACCCCTTTCAAGGCAGGGCAGGGTCCTGGGATCTGAGCCTGCAGAACTGGAAGGGGATGGGGATGCTGTGTGGCCCCCACCCTTTCTTTTCTCTGCAATTACCTGGTGAGGGGAAGAAGAGACAGGCTGCAGTTCAGGAGATCCCCAAGACCACCCTCAAGTTCCATGATTCTCTAGAAGGACTCACAGAACTCAGAAAAGTGATTATACTCACCATTATGACGTATTACAGCAAATGGAAGGGATGTGTTGGGCAGAGTCCAAGAGCGACCAGGTGTGATTTTCCATCGGTCCTCTCCCAGTGGGGCCATGGAACAGTGCTTACTTCTCCCAGCAGTGATGTGCGGCAACGTGCCCAGGTTATCGCTACCGGGGAAGCTCACCCCGGCCTTGGTATCCAAGGTTTTAGTTGGGGGTCAGTCATGTCAGCATGGCTGACCACACATATGACTGACTTCAGTCTCCAGCCCTTAGAGGTCAAGCTGATACCATATGGCCCAAGGCCTCCATCATAAATCACATTGTTGGCGTAGACTATTCGTTGTGGTCCAAGGCAACCAGGTAAACAAAGACACTGATCAGGCAGGCTCTTCCACGGGCTCAGAGGTTAACTCAGGAGCCTCACGTGGGTCCAGCCTTTCTTTGGGCAAAAAGGTTAACCCTTTACTGCACACTGATTTACCTTTATGTGTCTGCTGATAGCTGGAGTTGGTCCCCCTTGCAGGTCTGACTCATTGTCTACATAGATCCCATATGAATGCTGGTAGCCCCTCGGACCTGGAGAATCTGGGAACTTGGTTGTTTACAGTGCCCTGTATCCGTTGTTATCACAGCACCACTTTGTAACCTTGGGAGTCAGAAATGGATCTCAATCAGCATTTCGTACCATCCCATTAATATAGCAACACATACAATTTAACATTGAATTCAAGACATCCCTTATTTAAAAAAAAAAAAATCACTTGGCCATTTTTCCATAGTGCAAACTCCAGCTTCCTCAGTTCCTCTACTGCCTTCCTTTTAGGAGGAAAAGCAGATCCTTCCAATTTCAGTTCCTTACCGTCCCCACTACCAAAGTTTAGCTCCAAGCCAAACTCTGCAAGTCCAAACCCATTTGGGAACGGGGCAGAATGAAAGAGCCTTTCATTTTTCCAGGATCCACCCTCAAAAAGGCACCTGTGATGGTAGATAGCAATTTCTATCCCTATGTTACAATTACTGTTGCATTATTAGTCATTAACCATGGATGATTCCCCTTTTCAGTTGACCCTCCACTGCTTCTAACATGCTGCATGAAGTATGGTTTGGTGCCTAAATTCTGATGGCTGACAGAACACCCACTGGGACCAGGGATTTGTTGCGTTTTTACTTATGTTCTCATGGCCATGAGTGTCTGTCGGTGAGGCAGTCCTCTTTGCAGTGAGATAATGTCGCCCGTGTTTTACTGTTTGTCTTACTGAGTAGCTTTGATTTGCTTTAAGTAAATATCTTACGAGAGTGTCTTTCGGTTGAATTGCTTCTGCAAATGACATGCAGCGTTTCATACATACTGTTTCCATCTGAAAACAGCTAAGCGTGCCTGCACTGAAGAGACATCCCTCAGTGTGTGATGGAGCATGGCAGATACATACGCAGGACTGGGGGCTCTGTCCTGCAGCAGGACAGACGGTTTGCCCTCAGGGCCAAGGCATGCGTCTAGTGAGAAACCACATGGGCTACCACAGGCCCGCTGAGCTACAGGTGGTCCCAGGAACAGTACAGGCAGACCTCGTTGTATTGTACTCTGCTTTATTGTGCTTTACAGATATTTTACACAATTGAAGGTTTGTGACAACCCTGCGTGGAGCAAGTGTCTCAGTGCCATTTTTCCAATAGCATTTGCTCATTTTGTGTTTCTGTATCACATTTTGGTAATTCTCAAAATATTTCAGACTTTTTCATTATTGTATTTGTTGTCATGATCCGTGATCAGTGATCTTTGATGTTACCGCTACACCTTGCTGGAGGCTCAGATGATGGTTAGCATTTTTTAGCATTAAGGTATTTCAAACTTAAGGTATGTACGTTATTTTTTAAGATGTAATGCTCTTGCACACTGAACATAACTTTTATATGCACTGGGAAATCCAAAAATTTGTGACTTGCTTTGTTGTGACATTCACTCTATGGTGATCGTCTGGAACCAAATCCACCATAGCTCTGAGGTCTGCCTGTACTGTGATTTGAAGGAAAACACGGTGGATGCGGTAAGACCAACTGCTCAGAACTCCGTGCTTTCCAGAACTTGGTTCTCGGGCAGGATCTGAAGCAGACACAGTTCAGCTGTGAATAACCGGAGTCACACTTGCTGACCAGACTGTGATTGACGTGCAGGCTGGCTTCACAGACATGTGGCCTGCTTGGGCTGTAATGCTCTGTGGTTTCTGTCCTGAAGCTCTGAATTATTTTAGTTTTGAATTTGTGTTTTGTAAGTGAAGTCTGATGGGACAATGAAACATGGGCCCGGGGTTTGGAGGCTCTTCAGACTGTGGTTTTTGCCTTTTAGCGTGCCTTATAATTTTTTTGTCCTGAGCCGGGACATGAAGTACTGGGTACAAGGAACTGAAGGAAACAGGCCATTAGTGTGAGGCTTTGTGTTTATCTGGCTTGGGGTTGGGCTGTGTTTTCTGTTTGCTGGAGCTGTAGGTGTTAGAGGCTAATCTTTCCTCCAGTGTCCTTGTTTTTACCTCTCCTGTTGCCCTTGGATTTCCCCAGAGGCTTCTTAAATCTTCTGAGAGGCACAGTTCTCCCAGGTGTATCCCCCAGTTGTTATAGGGAGCCCTAGTGATGTGGAAGGTGATATGGAGGGAAAGCGTCTATGGTCCTGTGATTAGATCACAGCCCTTTTAGTGAGCCTGGGTCCGGGCTGTGACCTTCACAAGAGCTTCTCAGTTTTGTTTTGTTTGCTTCCCTTTTCGGCAAGACAGGGAGGCTAGAGAGGGCTGAGTTGGGTATTTCCATTTCCCCAGGTTGGTTAGAATCTGGTAAAACCTCAGCAGGTTAGGCTCTGGTAAATTGGTTTCTTTTGAGGGCAGGCGTTGTTAATTAAGAAGAATGGAATTCTCCAGGTGTATTTAATAAAGGCTATTTTCCCCCTCCCCTGCTCAGAAGTAGGAGGGGCTTTTTCTCTGATCTTCCCTGTGAGAGCCTGGCAGAGCTCCTTCAGGTAACACACAGAAGTGTGGGCGCCTCCCAGGAGCTTTAACTCTCCAGCAAGTCATCAAATACACTTCAGCCTTTCCTTCCCGGGCACTGGTTTCCATGGACGTTTCTGCTCTGGTAAGTTGTGATTCTCTGCGTCTGCCTGTTGGTCTCTCCAGATTTGGGGGCAGTGGCTTGTCCTGTGACCTCAGTTCTCTGACGGACCTAAGAGGAGTTGTTGAATTTTGGTTTGTTCAGCTTTCTTGGTTATTTTGTGGATGGGAGAGAGAACTTTCAAGCCTCATTATGGGCAGAGCTAGAAACTGGAATTCTAATTTCTAGAATTTCTAGAAGTTATAATTTCTAGAAGTTATATGAGAAGCAGTATGGTTGTGGGAAAGAGCATGGGCTTTGGAGATGTGGACTGTTCGCTGCCCTACCTCTCCTGGCTGCTTCACTTAAAGCCTCACTACTTAGAGCGTGGTTCATGAACTGGCCGTATCCTCCAAACTCAGGGGGAGCTTGTTACAAAAGCTGCCTCTCGGGCCCCATTCCAGACCTGCTGAATCAGAGCCCACAGTGTAACAAGACCCCCAGGGGATCCCTGTGCATGTTAACATTTGAAAAGCTCTGACTGGAAGTTACTGCACACCTCTGAGCATTAGTTTTTTACCTTAGTCCCCAACCTGTGCACTGAGGCACCCTAGTGAATTCACAGGGGGTTCTCTGGGATACTTTGACATTTCCTGGGAAACACAGCAACATTGGTCCAATGCTGTGTGAACCACTAGCTTGAGACAGTTCATTTTCAATCTTAAATCACTACGTGCCTTCTGTTGATGTCATGTTAATGACAAGCAAAAATTGCAGCTGTGATAAAATACTAGAACTGTATGAAAGGAATGTGGAAGGAGAAATGAGTTGGCCATTGTATCTGATTCTAAAATCTGTGAAGATGTGCAGGGCCCAACCGGTACTAAGTAGTTAGACTATCAATGTGGATTAAATTGTTTGAACCTGACTACATAATAAATAGAACAGTTAGGTATTTCCTTTCCTAGGGATGCTGACACGCTAGGAGGACCACGAACTGAGAAAGTTTGGGAACCTCTGGTTTAACATTTGGTTCATTACTTTGTAACTGAACCAAATGGGTCCACTGGCCTGTGCAAAGTAAAGCCCGTCTACTGACACCAGGTCGTGGTGAAGGAAAGTGCGGTTTATCTCAGGGCACCAAGCAAGGAGTCCAGGCTTTCAGGGAAAGGTTGTTTTTTTTTTTTGCCGTACGCGGGCCTCTCACTGTTGTGGCCTCTCCCGTTGAGGAGCACAGGCTCCAGACGCGCAGGCTCAGCGGCCATGGCTCACGGGCCCAGCCGCTTCGCGGCACGTGGGATCTTCCCGGACCGGGGCTCAAACCTGTGTTCCCTGCATCGGTGGGCGGACTCTCAAGCACTGCACCCCCAGGGAAAGGTTTTTAGAGACAGGGTAAGGGAGGGGAGTTGGGAATGCGTGATCAGCTCGTGGTGAGGTAATTGGGAGTTAACAACATCAACCTTTTGGTTCCAGCTGGTCTGGGCTGGGTCTACGTGCTTGTGGGCAGCGTGCAGTTAACTTCTTCCACCTGGTGGGGTTTCAGTAGCTGCAAAACAGCTCAAAGGATTTGGCTCAGAATATTATCTACAGTCTTTGAGGAGGAACTAAAGGTCCTCGACTTTGTTTAATGGCTAAATTACCATTATTTTGTCTTGCTTGACGTTTCCCTTTGCTTCTGCATCTTCTCATGTCTCTAATTAAATATATTCTTTGGAACTCCGGGAAGGCCTAGGAGGCTAAAGTTTTTCTACAAACAAGAGGCAGGCAGAGGACTTGAGGGGGTCTGTCCTCGAAAGACCCCATAGGGTTCTACTCGGTTACAGCTTCTCTTTCACTTGATTTTTGAGTGAACTAAATGAGATAATGCCCATAGATGTTAGTTCTCTTCAGTCTGCCCTTATTCAATCTGCTACTTTACTGTTGAATTTCATCTGCATTCTTTAAAGACATAAGCAAAGCCATTATACCCAGGTCAATGGACCCCACCCAACAAGCAGGATAGGATACGTTTACAATGCCATGATCCATTTCCTTACTGTGCAGTGCTTACATGTGTATCACTCTTTACTGTTTACATGCACAACCTCCTTGAATTTTAACGGCCTTATGAGAAAAGCCAAAGAGGTATTAAATCCATTTTAAAGGAGAAAAACCAGAGCCCTGAAATTCAGAGAGGTTGCATAATTGCACAAGCTCACACTATAGAGTCTTACTAACTCAAGACTGGTGCCCCTTATTTCCCTTACTGCCTGGAGGGAAAAGAGGATATTCAAGAACTGGATGTGATGTCAGTAGGCAGTTTTAATTTAAACTCTACAGTTGGTTGGAATGCTAGCTTCCTATTGGAACAGAAGGCCTCTCACTGTTAACTACTGAAGTCAGCTAACAGCAGGCCTAAGGGTCACACTTGTGAGGATATGGCATGATTGAGCCTGATTAACTCCCCCAAGCTGCCATGAAATTGCGCAGGTCCTAGGGCAGTGGTGGAAGTCAGCCCAGCCTGCTGGGATGATTCCCTTTGTCCCTGAGCAGCTGCCACTGGGGAACACCGTCCCTCAGATGATCTCTACCTCCTTGGTGAATTGGAAGAAGTGGTGCAGGCTTTAAAATGGAAAGCACCTTGGAAATTGCATAAGACCCCACTCCCTTGATAAACCTGGCTTGCCAGCTGCCTTGGGACAAACTCTTACAAAATGGGCTCCAATCTCCAGTGCCAGGCATGGTGTAGAATGGGGCTGGCAGGAAAGAAGTGGATCCCCAATTGCTCAGGTAACATGCCCAGAAGGAAGTCTGAAGCAGCCTGGCTCCTTCCTGCTCTCTGGTGAACAAACAGAAGCGAAAGAAGTTACTCGTTTAGAGGCTGGGCACTGTCTAACCATCAGCCACATAACTACGCTGTGAGAGTGATGAAGGGAACTTTTGTTCTGCTTCACTAATATTCATTTCATTTCAGGTGATTCAATGAATCTCTCTCTCTCTCTCTCTCTCTCTCTCTCTCTCTCACACACACACACACACACACACACACACACACACACACACACACAGAGTTTTGGAGGATCTGAGTAGATCAGGGGACTGGTAATAGACTCTGGTCCCCGGGACAGGGATGCTTTTGACCAGGAAGGGCTGGGACAATTCATGGAAGGCAGCTGAGGCCTCCACAGAGAGCTTTAGAGATGAGGACAGCTACATCAGAGCTGAACAGGCCATTGCCTCTGGATCCCTCATTTGGTTCTTATCCAGATCGGGAGTGACCAGAAATGGTGACCATCTGTCCACTGTTTGTTAGCCTCCAGCCAGGGCTGGGGAGGTTTGACTCACACCACCACTGCCACCCACCCCGGCCTCAGTCCACTGGGTGGAATGTTTGGCTTTGTTTCATTTCTTGATTCTCAGGTTTAACCCGTACTTAAGGAGACAGTGTACAGAATCACTTTCCTCCCTTATTTTTAAATAACAAAATCTCCCACTTATTGGGAAACCACTAGTACAGGCATTGTGCTCCATGTCTCATCCCAAATGCCCCCAAATTAGTTTGCTAGCACTGCCGTCAAAAAGTACCAGAGACAGAGTGGCTTAAACAGAAATGTATTGTCTCACAGTTCTTTGGGGCCGAGAGTCCCAAATCAAGGTGTGGGCAGAGCCCTTTTCCCTCTGTGGTATTAGTGAAAGATGTATTCCAGGTCTCTCTCTCTTAGTTTCTGGTAGATCCTTGGCTTGTGGCAATATAACACCTTTCTTCATGGGACATTCTCCCTGTGTGCTTGTCTGTCTCCAAATTTCCCCATTTTATAAGGACACTAGTCATATCGGATTAGGAACCCTCATCTTAACTAATTACATCTGCGATGACTCTATTTCCAAATAAGGTCACATTTTGAGGTATTGGGCGTGAGGGCTTCAGCATATGCATTTGGGAGAACATAATTCAACCAATAACACCCCATACCCAACTAACAAATGAAGAAACTGAAGCACAGAGGAGTTAAATAAGCTTTCCGGGGTCACATGGCTAGTGAGTGACCAAGCTGGGATTCGAACCAGAGGCCCTTTATTTAGAGAAGTGGTTTGCAAACTGCAGCGGGCACCAAGATGACTGGAGCCTCATTGAATGCAGACTGCTGGACCCCATTCCCAGTTTCTGGTGCAGGAGGTCAGCGGTGGAGCCAATGCATTTGTATTTCTGACAGGTTCCAGGTGATGCTGCTGCTGCTGGTGGTCCGTACTTTAAAAACAGCTGCCCTAGCAGTTCTCATACTCCAGAGTGCATGTAAATCTCTGGGAGCTTGTGTTTTGTTTCTTCTTTTGAGCAGATCCTGTGACCCACTCCAAGAGATTTAGATTCAGTGAATCTGGAAGGGACCCAGAAATCTATACTGTAGACAAGCAAACCCAGTGATTCTGTATCAGTGATTAATGGCCACAGTTTAAGAACAAGGTTCCTGTCTCCCAGCCAACTCCCCATATCCTCAGCTTTACCTGCACGTTGGAATCACCGGGGAAACTTTCAGAAGTACTGAAATGATGGCTGGGACTCAACCTTAAAGATTCTGATTCAGTTAGTGTTAAGGGGTGGCCTGAGCCACTGAGTTTTTTTAAAAAAAGCTCTTGCAGGGGACTCCAATGTGTAGACCAAGTTGAGAACCATGGCCATAGCCAGAAGCATGAGAAAGAGCCCCTAGGGGCTGGTTACTCTGGGTGAGGTGCCAGACATTCGTCTAGGAGCCTAGAGACCCCAGGGCTCAGCTCCACTTCTTCCCCAACATTAAGTCAGAAGGCCTCCTCGTTACTAAGGCCTTTTGCAGCCCAAAAGCCTGTATCTTTTTCCAGAAAACCTTATGAATTCATTCATAAGAGGCAGTGTGGTGCCCTGGTTAGCTGTGAGGACTCCATAGTGTGACCCCATGTACATTATGGGATGACTGGCTTTCCTTATCTGAAAACCTTACCTCCTACAGTTGTAGTGAGGAATTAGTGGGTTACTATAGGTGAAGATCTTAAAACACTGCCTGGCACACAGTAAACTCCAAATTAGTGTGTTTTAGAATTGTCCATTGAACAAATACGTATTAAGCAGCTACTATATGCCAGGCACTGGGGTACAACAGGGACACAAAGTCTCATATCTCATAGAGCTGAGAGTGGAAGGAACACAAGGTGATAATACCTAATGTGACAGACTAAATTACTTCTATCTCAGGATCCCCCCAGATATCCTGAGGGGCCCTTTTTATGGACTGCATTCCCCCACACCCCAAAATCTCATAAGCCCTAATCCCCAAAGTGATAGTATTTGGCCTTTGGAATGAAATTAGGTCATGAGGGTGGAGCCCTGTGAATGGGATTAGTGCCCTCTTAAGTAGAGACAGAGCTTACTACTTCCGTCTGCTATCCACCATGTGAGGACACTACAAGAAGTCCTTGGGCTGCAAACCAGGAAGAGGGTCTTACCAGAACCCAACCATACTGGCACCCTGATCTCTTTCCTCCCAGCCTCCAGAACTGTGATTCAAATTTCTAAGTCACCTAGTGACTAATATATTTGTTACAGCTGCCCAAGCTACGATACCCAAGTGAGGGAGACTTCAGTGTCAAGTCCTGTGCCTCCAGGCACCACTCAAGAGCAAGGAGAGAAAGATGGAGTGGCTGTGGGAAGTGTGGAGGGAAGTGTCATGGGCTAGGATCCCATTCACTTCTGCCCTCCTCCTGTCTGATTAAACCTTTCTAAGAAAGCTCTCTTGATTTATCTCGCTTTCCTCTACATCTGTCCCCTCTTTTGCTGCCTTCCTTCAATTGTTCCCAGGGACATTTCCCACTCTACCTAATTTTTTAGGTTCTCCTGCAGAGTTACCGCTTGGGGAATAGTGATGAGATAGGCGCAGAGACCAACATAAACAGGGCGGAGTGGTAGCAGGAGCCGTGGCTCCAAGCCCTGACTGGCAGGGAGCGGCAAGGGGATTGCAGCATCTTTTTTCATCCTGGACTACAGGGTCGCATCCTTCCCTTTCTGTGAGGCTCATTTCACTCTAACGGAAACGCTAATCGGCTGGCGGGCGCAGGAGGGCGCCGGTCCTTCGATTTTCTAAAAAGACACTTGGTCCTCTAGCAAGATCTCGCGGGCCAGCGGGGCCCACTCTGAAATTCCCCTACGCCCCCCCCCCCCCCCGCCGGGCAGCGGCCCCGACGATCCTTAGCCAGGCGACCGGCCTGCGTTCCTTGCCCTGTGCGGTCCCCCTTCCCCGCGCGCGGCCGCCGGGATGCTCAGCCAGAGGCACCATCTCCGCGTTGCGCATGCACATACTGCGTTGCCTCAGCAGGTGTCGCTGTGGTCAGGAAAGTGAGAGCCTGCAAGGTGCGCGAAGGCCGTGCGCTGCCCGGCTTGGCCTGCGGTGGGAGTCGGGGGCTGCGGGAGGGGACACTAAACCAAGAGGTAAATAACTGCAACGCCCAAAAGGACTGAGATGTTCCCCAGATGAAAATTGTTCCCGTCGGCGGCGGAGCCTCCTGCGGCCGCCGCGGTGGAGGCAGAGGGGGCTTTTTTTGCAAAGCACGGCGGAGCCCTGGCCCCAACGCTTCCATGGCCGTTGGGGTGTGTCCTGGGGCCCCTTCTCCCCGGACCTACCTGGAGCTCGCAGGGGGATGGTTCTTGAAAGGCAGCACGACCGGTGAGGAGCCTTAAATGCAGATCCTGGCCCTCGCCGTCGAGTTTCTTGTTTGGAACTAATGGGACGCTGCCCAAGAATGTGCATTTTAACAAGCACCTCTGGTGTCACAATCGGTGCAGTCCCTACTTGGAAATACGCTAATTTAGAGAATCAGCCAGATCAAGTCAGTTTCCTAGAGACTTGCCAGGAATCTGGGTACTATTCCAAAAGATGTTTCAGCAGGTAATTAGAAAATTGCAGAAGAAATTTTACCTCCAAAGTGCAGAAAGTGGCCGTTTTCACACTGATGTGGCTATATTTTGGATCCGATTTCTATCAAATGCCCTCCACTCTGCTAAACCCTTATTTACATAATTCTAATTTGTCCTTCCCACAACTTGATGGCAACAGTCTCTCCATTTCCACCCTGTGAAACGGAGACTCTGAGGTTAAGAACTTGCCCAGAGTTACTCTGCTCTCCTTGGCAGAGTATGGACTCCAGCCCGGGTCTGTCTGGCCCCCAAAACTTTGTCATCCACTGTGCAGTTTGTACAAATGAGAAAGGGAAGCGTGGGCACTCGGTCTGTCAATCTAACCCCTGCTGTGATGATATGCAAGTTCTGCAATCTTCAGTTTGGAGTTAGATGCAGAAAATTTGTGGGAAACGTAGCTAGGAGGCTTTGCAAATTCAGCAGGGGTTTTGGGTCCAGACTTGGTCAAACATTGCTCATTGCTGTGTATCAGTGAGCTCTCAGTTCCTTGTACTGACGTACAAAAGCGGATTCACAGTGACCTCCCTAGACCAAGCCGCCTTCAGCTCTCGCTTCTTATTCCGACGACCTCTGAACAGAGCTTCTTGCCTCTGCGCGCCCCCTACAGTCTATTCTCAGTACAGCAGCCAGAGTGGGCCGTTTAAAATAACCAGATGATGTCACAAACTTTCCAATGGATTAGAGTAAAATCCAAAGCCCTAACTGTGGCCCTTGAAGCTCTAGCGGCTGTGACCCAGGGCACTTCTCCCTCCTCATCTTCCACCATGCCCTACTTCGCACTAAGCTGTCGCTTCTCTCATTCCCAGCTTAGGGCCTCACTCGTTAGAATGTCATGAGCGTGAGGACAGAAACTTTGCCCTGTGCACTGCTACATCTTCAATGCTGGCATTTAACAAATATTTGTGAATGAATTTTTATGAATGATTTTGTGAACTGTGGTTTTTGATTCTTGGATGTTGTTTCATTAGGGAAATTAGAGTGGGAGATAGCTGTGAGGAAAACAGCTCAGCAATGTCATATTTCACTTCTACACCTCACTAGGTTTTTGAGCTTCTCCCTTCTACTCTTCAGGGTCAAAACCTACAAAGAGCACAGTTTCAAGAAGGAAAGAACACACCCACTGAGCAAAGGAACACAGATCCCCCTCCACCACTGTTGATATCATGAAGATCCATCTTGGATCAGCCCATGTTCCCTAACCTGCTGTGGAAGAGTTTTCACTGGTTTCTTAGTGTGGAGACCCAGAAGATGGACATCAGAGCCCATTATAAAGGGGCGTGTCTAATCAAAATAGACTCCAAGGCAGAAGTTAAGGTGCCTTCCAATCCAGCAAACAAACAGAAAGAACTCTCCTTTCTCCTATCAGCTGGGTTAAGCATTTGGCAAGGAAAGGATGAGGTTTTTGGGTGAGATGGAAGAGGAAGAAAGGTTGATGTTTTCACTGTTGTTTGCTTGGTTTGGTTTTGAAAGAAGTTGCTTGCCGAAGATGAGATGGTGATTCTCTCAATATCTTGGGTAACACTGGGGGGCTGGAAGCAAGGCCAGAATTGCCTGGGGTCTGAACTGAAGTGATTCCCAATTGCTCTGCTTCACCAGTTCCTCGGTTCAACAAGCCACCCTTCCCTTCACTGTCACCGTGTGCCTCTCATAACCTATGGGTCTGAAATTTCACTCAATAGCTGCATCTATACAGACAGCCACTGTACGAAAGTTATGAGTTTTGTCTGCTGAAATATGCAAAAGCAACTGAATTTAGTTCTCATTACAG
This sequence comes from Phocoena phocoena, assembly GCF_963924675.1. Lineage (NCBI taxonomy): Eukaryota > Metazoa > Chordata > Mammalia > Artiodactyla > Phocoenidae > Phocoena > Phocoena phocoena. The sequence continues at coordinate 31,770,440 of NC_089227.1, forward strand.
AATAAGTTTTCTGTTGTCCTTAAAGCTTTTTTCTCTCTCTAAAAAAGCCCAAGTTGAATTTAGTCTATCGCAGAGGCAGATTCATAGTGAAGCAAGTAAAGCTGCAGGTTCAGAGTTATCATTTGTATGGCTTCTTGCAAGGTCCCGAGCATGACCAGGAATGTGTTCACGTGTCAAGTGTTCTTGTAAAATCGGGAAATAATAAGGTAGTTTAACTGTAATCCATTAAAAACACTTTTTCCTCTTCAACTTGCCCTCTAATGACTTTTTACATCTGGTGTCGTCAGAGGTGGCGACCGTCATTTTGGGGATCCAGCTAAGAGAAAGCTGAATTGCACGAACATTTGGTTTGGATTTCATGAGATATATTTATTTGGTTCCCATTTTTTTTCCTGTAGAAATAAGTCACGCTAATTGTCCCAGTGTGGGGAGGGCTTTTATGAATATCCCTATGGTCTACCATGCTTCCTCACCTGGCATTGTAAAACAAGGCTGCGCAACACCAAAGTATATCTGTAACGAAGAAGAAACTGGTTTGAAATGTACACAGCCAGAAGCTAGTCTGTATAAAACTTGTGCAGTCATCAGAACTTTAGTATGGTAAGTAAAAGATTTAGCTCTCATTGCTGTTGGGTCAAAGTGGAGGTTTTATCCTGCCAGAGATCAAAAATTTTTTTGAAATCATAATGGGCCACTACAAGGACATCTATGACAGACTGATTCATAAGTTACTTCAATTTACAGTATTTAAAATGATTAATGCCTTGAAATCTTAAGACTTACTCCTGAAACAAAAACTTAGTAGTTTTCCTAAGTTTGACAACAATCCAAAAAACTTATGTGACATTAAAAATAGTGAGTTGCTTGCTTCTATTTGATATTACAAAAATCATTTTTATGTAAAAAGTTCATAACCAAAAATGTAGGAAAAAATAATGGTGGACCGGTCAGTCAATACATTAATACATTATATAGATACATTCCATAAGTACGTTATATACATTATATAATTTATATGTATATTTATATAATTTCTATAAAATACATAAAATAGATATTTATTATTTTAATAATTATGTAATGCTATGTCTGGATTTTGTGATGTTTGTGATATTTGTCAGCTTTTAATTTATTTTTTGTTGAGATATAGTTGACATATAACATTATATTAGTTTCAAGTGTACTGTATAATGATTCGATATTTGTATATATTGCGAGATGATCACCACAACAAGCCTAGTTAACATTTATCACCACACGTAATTACACATTTCTTTTTCTTGTGATGAGCACTTTTAAGAGCTACTCTCTCAGCAACGTTCAAATATACAATACAGTATTATTAGCTATAGTCACCATGCTGTCTATTACATCCCTGGGACTTATTTATATTATAACTGGAAGTTTGTCCCTTTTGACCCCTTCACCTATTTCACCCACCCCAATCCCTTTCTCTGGCAACCACCAATCTGTTCTCTGTATCTATGAGTTCTTTTGTGTGTGTGTGTGTGTGTGTGTGTGTGTGTGATTCTAGCTCTAAGTGAGATCATATGGTATTGTCTTTCTCTGTCTGACTTATTTTACTTAGCATAATGCCCTCAAGGTCCATCTGTGTTGTTTCAGATGGCAAGATTTCCCATTTTTATGGCTGAACAATATTCCATTGTATGTATGTATTTCTTTATTCATCCATCGGTGGACACTTAGGTTGTTTCTATGTCCTGGCTATTGTCAACAATACTGCGATGAATATGTGGGTGTAGATATCTTTTTCAGTTAGTGTTGTTTTCTTCAGATAAATACCCAGAAGTGGGATTGCTGGATCCTATGATAGCTCTATTTTTAATTTTTTGAGGAACCTCCATACTCTTTTCCTTAGTGGCTGCACTAATTCACGGTTCCTACCAACAGAGCACAGGGTTCCCCTTTCTCCATATTCTTCCTAACACTTACCATTTCTTATCTTTGATGAGTGTCGTTCTGACAGGTGTGAAGTGATATCTCATTATGGTTTTGATTTACATCTCCCTGAAGATGAGTAGTGTTGAGTCCTTTTCATGTACCTATTGGCCATCTGCATGTTTTCTTTGGAAAAATGTCTATTCAAATCCTCTGCCCAATTTTTATTTTATTTTATTTATTTATTTAATTTTTATTTTGATTTTTTGCCGTATGCGGACCTTTCACTGTTGTGGCCTCTCCCGTTGCGGAGCACAGGCTCCAGACGCGCAGGCTCAGCGGCCATGGCTCACGGGCCCAGCCGCTCTGCGGCACGTGGGATCTTCCCGGACCGGGGCACGAACCCGTGTCCCCTGCATCGGCAGGTGGACTCTCAACCACTGCACCACCAGGGAAGCCGTTTTTTTTTTTTTTTGCCTCTGCCCATTTTTTAATCCAATTGTTCGGTTTCCTGCTATTGAGTTGTACGAGTTCTTAATATATTTTGGCTATTAACCCCTTATCAGATACATGATTTGAAAATATTCTCTCCCGCTTAGTACGTTGCCTTTTCATTTTGTTGATGATTTTCTTTGCTCTGCAGAAGCTTTTTAGTTTGATGTAGTCCCACTTGTTTTATTTTTGCTTCTGTTACCTTTGCTTTTGGTGTCTGTCAGCTTTTAAAAATTAGAAATAGGATGAGAAATGAAATCATAACCAGAGTTAGCACTTTTGTCCCTCTCCTATCGACCGATGAAGATGTTGCTGCCCAGGATGATCAAAAAAGCAAAACTTCCTGCAGGAACCTTTCCTAATAAGCCTATGAGGATGTGCTGTACACTACATTAGCAGCCCATCAGAAGGGGAAGGAAGAAAAAATCAAAAGGAGGGAAACTGGAGAGAGAAGGAAGATGCACAGAAATTCAAGTTAAACAGGTGAAAGTGGGCAGGGAGAAAATGAAGACTTAGTAACAGCTAACAAGAAAGAGGCACACAACGCAAGATATTAGGAAAATGTAGAGTAAAACCGATTAAACGTTTTAGAGGGTTTTTCTACCTCTCTGCCAGGCCTTTCCCAGATGGTAACTGAACCATTTGTTTAAATTAAGTCTTGCTTAAATTTTAAGGAGCTGAGCTAATTTCCAATGTCAAGAATTCTTGGAACAGAACCAGGGGAGGTGGGAGAACCTACAGAGCTGGAGGTTGGAGAAGCGGCTAAGCATTAACCAGCTGAGGACTTCTGGGAGAGTTCTGGAATTCACTCATGTTTAAAACGATAGTCACCCTCCCTAAGCCTGCCACTTTATCCTGATTGCTGTGCTGAAGCCCTGTCCCGTGAAATATGCAGCATCTTTAGTGGGAAACTTCTTTTTAAAAAATTCCCTGAGGGATTGCCCTGGTGGCACAGTGGTTAAGAATCCACCTGCCAATGCAGGGGACACGGGTTCGAGCCCTGGTCCGGGAAGATCCCACATGCCTCAGGGTGGCTAAGCCCGTGCGCCTCAACTACTGAGCCTGTGCTCTAGAGCCCGCACACCACAACTTACTTAAGCCCACATGCCTAGAGCCCACGCTCCACAAGAAGAGAAGCCACCATAATGAGAAGCTCACGCACCGCAACGAAGAGTAGCCACCACTCCTCGCAGCTAGAGAAAGCCCGCATGCAGCAACAAAGACCCAAGGCAGCCAAAAATAAATAAATAATTTTTAAAAATTCCCTGAAATGAGTGTATGGGGGAAAAGTGAACGCTAGGGTGGTAGCATGGTGGGTGGTTTCTCCCCCCACTTCCTTTTTTTCTTTTGATTATAGTTCTTATAAAGTTCTTTGAATCTGAAATAATTTTTCAAACAAATAATCAACTTACAGGATTCAAAATTAAGATAAAGTTGACTTTCTTTCAGTTAGGGCATCTGAAATGGTCACATGTAGCAATAAGAATTCCCCGACATTACAAAATAGAGTCCTAAACGTTTACATTGATGGCACCAGGTCTAAGATGCACTATCAAATGAGAGGAAAGAAAACGTGCCTAAAAAAGGCAGAGATCACAGGGTCTAGTCTGAGCATCTGTAAGAGAGAAGCGCCCTCTGGATAAGCACAAATTTTCCACTTCCTCCTCTTAAAACCCCTGTAGCTCCTTTGTCCCCTGCAAAGAGCTCCTGGGGCTCTCCAGGTCCTCCCCCAACATCTCCAGCTAATCCAAGTTCTTGGTCAGATGGCTTCCTTCATACCCCCCTGCCCCAGCTGGGTCTTTCAAAAACACTTAGAGGCCACAGCCAAGCTAGTTTTCTTTTTAACTTTCCATTTTTATTGAGAGGTAAATTACGAGTTGGGAGCTATCCCAACGTAACTTTCCTAATGCTGTCACTAAGTGGCCATGGGTAATTGCTTGAAAGCTGCAGCTGCCAGATGACAGTCTGAACAGAACAACCCACGGTGGCCGGCAAGCCTCAGAAGGGTCAGCCATTCAGCGGCGCTCCAGGGCCAATTATTTATATGCTTTACTGTACCCTCGATGGAAAAACCAAGCCTCTTGGATCTGTGAAATTTGGATCAGAGCTACCTGAACAGCTTCTCCATTGGCTTTTCCGGGCTAAAGGGATGAGAATTTTAATTGTTGAATGCTAACGATGATGATGTCTAACAGAAAATTACTTGCCCGTGTACACATCAAACTGGATCAATTACCAGGGACTGTGCACCTAATGCCAATGACAGTTAAGAGTATCTCAGTGCCATAGGTGTGAGCATTTCCACTCTTTCAATTCCTGCAGGGCATATAAAGGCGGTGAGGCATGTTGAAAGGGCACTGAACCCAGTTCCAGGCCTGCTTCAGTTTCCTCCCAGAAAACAGTGTAAAGGTCTATAAGGTACTCCATCTCTGGGGTCCTCAGTCTATCCGTCAGTGAAAGGAGGATGATGCGCTCTGCCGTATTTACTTGAAAGGGTGGTAACAGAGATCAAAGTGATTAATGCTCTGAAAGGATTTTGAAATTTTCTATACAAATGTAAATAGAGCATATTACACAAAATGAAAGATTCTCTCCCCCTCGCACCACTCATTACAGTCTTGATCTCCAGGCCCTGCGGAGGCTGCCATCGTTGGTCTCCCCAAGGGCATTTCAGCTCATCAGGAGTTCTGCTGTTGAATGCCTTAGGTTTTGTCGTTGATGAGATTCTTTCGCTTAAGTAAAAGTCAGTCCAATCTGCAAAGTCTTTTAAGACTGGAAGAACTTCAGGAGTCTTTTATCTGCCACACGTTTGATCTGAATCTCAACCAGCCTCATACAAAGGCACTGTGACTGACAAGCGTGTGACAATAACGTGAGTGATGGAATGAGTGGATACAAATTAACGCTCAGAAAACCTCAGCCAGCCTGCAGAGTTTTCTTCAGTTCTCCCAGCTTTTACACCACAATGATAATGAAGTAAATGGCAGCAGCGGAGCGCACTAACCTGATGAAATACTGTCATTTCCTACTCTGTGGACAGATTTTCCTGTTCTATTTACTTGCTCCTGTTTGGTTGTTAGCAAGCCCGGCTGTAGTTTTCTGTTACGTTCTATCTTAACTTTCTTAGTTGGTCTTAAGCTCTTCTAGCTAAAGGGCATCTTTTTCTCTCTAGAGTTGTACTCTCAATATTGGAAAAGAATATTCCTTCATGGGATAAAATACAAAAGGAATTGCCAGCTGTAGGAAAACAGACCTCAAAGTTTTCAGATGGGAGAAAACCGAAGAATCAGAAAACAAAAAGACCTTGTTTGTTTTTATTTATTTTTTCAAATTATAAAAGTAATACATGCTTATTGTAGAAAATGTGTACAAAGAATACAAAAACTAGACAGGAAAACACTGTTAACACACGGACATTTTCCTTCCAGTATTTTTTTCCCAATGCATCTTCCATAGCTCAAATCGTTTGTTTATTTGTTTAGTAAATAATTTTTGTGGCACCTATGTACCAGGCCACCATGCTGCAGCAGGTACTTTCTCAGAAGACACTGGTGAACAGCATAGTTTTACCCCATTTTGTATCTGCTTTCTTCACTTATCATAAAGCTTCTGCCAGAGATGTTTTCTTTACCCATTTGTAAGTATACCATGGGTCATGTCTGTAAAATTATGTTCAACTGTCTTCCCATGTGGATTGTTAACTAACAATCATGTCATTTTCTAAGTCACATGAAAATCTCTGTCCATTTGCTACTTATAATAAAACTATAATCATCCTAGTGTAGCTGGTCAGTAATGGATGAGACCCATGAATTCTGACAATTATCATTGCCTTGGCGTATCAAATTTTTAAAAGAGATAAGTATCCCGCGATTCTATCCTAATCTTAGGCATAGACCTTGGAGCTCGTCCTTTAAAGCTATGGGGTCCAGGAAAATGTTAGCAGGCCCAGCTCATTCATCTTTTCTTACGGCTGGGAGAGAGGGAGGGAGGGGGAGAGGGAGAGGGGAAGAGAGAGAATGAACAACACCGTTTGTATCCTTACTTACGTGGGCTGGAATTGTTTTCAGCATCCCCTCAGGCCCCAAAGTCTCTGAAGTTTTGAGGGATCAGCTTTCCTATTAGAACATCCCTGCAGATGGTGAATCAAAAGAGAGAATGAAAAAGAAGTATTTTTATTCTAAATTATTTAAATTTAAGAATACAGGTACAGATCAGACTGCAGCATCAGTAAAATATGTCTCTCCCTAGGATGTAACAAGTACCCGCAGCCCCAGTCGAAAGTCAGTTAACTTCCTGCTGACTCAAGTGGCCTCCCCAGTCACAGAGGGGATCTCCCAGTTTTCCTTTGTACCCAGGCCTCCCCTCCAATCCTTTAATGATAATGGTCTAAACATTGATATATAGTCAAGCCCTGAGTACCATGTTCACAGTGGGAAAGGCTGTAAAGGGGGCGAAGGGGGGCACACAAAGATTTTGCAACCCATCCTGGGAAATTTCAGAAGCTTTCCCACTTTTTGATAATATTTTCCAGGTTTCTCTTTTTTTTTTTCAGCACAAAGGCAAGTTTTCAGATCTGGTTGTCAAAAATGAGTTATATCTGTTATTTTTCATACTTATAGAAGTCAATGAATGCATTTAAGTATTGAGATTAAAAGTTCCCTTGTGTAGATGATTCCCTGCTAAGTTGAAGAGGTTTATTGGCTTCAGTCACTCATTTTAGTTCAGGGTGGTGCTTTTTAAATGCTCATAAGGCAAAGATCTTTCTCCTTGAGAAGCAGTTATTGGCAATGAAAAGTGTGGCTCTATGTATGCATACATACATAAACATGTACATGTCAAAGAAAAAGCTGGACAGTAGTTAAAGAGGTAAAAACAGATTTTATTCAGGGCTATTCCAATAGAGGAGAAGAGACCTCGGTGTAAAACCAAGCTTAGTTCTGAATATAGTGTGGGCAAAAGGGGATTTATAGCCAAGGAGCAGGGTAGGGGTCAGTGGATGGAAATTACTAAGAGAAAATATCAGGGGTGAGAGGATTTTTGGCTAAATTGACCTAACAGGATTCTTGCTGAAGACAGGCCAAGAGGATCAGACATCACCTGGGGGATGGTGGAGGCTGAGGAACCTGCTCAGATATGGAGGGTGATAAGATATGGAGGATGGAAAACTCACTAAACTGGCTTAGTTTTAGCTAGAACTGGATTTTATAAGATAGTGCACAGATGGGCCTAGGAGGAGGTTCAGGAGCCTGACTAAAGTTTCGTCAAGCAAAGCATCTTTGTTAATACACACACACACACATACACATGTGCACAATACACACACAGATACACATACACACTCACACATACACACAATACACACACATACACACACATACACACACAACACACATACACGCACATACACACACATATATGTATATATACATAAAATATGTGTGATTATATGTGTGTATATATATATATACACACATACATACTATATATATTTTTTCTTTCTAGTAACATATACTGGATTCTTAAAATTTCAGGTGTTTAATGAAAAATCTAGGGCAGTGCTTCCCTTATGTGAGTGCATGGACCATCTGCCTCAGAATAACCTGGGGAGATTTCTTAAAATGTAGAATCAGGGGTTTTAGATTCCCAGATAATCTGACTTAGTGAGGCCTGAGAATCTATATTTTAAACACGTTCATCAGATTCTTTTCATGCCCAGATGCATTTGAGAACTATCTTAGGCAGTGTATTTGACCTGCCTTGAAAAAAGCAAAGCCGTACACTGTGCTTTGTTTTCTCAAATAATAATGACCATGGCTACCACGAAGTTACTTCTATGTTCCAGGTACTGGGCTAGGTGTTTCCCTTTATTATTTTGAATTAAACACAGATTTATTGAGAACTTTTTTTAGCTTTAGGAAAATGTTCTTTTAAAAATTAGACGGTAAATGAACAGTCTTTCTTAAAGAGCGTGGCTCACTTTCTTTACCTCGTTTTCTTTCTTTTGGTGAGGTGCCCAAAGTAGAGTTGTGGTAGACTACAAAATATTCAAATACGTAGCCAAGAAGTAACACTAAAAATGACAGAAAGTGCATTGTTAAAACACGAAAGAATGGAGTGGAGTCCCGTTCTGATAGGTGAGCCAGTAGTCTCTCTTTCCAGGCATAGCCTTATAGATTCCTTTTGTGACGCGGATAGCGTGTGCCGTAAATGCCTCAATGTGTTTGCTTGTTCATTTCATTAATGAAACTATGCAACTGTGCTCATTTCTGTTGTTAGAACTTAGTATTTATTTTTTTGTCTAAGGTAGAGTAATTTGCAAACTGATTCATTCTTAAATATAAGCTATGTTCCAGAGATCAATTTCAGGTTATGGTCTTTACCTTTTTTGGAGATAAACCAGCTTGCTCAAGGTCACATCAGTTGGTAGTGGACGCAGAATTAGAATCCTTAAGTCCATCCTTGAGTCTTTTAGTCACATTGATGAAAACAATGTGACTTTTAGGTCTAGGGTATAGTTGCTACCTACCGTCCTTATTGTGATGTCAAAGCATTTGAGAATATATGGAAATGATTGCCATACCCCACTTTCCCCTGTGAACCACAATAATCCCTATGTGGAAATTACATTTAAAAGGTTTAGCAAGCTTTGGTTTTAAGAGTGTTTGATCTCATCACCTTCTGGGTTATAAAAGCATGGACTTTTGAGTCAGCGTAGTTTTAATGGCTCTTTACATCTCCCTGCACAGTCTAATTTGTATTGAATACATCTTCTATGAATGTAGCTCAGAGGGAGACTGTCAAAGCGTACAGATCCTAGACAATTTCTCCCCACTGAAATGGAGGACTGGGATCTGTTTAATTATCAAAGTTTCCAAGGTTCTCAGCCAGTAAAGCCACAACTAAATTTGAAGCATGAGAAAAACAGAACAATCTTCCTTTTATCTACCCAGACACCTAACCTCATGGTCACTGAGTTCTTTTCTGATAATCATTATGAAATGTCTCTGGGACATTGGCTAGTCATTCATTCAGCAAACATTTATTGAGTGCCTATCACGCACCAGCATCTGGTCCAGGCACTTGGGATGCATCAGGGAACAAACAAAGATCCCTTATGTCACAGATCTTTTTATTCGGTTAAATTTTCAAGCATTCTAGGCTATTTGGACATATCAATGGCATATAGATATTTTGTTGCTCTGTGAGTTGCAAACTGGTAACCAGAGGTTCCGTTCAGCTCACAGATAATCTCTTTGGTTAGCTAAGTGGATTTTTTAAAATTTTTGTTTATTTATTAATTTAGGCTGTGTTGGGTTTTCATTGCTGCACGTGGGCTTTCTCTAGTTGTGGCGAGTAGGGGCTACTCTTCGTTGCGGTGCACGGTTTTCTCATTGCGGTGGCTTCCCTTGTTGCGGAGCACGGGCTTCAGTAGTTGCAGCACCGGGGCTCAGTAGTTGTGGCACGTGGGTCCTAGAGTGCGTGGGCTTCAGTAGTTGTGGCTCATGGCCTCTAGAGCGCAGGCTCAGTAGTTGTGGCACATGGGCTTAGTTGCTATGTGGCATGTGGGATCTTCCCAGAGCAGGGATCGAACCTGTGTCCCCTGCATTAGCAGGTGAATGCTTAACCACTTCACCACCAGGGAAGTCCCAGCTAAGTGGATTTTAAAAGTTAGCTTGAATGCTTTAAGAGAGCTGCACACTCTCTAGAAGACACATGCCTATTGCTGTTTCTTACTGTTTTACACCTTGTCCGCTTCGCTCACACCTTACCTGCCTGGCCCCAGAAGGCATTTGAGTTTGTGGTCCCTGGCTTTTAGTATGTCCATACTTGGCATTGTTTCCTCATGTTCAGCTGGAATTGTCAGAATAAACCCTCTTCTCTCACCTCAGAGAATTCAGAGGCTCTGAATGTGTTCAGAGCTGTATCTAAAATGTCAGGCCTTTCATGGGAAGTCAACTCACATGAGTACTCACAGCTAAAGACTGTAAACTCAAAAAGGTAATGGCTTACATAGCTAATAATAGCTGAGATGTTGCTAAAATTCACTACATCACTCCTTTCCCTTACATTGGAAAGTAAAGTTGGTTTTTTTCTGTTGGCAAAATTTTATGTGATGGTTACAGGGGAAATGAGCCCTTGCGTCTATTTTTTTAGGAAGTTCTCATTCCTCTCAACTGTCAGCCGGTTGTGTCTGAACTCCTACACTCATGCTGTCCTTTTGAAATGGAATACTTCTCTGCAGTCCCCAGTCCAACTCATTCTTCCATGAGGGTTTCCATCTCGTCCATTAAAACAATCCATTCTGTGTTAACTCTTGGCGATTTTCCCTTCTCTGAACCCATAGCATGCTTAGGGTAGTTGATACACCCATTCATTTACTTGCTCAACATTTATTAATTGGATACCCTGCTCTGCTTCAGGCACTAGAGCTGATATCTTCTATGGTCTGAATATCTGTGTCCCCCAAAAATTCATTTGTTGAAATCCTAACCCTAAAGGTGGTGGTATTAGGAGGCGGAGCCTTTGGGAGGTGATTAGACCATGAGTGTGGAGCCCTCATGATTGGGATTAGTGCCCTTATGAAAGAGTTCCCAGCTCGAGGGTCTGACAGACATTGGGAGAAGGGGACAACCTACCTTCCAGGTCTGGGTCATCAGTAAGGACTGTAGCAGAGAGCATGCATAATTAAAGTTTAGAGAGTTGAGTGGGCTTTGATAGGTCTAACTAGTCACCATGTTTTGACTACCCTGGCCCTAACACTAATCCTTCAGCATCAATACTGGGACTTTCCAAAATATGTCACCACCCCCATGAAGACTGTCTCCTTGCGAATCCTCCTCTGTGGCACCATTTTTTCATCATTGATTATTACCATCATCATCTTTCAGCATCACAGCACTCACAGTGGGGTGGTTATAGCTCTCTGGAAAATAAACCTCAGTGAGGTTTGAAATGCCCTTTGATCAAAGAGGCAGAATGTTCAGTCCTTGGTAATCACTCGATAAACACTAATTGGATATCTGGCCGTGGGAAATAAGTTCTTTCCATCTTACACTGGAGGTGGGAGAGGACTAAAAGTGCAGGGACACAGATTTCTGTCTCCAAGGCACAGGAAGACGTTCCACCTTAAGATGTCATTAAAGAAGTTGGAGGAAGGAGAGGGTTAACTATTTCTTGGGACCTTCTTGAATCTCAAGATCAAGAAAGTTTCACTCAACTCTGGCTTGCTTAGGAACTTTCATGCTCTTCTTTTAGTCTTTCAAACATGAAGGACAAATGTTTAGTCTTTTGGGAGTTTCCAGTCCTATTTGAGGACATACCAAAATATTTCTGACCCTGAACCTTTTAAGTAGACTAAGGAGCTCGCATGCAATACACATGCACAAAATCCCCTATATTTATGTTTATATGTATAGCACATCTCTATACAAATAGACACACACAAATATCTTTTATCTTGTTAAAGCACGTTCCATTCATAGGAAAATAGTTGGGTCAGGCTTTCTGGTTTTTTTGTTTGTGCACCGCAGGGTGCCTAATCGCACTGCAGGGGCAGGCATCCAATGTCACACCAGCCACCTACAGCAAGCACGGGTGCCAGAGGCAGAGATACTAATTAGAGGGTGTCAGGAGACAAGGAGAGAACGAAAGGGGGCCATAAAAAAGCATAAAACTTTCCATGAAGATGGCAAGTAAAGGAGGGTGGGTTTCTCCTTTTTATTTTGGGTGGGAATTCTCTTCTTTTGAACTGTACTTACTACTCTCTCCTTCATTCTGTAATTTATAGCCAAGAGCTGGATTCATGGAAATAGCTGGATTACCTTTTGAAGGTTGCCCACATGTTGCTAATAAACATTTTTCAATCTGCTTTTGTCCACACTTCCATCTTGTTAACCCCTTTGCCTTGTACTAGCCATTGCTGACAGAATTCATATTCAAGAGTCTTCACGAAGGTTCCTCAGTTTTGTGAAATTGATTTTATTTAATCCAGCGCTCCCTATCTTCCTAGGGGTGATTTGTAGCTTTGTGTTTCTCATGGACATACCTTTTGTATTTAAGTGGGCCAACCTCCCTCAGCCTGGATGGTTATGTTGGCGAACAAAGTAGGTATTGCCTTATAAGATAATTATTATAGTATTACTAGTAAGTTATAATGACTCTCAGTAACTAAAGATATGGATGGTTCAAGCCATACACTTGGCATTTTTATGGATCTGATGTTTTCCTTTATCCCTGCTGCTTGTAGTTGTCTTTGTTTCTAAGTAAGACTTCCACAACCCTCTCTGAATATTAAAATCATCTGGGAAAGTTGAAGAATACCTGGTTTCTGAGCCTTAGACCAGTGAAATCAGAATCTATGGAGGGGGACATCCAGGGTTGGTTTCTTTTTTTTTTTTTTTAACGTCTTTATTGGAGTATAATTGCTTTACAATCATGTGTTGGTTTCTGCTTTATAGCAAAGTGAATCAGCTATACATACACATATATCCCCATATCTCCTCCCTCTTGCATCTTCCTCCCACCATCCCTATCCCATCCCTCTAGGTGGTCACAAAGCACTGAGCTGATCTCCCTGTGCTATGCGGCTGTTTCCCACTAGCTATCTATTTTACATTTGGTAGTGTATATAAGTCCATGCCACTCTCTCACTTCGTCATAGCTTACCCTTCCCCTTTCCCGTGTCCTCAAGTCCATTCTCTACATCTACGTCTTTATTCCTGTCCTGCCCCTAGGTTCTTCATAACCATTTGTTTTTCTTTTATAGATTCCATATATATGTGTTAGCATACAGTATTTGTTTTTCTCTTTCTGACTTACTGCACTCTATATGACAGACTCTAGGTCCATCCACCCCACTGCAAATAACTCAGTTTCGTTTCTTTTTATGGCTGAGTAACATTCAATTGTATATATGTGCCACATATTCTTTATCCATTCATCTGTCGATGGACACTTAGGCTGCTTCCATGTCCTGGCTATTGTAAATAGAGCTGCAATGAACATCATGGTACATGACTCTTTTTGAATTATGGTTTTCTCAGGGTATATGCCCAGCAGTGGGATTGCTGGGTCGTATGGTAGTTCTATTTTTAGCTTTTTGGTTTTTATTTTTCTTTTTGCGGCACACGGGCCTCTCAGTGTCGTGGCCTCCCCCGCCGCGGAGCACAGACTCCAGACGCGCAGGCTCAGCGGCCATGGCTCATGGGCCCAGCTGCTCTGCAGCAGGTGGGATCCTCCCGGACCGGGGCACGAACCCGTGTCCGTACATCGGCAGGCGGACTCTCAACCCCTGCGCCACCAGGGAAGCCCTATTTTTAGTTTTTGAAGGAACCTCTATACTGTTCGCCATAGTGGCTGTATCAATTTACATACCCACCAACAGCGCACGAGGGTTCCCTTTTCTCCACACCCTCTCCAGCATTTATTGTTTGTAGATTTTTTGATGATGGCCCTTCTGACTGGTGTGAGGTGGTACCTCATTGTAGTTTTGATTTGCATTTCTCTAATGATTAGTGATGTTGAGCCTCCTTTCATGTGTTTGTTGGCAATCTGTATATCTTCTTTGGAGAAATGTCTTTTTAGGTCTTCTGCCCATTTTTGGATTAGACTGTTTGATATTGAGCTGCATGAGGTGCTTGTAAATTTTGGAGATTAATTCTTTTTTAGTTGCTTCATTTGCAAATATTTTCTCTCATTCTGAGGGTTGGCTTTTCGTCTTGTTTATGGTTTCCTTTGCTGTGCAAAAGCTTTGAAGTTTCATTAGGTCCCATTTGTTTATTTTTGTTTTTATTTCCATTACTCTAGGAGGTGGGTCAGAAAGGATCTTGCTGTGATTTATGTCATAGAGTGTTCTGCCTATGTTTTCCTCTACGAGTTTTATAGTTTCTGGCCTTACATTTAGGCCTCTAATCCATTTTGAGTTTAGTTTTGTGTATGGTGTTAGGGAGTGTTCTAATTTCATTCTTTTACATGTAGCTGTCCAGTTTTCCCAGCACCACTTATTGAAGAGGCTGTCTTTCTCCATTTTATATTCTTGCCTTCTTTATCAGAAATAAGGTGACCATATGTGTGAGTTTATCTCTGGGCTTTCTGTCCTGTTCCACTGATCTATATTTCTATTTTTGTGCCAGTACCATATTGTCTTGATTACTGTAGCTTTGTAGTATAGTCTGAAGTCAGGGAGCCTGATTCCTCCAGCTCCGTTTTTCTTTCTCAAGATTGCTTTGGCTATTCGGGGTCTTTTGTGTTTCCATACAAATTGTGAAATTTTTTTGTTCGAGTTCTGTGAAAAATGCCATTGTTAGTTTGATAGGGATTGCATTGAATCTGTAGATTGCTTTGGGTTATATAGTCATTTTCACAATGTTGATTCTTCCAGTCTAAGAACATGGTATATCTCTCCATCTGTTTGTATCATTAATTTCTTTCATCAGTGTTTTATAGTTTTCTGCGTACAGGTCTTTTGTCTCTTTAGGTAGGTTTACTCCTAGGTATTTTTTTCTTTTTGTTACAGTGGTAAATGGGAGTGTTTCCTTAATTTCTCTTTCAGATTTTTCACCATTAGTGTATAGGAATGCAAGAGATTTCTGTGCATTAATTTTGTATCCTGCTACTTTACCAAATTCGTTGATTAGCTCTAGTAGTTTTCTTGTAGCATATTTAGGGTTTTCTATGTATAGTATCATGTCATCTGTAAACAGTGACAGCTTTGCTTCTTATTTTCCTATTAGGATTCCTTTTATTTCTTGTTCTTCTCTGATTGCTGTGACTAAAACTTCCAAAACTCTGTTGAATAAGTGTGGTGAGAGTGGGCAACCTTGTCTTGTTCCTGATCTGAGTTGAAATGGTTTCATTTTTTCACCATTGAGAACGATGTTGGCTGTGGGTTTGTCATATATGGCCTCTATTATGTTGAGGTAAGTTCCCTCTATGCCTACTTTCTGGATGGTTTTTATCATAAAGAGGTGTTGAATTTTTTGAAAGCTTTTTCTGCATCTATTGAGGTGATCATACGGTTTTTCTCCTGTAGTTTGTTAATATGGTTTATCACATTGATTGATTTGCATATATTGAAGAATCCTTGCATTCCTGGGATAAACCCCACTTGGTCATGATGTATGATCCTTTTAATGTGCTGTTGCATTCTATTTGCTAGTATTTTGTTGAGGATTTTTGCATCTATGTTCATCAGTGATATTGGCTGGTAGTTTTCTTTTTTGGTGACATCATTGTCTGGTTTTGGTATCAGGGTGATGCTGGCCTTGTAGAATGAGTTTGGGAGTGTTCCTCCTTCTGCTATATTTTGGAAGAGTTTGAGAAGGATAGGTGTTAGCTCTTCTCTAAATGATTGATAGAATTCACCTGTGAAGCCATCTAGTCTTAGGCTTTTGTTTGTTGGAAGATTTTTAATCACCGTTTCAATTTCAGTGTTTGTGATTGGTCTGTTTATATTTTCTATTTCTTCCTGGTTTGGTCTCAGAAGGTTGTGCTTTCCTAAGAATTTGTCCATTTCTTCCAGGTTGTCCATTTTATTGGCATATAGTTGCTTGTAGTAATCTCTCATGATCCTTTGTATTTCTGCAGTGTCAGTTGTTACTTCTCCTTTTTCATTTCTAATTCTATTGACTTGAGTCTTCTCCCTCTTTTTGTTGATGAGTCTGGCTAATGGTTTATCAATTTTGTTTATCTTCTCAAAGAACCAGCTTTCAGTTTTATTGATTTTTGCTAGTTTCCTTCACTTCTTTTTCATTTATTTCTGATCTGATCTTTGATTTCTTTCCTTCTAACTTTGGGGGGTTTTTGTACTTATTTCTGTAAGTGCTTTAGGTTAGGTTGTTTATTTGAGATGTCTCTTGTTTCTTGAGGTAGGATTGTATCCCTCTTATAACTGCTTTTGCTGCATCCCATAGGTTTTGGGTTGTCGTGTTTTCATTGTCATTTGTTTCTAGGTGTTTTTTGATTTCTTCAGTGATCTCTTGGTTATTTAGTAGTGTATTGTTTAGCCTCCATGTGTTTGTATTTTTTAAAGATTTTTTCCTGTAATTGATGTCTAGTCTCATAGCGTTGTGGTCGGAAAAGTTACTTGATATGATTTCAGTTTTTGTAAATTTACCAAGACTTGATTTGTTACCTAAGATATGATCTATCCTGAAGAATGCTCCATGTGCACATGAGAAGAAAGTGTATTCTGTTGTTTTTGGATGGAATGTCCTATAAATATCAATTAAGTCCATCTTGTTTAATGTATGTTAATGTATTTAAAGGTTGAGTTTCCTTATTTATTTTCGTTTAGGAAGATCTGTCCATTGGTGAAAGTGGGGTGTTAAAGTCCCCCACTATGATTGTGTTACTGTCGATTTCCCCTTTTATGTCTGTTAGCATTTGCCTTATGTATTGAGGTGCTCCTATGTCGGGTGCATAAATATTTACAATTGTTATATCTTCTTCTTGGATTGATCCCTTGATCACTATGTAGTGTCCTTCTTTTTTTTTTTTTTTTTTTTTTTATAAATTTATTTAGTTAGTTTTGGCTGTGTTGGGTCTTCGTTTCTGTGCGAGGGTTTCTCCAGTTGCAGCGAGCGGGGGCCACTCTTCATCGTGATGCGCAGGCCTCTCACTGTTGAGTTCTCTCTTGTTGAGGAGCACAGGCTCCAGACGTGCAGGCTCAGTAGTTGTGGCTCACGGGCCTAGTTGCTCCGCAGCATGTGGGATCTTCCCAGACCGGGGCTCGAACCCATGTCCCCTGCATTAGCAGGCAGACTCTCAACCACTGCGTCACCAGGGAAGCCCTGTAGTGTCCTTCTTTGTCTCTTGTAATAGTCTTTGTTTTAAAGTGTATTTTGTCTGATATGAGAATTGCTACTCCAGCTTTCTTTTGATTTCCATTTGCATGAATATCTTTTTCCATCCCTTCACTTTCAGTCTGTATTTGTCTGTAGGTCAGAAGTGGGTCTCTTGTAGACAGCGTATGTATGGGTTTTGTTTTTGTATCCATTCAGCCAGTCTGTGACTTTTGGTTGGAGCATTTAATCCGTTTACTTTTATGGTAATTATCAATATGTATGTCCCTATTACCATTTTCTTGATTGTTTTGGGTTTGTTATTGTAGGTCTTTTCCTTCTGTTGAGTTTCCTGCCTAGAGAAGCTCCTTTAGCATTTGTTGTAAAGCTGGTTTGGTGGTGCTGAATTCTCTTAACTTTTGCTTGTCTGTAAAGCTTTTAATTTCTCTGTCGAATCTGATTGATATCCTTGCTGGGTAGAGTAATCTTGTCTGTAGGTTTTTCCCTTTCATCACTTTAAAAATGTCCTGCCACTCCTTTCTGAATTGCAGAATTTCTGCTGAAGGACCAGCTCTTAACCTTATGGGGATTCCCCTGTATGTTATTTGTTGTTTTTCCGTTGCTGCTTTTACTGTTTTTTCTTTGTATTTAATATTTGATAGTTTGATTAATATGTGTCTTGGCATGTTTCTCCTTGCATTTATCCTGTATGGGACTCTCTCCGCTTCCTAGACTTGACTATTTCCTTTCCCATATTAGGGAAGTTTTCAACTATAATCTCTTCAAATATTTTCTCAGTCCCTTTATTTTTCTCTTCTTCTTCTGGGACCCCTATAATTCGAATGTTGGTGTGTTTAATGTTGTCCCAGAGGTCTCTGAGACTGTCTTCAATTCTTTTCATTCTTTTGTCTTTATTCTGCTCTGTGGTAGTTATTTCCACTATTTTATCTTCCAGATTACTTACCCATTCTTCTGCCTCAGTTATTCTGCTATTGATTCCTTCTAGAGAATTTTTAATTTCATTTATTGTGTTGTTCGTCATTGTTTGTTTATTCTTTAGTTCTTCTAGATCCTTTTTAAATGTTTCTTGTATTTTCTCCATTCTGTTTCCAAGATTTTGGATCATCTTTACTATCATTACTCTTGAATTCTTTTTCAGGTAGACTGCCTATTTCCTCTTCATTTGGTTGGTCTTGCGGGTTTTTATCTTGCTCCTTCATCTGCTGTGTGTTTCTCTGTCTTCTCATTTTGCTTAACTTACTGTGTTTGGGGTCTCCTTTTCACATGCTGCAGGTTCATAGTTCCCATTGTTTTTGGTGTCTGCCCCCAGTGGCTAAGCTTGGTTCAGTGGGTTGTGTAGGCTTCCTGGTGAAGGGGACTAGTGCCTGTGTTCTGGTGAATGAGGCTAGATCTTGTCTTTCTGGTGGGCAGGACCATGTCTGGTGGTGTGTTTTGGGGTGTCTGTGACCTTGTTATGATTTTAGGCAGCCTCTCTGCTAATGGATGGGGTTGTGTTCCTGACTTGCTAGTTGCTTGGCATAAGGTGTCCAGCACTGTAGCTTGCTGGTCATTGAGTAGAGCTGGATATTAGCGTTAAGATGGAGATCTCAGGGAGAGCTTTTGCTGTTTGATTTTATGTGGAGCCGGGAGGTCTGTGGTGGACCAATGTCCTGAAATGGGCTCTCCCACCTCAGAGGCTCAGGCCTGACACCCGGCCGGAGCACCAAGACCCTGTCAGTCACATGGCTCAGAAGAAAAGGGAGAGAAAGAAAGAAGGAAAGAAAGAAGAAAAGGAATGGAAGGCAGGAAGGAAGAAAGAAAGGAAGAAAGAAAAAATAATATAAAGTTATTAAAATAAAAAATAATTATTAAAAATAAAAAATTTAAAAGTAATAAAAAAGGAAAGAAATCCACCAATGATAACAAGCACTAAAAAACTATATTAAGAAAAAAAAAAGAACCCTAGGACAAATGGTGAAAGCAAAGCTATACAGACAAAATCACACACAGAAGCATACACATACACACTTACAAAAAGAGAAAAAGGAAAAATATATGTATATTTTTGCTCCCAAAGTCCACCACATCAATTTTGGAATAATTCGTTGTCTATTCAGGCATTCCACCGGTGCAGGTACATCAGGTTGATTGTGGAGATTTAATCCGCTGCTCCTAAGGCTGCTGGGAAGGATTTCCCTTTCTCTTCTTTGTTCTCACAGCTCCAGGGGCTCAGCTTTGGATTTGGCCCCGCCTGTGCGTGTAGGTCGCCGGAGGGCGTCTGTTCTTTGCTCAGACAGGACGGGGTTAAACGAGCAGCTGATTCGGGGGCTCTGACTCACTCAGGCCTGGGGGAGGGAGGGGTACGGAGTGCAGGGCGAGCCTGTGGCGGCAGAGGCCAGCGTGACGTTGCAGCAGCCTGAGGCGCGCCGTGTGTTCTCCCGGGGAAGTTGTCCCGGGATCCTGGGACCCTGGTAGTGGCGGGCTGCACAGGCTCCTGGGAGGGGAGGTGTGGAGAATGACCTGTGCTCGCACACAGGCTTCTTGGTGGCGGCGGCAGCAGCCTTAGCGTCTCATGCCCGTCTCTGGGGTCCACGCTGATAGCCGCAGCTTGCGCCCATCTCTGGAGCTCCTTTAAGTGGCTCTCTTAATCCCCTCTCCTCGTGCACCAGGAAAGAAAGTCTCTTGCCTCTTTGGCAGCTCCAGACTTTTCCCGGACTCCCTCCCAGCTAGTCGTGGTGCACTAGCCCCCTTCAGGCTGTGTTCACGCCGCCAACCCCAGTCCTCTCCCAGGGATCCGACCGAAGCCCGAGCCTCAGCTCCCAGCTCCACCCGCCCCGGCGGGTGAGCAGACAAGCCTCTCGGGCTGGTGAGTGCTGGTCGGCACCGATTATCTGTGTGGGCCTCTCTCAGCTTTGCCCTCCGCACCCCTGTTGCTGTGCTCTCCTCCGTGGCTCCGAAGCTTCCCCCCTCTGCCACCCGCAGTCTCTGCCCGCGAAGGGGCTCCTAGTGTGTGGAAACCTTTTCTCCTTCACAGCTCCCTCCCACTGGTGCAGGTCCCGTCCCTATTCTTTTGTCTCTGTTTTTTCTTTTTTCTTTTGCCCTACTCAGGTATGTGGGGGAGTTTCTTGCCTTTTGGGAGGTCTGAGGTCTTCTGCCAGCATTCAGTAGGCGTTCTGTAGGACCTGTTCCACATGTAGATGTATTTCTGATGTATTTGTGGGGAGGAAGGTGCTCTCCGCGTTTTACTCTTCTGCCATCTTGAAGGTCTCTAGGCCTTGGTTTCATTACAAGTTCTGTAGACGATTCCAATGTTCAGGCAGGATTGAACCCCGGCGAGGTGGTCGTGTGTGACCCCAGGGCTTCAGGAATACCTGTGAGTGTCTCGGCTTGGCCCCAGCACTCTCTCCTCCCCTGGCCTCAGTGCTACCTACTGCTTACTCAGCCTCTGTACGATTCTCAATCTGATCCCAGGGTCAAGACCAGGTATGGGTGAGTGAGGCATCTATGGCACAAAATTTAAGGAGACACTCACTTTCAGGGCCCCTCGGTACCTTTCTTGCCTCACCCTCATCCTGGACCTGCAAATTGGTTGCTCTTCACAGAAACTTGCACTTGATTGGCCTGGAAATGAAACCACGGACTTATTTACTTTCCCTCTTCTCCATCTAAGCCTACGTGTTATCTACCATATTTGGCAATCCTATTTATGAAATATCATTTTAAGGAAACAAGAGATGTCTTTCTAAATTGCCTTCAGAGCCAGCACAAAGTCATACTTAAAGACACTGTTTTCTTCCCTTTAGAGGTACAATTGCTTTTTCTTTTAACAAAAATATCTTATCCTGAGTAATTTGTTTCACTGTTCCCTAACGCAAATCCCTCCTCAAAAGACCAAATCCCAGAATTCTTGTTCTGTTTCTGAGGAAATGCCATCACAGAGTTCCAAAGGCTTTTTTACATTGACATCCCCAAACCACCTTCTAGGTGTGGAACTGTTTAATTTTGATGATGATTAAATGATATGATATATTCCAGACGACTATTCCAGACCCTGAAAGTCACAATAGATGTCAGTTTTGTTACCTTTTGACCCTTAATTCCAGTTGCCTACTGCATTCACCTCCACTAGGAGGCCCCGCACCTCCCTCAAGTAACTGTGTCTGAAACTCATCTCACTGGCCTTCCCTGTGGACTGCCTTCTTCTAAACCTTTATGCCTCCCAACCTTATCCTTGTGGCTCGCCAGACTTTCTACCCCACTGCATCAGACCAGAATCCTGCCACCCTCCCATTTACATATGCTTCCAACCAACCCAGTTCTAAGACCCTGTGAATCTCCTCTCTGTGCTGTGCCTCGTCTCCATAACCAACCCCAGCCGTTTCCTGACCCGCCATGTCCTCTCACTCCGCTTTATCTTTGCAAATGTTGCCTTCCTGCCAGATGAGTTCTTCTGACTCCTGTCAGACCAGTGCACAGTCTTCCTAACCTAGTTATTGGCCACCTCCCACGGGAAGCCTACTTTGAACCCTCTAAAGAGTGAACTCCCAGTTTTGAGTCCCGACATCCCCTGGTGAGGGCCTCCACCATAGCTTTTATCATAATCACTGCAGTTGTCTATGGCTATGATTCTTTTCTGTGAAACCCTTATTTCCTTGAAGACAAGAGCCATTTCCCATCTATCTCTATAGCCTCAGGTTTTAACCCAGTTAAGGACACTAACAGGTTTACAAGGGTTGCCTATTATGTATGAGAGAATAGCATCATGGAGGTCAAGAGTTAGGACTCTCAAGTTAAACTACCTGAAATCAAATACTTCGGTACTACTACTTGCTGGTTGTATGAATCCAGGTAAGTTACTTGAACTCCCTCTGCTATAGTTTCCTTGTCTGTAAGTTGATATAATAAGAGGATCTACCTCATGGGCTTATTGTGAAGAGTAAGTGAATTAATAACTTGAAGGCAATTCCCAACTCTAACATTCTAAAATTCTATGAAAACACCCCCTTCCCCTCCTCCCTAAACAAGTGTGTAAATGAATTCAGAGATAACCTGTAATCTTGAAATCACCTGTAGCACCTAACCCAGTGTAGTGGTAAAATCAACTATTTCATAGGATGTTTGTAAGGATGAGTGAATGAACACATGTATAGGGCTTAGTGCCTGATACATAGGAAGTGCTCAACAAATGTTAGCTACTTGTTTTTATTATTATTGCCACCCCCCCAAATTCCTTCAATAGCTCTCCCATGTTAACTTAATGAAGTCCAAAATCTGTTGCCCAAGATTATGACAAATGTACCTGAATCTAATTCATGACCGTTACTACCTTCGCAAATGCTATTCAGTCGACCCCATACTCTGTGCCAATCTTACTCTCTCTTTCACTTGTTAGAACCTACTCAGTCTCTGAGGCCATCTCATATGTTAGTTTAATAATACATTTTCTAACTACAAATGAGCTTTTTTCTTCTGAATGTTGTGTGAACTTTCTTGGTATTTATTTTATTTTTTACTACTACTATTACTACTGGCATTTATTGAGCACTTACTATGTGCCAGGATGCTGATAAGCATGAAACACGTGTATTATGTTATTTAACTTCAGCAAGAAGGAGGTTTAAATGGAAAAGGATTCAGACGGGGCCAGCAAGGGGGTAGGGTGTGACTGTAGATACGTCTCCACCTGTGTCGAGGATATTATTTTCCTTGTTGCAGAAGAGGACCATTTGTTTTTGTCTTGGTGGACAGGAATTGTACCTTTACTCATCTTAGTAATACCTCTAATATGGAAATAATATATTTTGCAGCCAGTCATTTTTCTTTCAAATTTAGTAATGTATCCTAATGTGAAACCCATAGCAGTTTTACTAAATCTTCACATCAGAGAGAACCTAATATACTTTTTCTCTGATGATCCAGACATCTCCTCTGTCAATAGGAAGATTGCTATCAATGCTCTACAAAACACAAAAGTCCAAAAAAAAGACTTTTTTTTTTGATGTCAGAAATCAGCTGTTATTACATCCACTTGCATTTGTTCTTATTTTATTACACTGTTGGTAAGTGCAAAACGTGTTGCCCCTTCCCATGATGAATCATCTTTATTTATACACTCAAAACATAATATTGAGCTGGTTGATTATTGAGTCCCACTAGTGGAGTAGGTTGGGAATTAGAGTATCTCCAAATGGTACGTAAATTGCCTGAGGAATTTGACTGCCCGAACCACCCAAATGGAGACTATCTTATCCCTGGAATAATTTCTAATGCATATTTGCCTATGTGGAATGTTCAACATGTAGACACCTAAGTGCATTTATAGACCTTTTCTGGGTAGTTTGGTGTGCTGGCTATTCACTCTACCTTTTAGCCCTACTCTGTGCTCAGGAAGGCTGACCTGAATCAATGAGTTTCTGTACCCTCTGGTTTCAGTTGGGTTATGGCCAATGGGAAGCACCAGTAAGAGAATGGAGGGGGGGGAGGAAGTGATTTGGGGTATTTATTTTCAAGCTTCTATCCTGCAGTGGTGCCTTTGTCACATGTCCTGTTGGCTACCTGTTCCACCCACTTCTCTCTGGCTATAGACAACCACCCCCTTCTCGTTGCCTGTTGAAGCCGAGGGGTGGTAACAGCCCCAGGATCACTAGTCTTATGGTCTCCTTTACCCTCATCACATCTTTGTAAACAGTCCCTGTATCAAACTTTCCTGAAATCCCCAAATTTAGGTATATCACCTGCTTTCTAGGTTCTGACTGATAACCCATTTTTGCTCTAGCTACATCTCTAAAGGTAATTTAGCCTCCAAGGCCAGCGAGGCAACAAAAGACATCTAGGTGCAACAAGGAGGTCTTCCCAAATCTATAACAAGTTCTAATTCGAGGTCCTACAAAAACTCCCAAGGAAAGCCCTGACTGAGGGAGAAATTTCTCATATGGTCCCCACTTCCTAGATGTGGATCCAGAGCAAAAATGCCAGTGAATTCTGGAGATGACCTGTCAACGCAAATCCACGTTTACTTGAGAGGCTGCAAATTCATTGCAGCAGGTTTTGAGCAGGAAATATTTGTCTAAAGTGAAAAGCTGGAAGCCAACAATGTATGATTAGAAAACAGAAAATGTCATTTTTTAAATTGGGGAAGATGGATGTAAAGTGGAAGATTCTATTCTGTCCTTAATTATGTGGCTGGGTCTTCCTGGACTCTCAGTCTAATCCGTGTAGATACAAAAATTACACAGCAATCTAGAAACTTAAAAAGAAAGAAAGAAAAGAAAACAGTGGCAGTAATTAAACGACAAAGAACGGTATTCAAATAAAATTAAGGGTTTAACTTAAAGCTATGGGGGGCATCTCCTTTTGTTTCTTCCTATGTACCATTTAAAGGAGAATGAAACAAAAAGAGCTTTCTGGAAGTGTCTCAGCACTGACTTGTAGCCCTAGCCTGAGGAGCAGTTTGCTGGTCCAAAGTCCTCTGTGCGTTCAGCTTGTCCATTTTACGACTTTGGGTTCTATTCCTATGCCTCATGAAAAAGCCCCAGAGAAGAGTCCAAGACTAAACTCAGAGTTTAGTTGTTACGTTTGCCCCTCATATCAAGAGGTTAAAGATCCATTCTTGATAAAATGGAAGTTATGATAATAATGATTAAAAAAAGAGAAATATTTCAGATACACTAAAAGCACCCATATCTATGCCCACCCATATTTAATAAACACCTTGCCATGTTGCTTCATTTTTTAAAGTAATGAAACCTTTCAGATATAGAAGCTTCCACTGCAGCACTCAGCCTTTCCATGTCTCTGTCCCACTCTTTCCAGAGGTGACCACAGTATCAGTGTCAATGTTTCCCTTTTCTGCCTATGTTTTAATACTTTGACTACATAGGCATGGCTTTATAAATAGTATACATAGTTGTGGTATTTTGTGTTGTGCTTTTAGAATCTAGGTAAATTGTATTATATTCCATTGTGTTTTCAGGAATTATCCATATTGAGACAGGTACCTCGACATCATTCACTTTAAATGCTGTGGACTCTTCCATTATATGAGTATATACCATGATTTATTTCTGTTTCCTATTGATAAATATTTAGAATGTTTGCCTTTCTACCATTACAATGTTTTGATGAGCATCCTTGTAAACAATGTCTTGTGCACATCTACAAGACTTTCTCTAGGATATATACTTTGGGATAAAATACTGGGCTGTATGTCAAGTACACCATCACCCTCCCTGCCCATTGATGTATCCTCCCTAGAGTGGCTGGACAGTGTACATGGTTACACGCAGGAGCTGAGAATATTCATTTCCCCCTGACCCCATCCCCATATTTTATATGATCAAACTTTAAAAATTTTGCTAATGTCATAGTGGTTTTATTTTCATTTCCCTGCTTACTAGTGAGGTTGTTTCTTCTCAGATGTTTATTGGTACTTCAAGTTTTCTCTTTTTCAATGATCCTTTCCTTTCCTCTTGCCCCTTTTTCTTTTGGATTGCTTGTCTTTTCCTAACTGATTGGTATGGGTCTTTTATGCCTGCTTCTCATCCTTAGGCCGTTACTATGTATCAAATAGCCGTCTTAGTGGGAAGTTCCAGGTTCTGTACACTAAGCAGCAAGCATCGTGTTTACCTTTCGTGCGTGATCGTTATTCCAGGTTGACTCTCGGCTTTGTCAAAAGGAAGAAGCAGATGTATCATGATATGTATTAAGGTGAACGTGATAATAAAGCAAGTCACAGCCCTTTGGGGATGAGGGCCTGAGATATTGGGGTGAAAGCCTTGGAAGATACACCATGCAGGGAATTAGGAATCTGTTGGAGAATGGGTCAAAGCTCATATAGCCGGGAGAAGCCTGGAAATTGACAGAAGCCTGGAAATTGACAGCAGAAGCAGAGGGTTTTCTAAGAGAATGTGACTGGTGGGAGGTGCTGAGGGCTCTGGAATGAGGATGATGACTACCTTGAAGGATAGATAGCCTCTAATGGCTTTTTGGACTCAGAGAAAGGGGCATCCTAATCCCTGATGGTCAGCCCAGTTCACAGCATGCCAGTGTGGGTGGATAGCAAGGAGCGAAAGCAAAAGGGATTCAGAGGGCTTCCCTGGTGGCGCAGTGGTTGAGAGTCCGCCTGCCGATGCAGGGGACTCGGGTTCGTGCCCCAGCCCGGGAAGATCCCACATGCCACGGAGCGGCTGGGACCATGAGCCATGGCTGCTGAGTCTGTGCGTCCAGAGCCTGTGCTCCGCGACGGGAGAGGCCACGTACCAAAAAAAAAGGGGATTCAGGAAGGAAGGAACTCAGTCAGCTGCCGTTCCCCACTATCAGAGCCCCTAAGGGCTTTACCGTGACCAGCTGTGAGGATGGCGAAAGCCCCAGACTACTGTCCTCCACTGCAGAATGTGATACCTAAGAAAGGGTAGGAAACTAGAGCTCTGATCTGTTACCAAATTGTAACTTGACTTCTGAAAGTCAAGCTTTATTTTATGCTGCCTCTAACCTCCAACCAGCAAATTGCAAAACTGAATGATTTGCATTTTACCTTCTTTGCTTTCCCTTTCTATCCACATAATAGAGGTGAAGTGAGTGACAAAATGAGCCTCAAATTAGGTGGAGGCAGGTAAAAGGAAGTCCTATGCATAGATGGCTGGCCACTGAATGAGGGATTGATGAAAATCGATTAGCAATACTGCCCCTATCTTCTGCCCTGAGTGCAAGGACCTGTGTGTTATCATCCAAGAAGACAGGTAAAGACTGAAAAGCGGTTAAATGCTAAATTCCCCCATCTCTTAGGTTTCTAGCTATTTCAGGCCCAAAGAAATAAAACTAAGTCTGTTTTCGCTTGGGCAGTGAAACACTGTCTCATCAATCAACCAAGTGAGGGAATTGAATCAACCCCAGTGTCTTGGGCACAATAAGCTATTGATACATTAGAGAAGGAATTAAGAGACACTCCTGTCCTGCCTATTTTAGCTAAATGCGGCCTTTCCTTGTAAAGCCAGACATCAATCTTTGTTGCTGTCTCTGGTCTTCTTGCTAATACATGTGAGGGTTGGTGTTCTCACCTGAGTGTAGACTACATAACAGTGAAATAGAATTTGCCGTGGACTTGGGAGGGCTTGCTGTAAGCATGTAAATAAGGCTGCTCGTGCAGAAATAAGCAAACTAGTCCTGCAGTATTGATGAATTGTGCGGACTTCCTTTTGTTCTGTTTCATACAGCAAAGTCTGTATTCTCTAACTTCCGCCTTCATGGTCCATCAGTACCAACTCCACATGTCCTCGAAGCAGATTTGGAAAACAAACAAAGGCAGGTCAGAAAATTCCCAGATTTCTTTTTCAGCAGCATCAAGGGGCTATTCTCCCAGAGCCAAGCAATGTTGCCAGAGACTATTTCAAAAAAAAAAAAAGAAAAAAGAAAAAAAAATCAACAGATAAGGGAGAATCAAACCAATCTAGCGTCACAGACTGCAGGGAGTGAATTAACGTGCCAGAGGATGTCTCCTGCCTTTTCCAACAGCTAGAAATAAACAGACAAAGAAAATCGTGGGTTAACGTGAAATTTCAAACAAATCAAATGCCTCACTCACCCTTGACATTCATCTTTACAATTCTATTAAAAGATTTTTCATAAGAGTAGATTATTGGGTTTCCAGAAATGAACTGACAGTCATCACTATGCAATTTCTTTTCTAAGGGCATCATTTGTGCCGTTTCTGGAGTTTCTCCTTCATTGCAACTTGAGGCAAAATTTACTTTCACACAGCACAGGGATATGCTCCAGATTATAGTGGGCCCTTAAGCAATAGCCCATTGTACGTTCTCTATATCCATTTTTCTCCCACCTGTTTTACTGTATTTTTAAAAAAATATTTATTTATTTATTTATTTTTGGCTGCGTTGGGTCTTCGTTGCTGCACGCGGGCTTTCTCTAGTTGCCGTGAGCGGGGGCTACTCTTCAGTGTGGTGCACGGGCTTCTCATTGTGGTGGCTGCTTCCCTTGTTGCGGGCTTCAGTAGTTGTAGCACGAGGGCTCGAGAGCGCAGGCTCAGTAGTTGTGGTGCACGGGCTTAGCTGCTCCGTGGCATGTGGGATCTTCCCGGACCTAGGGCTTGAACCCGTGTCCCCTGCACTGGCAGGCGGATTCTTAACCACTGCACCACCAGGGAAGTCCTTACTGTATTTTTTTAAAATTTATTTTATTGAGGTATAGTTCATTGAGGATGTCATGTTAATTTCCTGTATAGCAAAGTGATTCAGTTTTATATGCATTCTTTTTCATATTCTTTTCCATTATGGTTTATTAATATCCATTTTATAAGGGACCCAACTCTCTCTTTACTTATGCTTCCAAGCAAAAAAAAAAAAATATGTGTTTTAGATTAGGTTTTCCTTAACATTTCCAAATCTGTTCCCAATCATATCCTGATCACCTAGTTATCTGTGTCCTTGGAAAATATTTGTATTCAACAAAGCCATTTTGCTGCTTTCTCTGGAACTGTGTAGTGAACCTTATCCCATTAGGTAAGAAGTACTGACGACGTGAAGGAGACGGAGGACTGTCTTCTTCCTGTGTGGAAGAAAAATGCAGCCCGTATTGGTCAGGTGTGCATAGGGAAAGTCTTGTTGCCCTGCTCAGTGGTTCTCCAGCCTGGATGCACATTGAATCACCTCAGGAACTCTGAAAAATGAATAATACTCAAGTCACACCACATACTAATTAAATCAAGAGCACAAAGTGAAGTCCCTGGACCAGCAGTACCCAGGAACTTGTCAGAACTGTATATTCTCGGGGCCCTGCCCCAGACCTGCTGAATCAGACACTCGGCAGGTGGGACCAGGATCTGGGGGTTAACTCCATAAACCAAAGCTCCAGGTGATTCTGATCTCATATAAGTTGGAGGGGGAGTGCCTCTGCAGTTCATATTTTAAATATACCTCTAGATGACTCTGATGTGCAACCAGGGTTGAGACCTCTTAGGTCTTTCCTTCCAGTTGTATTCATTGTGCTATGATATTTTATATAAGGGGCTTGAGCATCGGATTTTGATATCCGTGGGCTCACCTGTGGATACTAAGGGACATTGTATTTACTTCTGTTTGGTTTCAACTGTGAAAAGGCTAACTGCCTGTTGTGTTTCTGGTCCTTTAGATCAAACAGCCATAGCCAAGAGCATTTTGGTTTCCTATGCCATGGCTCTAAAAGGCTCAGGCTAAAAATGTGTCTGGGAGAATCAATCTCCTGGTCCAACCCTTTGACAGAAATGAAACCTCATCCCAGAGTACTGCAAGTACCGCAAGATCACTGAAGAAATGCAGAAACGCAACATTATTTGTTAGTCACTATAATATTAATCATGACCTCTTTTTTTTTTTTCATTTTGACAGTGTTCAAAATCTCAAGACCTTTTAGGGTTTTTTGTTTGCAATGGATCTGAGTGGCTTCCTGACAGCTATTCACTTAATAAAGTCTCACACTCCATATCATTGAGCTTGAAGTCTGATTGATAAGCAGGCTTGCGGCTTTAAATAGGAAGCGCTGTCCATAAAAGCATTTCCTCCTCTCAGCTCAGGTTTCTCTCAATTTTCATCCTCTCCCTCTTCCTTTCCATGAACCCTCCCTACACTCCGTTCTTCTCCCTTTTTTTGGCAAACTTTTATCCCTTCGGGAGACAACAAATGACTCTTACCAGAAGGACAATTCCCTTTCTGAAATGCTTAGAACCAGCTATGTTTTTTTGAAGTTCATACTCTTCAATTTTACAAGAGTAATAGACTGTGCATCCCGTACGTTAAGGTCTGAAACAAAAGGTAGATATTTGGACTAAAGAGAATAGAGACTATAAATAGCTTCATGACGGTTAGGTTTAGGTTTTACGAATTAAAAATCAAGCAAGTGAAAAGCAAACCTTGTGGGCCTCCGGAGCTGTTTGCATTTCAGCGTGCTGAATACGAGACTGTGGGCAATAGTCATTCTTGAACGAGGAGCCAAACCAGCCCCAGCAGGAATGAAAAGTCCCAGGATCTTAAAACAAGTTTAAAACATCTTGCTTATATTAAGTTTAGATCGTTGGCATTTAAGGACAGAACGTATGAATATGTACCTTTGAATATTAGTGCCTAAGTCTGCGGTTAAAGCAGCCAGGCTTCAAACATACTTTTCTTTTTTTTAACATCTTTATTGGAGTATAATTGCTTTACAATGGTGTGTTAGTTTCTGCTTTATAACAAAGTGAATCAGTTATACATATACATATATCCCCATATCTCCTCCCTCTTGCATCTCCCTCCCACCCTCCCTATCCCACCCCTCTAGGTGGTCACAAACCACCGAGATGATCTCCCTGTGCTATGCGGCTGCTTCCCACTAGCTATCTGTTTTACGTTTGGTAGTGTATATATGTCCATGCCACTCTCTCACTTTGTCACAGTTTACCCTTCCCCCTCCCCATATCCTCAAGTCCATTCTCTAGTAGGTCTGTGTCTTTATTCCTGTCCTGCCCCTAGGTTCCTCAGAACCATTTTTTTTTAAGATTCCGTATATATGTGTTAGCATATGGTATTTGTTTTTCTCTTTCTGACTTACTTCACTCTGTATGACAGACTGCAGGTCCATCCACCTCACTGCAAATAACTCAGTTTCATTTCTTTTTATGGCTGAGTAATATTCCATTGTATATATGTGCCACATCTTCTTTATCCATTCATCTGTTGATGGACACTTAGGTTGCTTCCATGTCCTGGCTACTGTAAATAGAGCTGCAATGAACACTGTGGTACATGACTCTTTCTGAATCATGGTTTTCTCAGGGTATATGCCCAGTAGTGGGATTGCTGGGTCATATGGCAGTTCTATTTTTAGCCTTTTAAGGAACCTCCATACTGTTCTTCATAGTGGCTGCATCAATTTACATTCCCACCAACAGTGCAAGAGGATTCCCTTTTCTCCACACCCTCTCCAGCATATATCGTTTGCAGATTTTTTGATGATGGCCATTCTGACCGCTGTGAGATGATATCTCATTGTAGTCTTGATTTGCATTTCTCTAATGATTAATGATGTTGAGCATCCTTTCATGTGTTTGTTGGCAATCTGTATATCTTCTTTGGAGAAGTGTCTATTTAGGTCTTCTGCCCATTTTTGGATTGGGTTGTTTTTTTGATATTGAGCTGCATGAGCCGCTTGTAAATTTTGGAGATTAATCCTTTGTCAGTTGCTTCATTTGCAAAACATACTTTTCTATGAGATGACAGTCTGGAGAGGTCACATTGCCCCTGAGCAAATGGTGTTGGGACAGTGGCTATCCACGTGGAAATGGCATGAAGGTGGATCTATCACGCCCTTAACTACAGTTCATCCCAGATGGAGCCATAAACATTCTAAAAAAATAAGAGTGAAGAGTCTTACAATACTAGACTGGAGAGGACTTTTCAAACCTAATGAAAATCCCCAAAGTCATCAGAGATAAGAGTCATAATGTTTGCTTAAATCCCAAGTATTTCTTTAGGACAAAAATCATTATAAAAAGCCAAAAGTGACCACAAAAAGGATTTGTAACACGTGCTAGATAAACATGCATTAAAAAGTGTGTTTATAGATCACTTAAAAAGACCATCAACCTAACTGGAAAATCGGCATATAAGCAAGATCAAGAATAAAAGAATTGCAAACGTCTTTGAAACAGGAAATGTTTCTCAACCTCATATTCCATTAAATAAGACTGAATGTGAAAAACAATCAGTTGTCAGATTGGCAAGGATTTGTACTATTTGGTAACTCTGTTTTTAGGACTACCTTACAAATTCTACACACACAAATGCGTGAAGATTTATGTACAAGAATTTTCAGTGCTACATCATTATCAATAGATGAAGCGTTGGAAGCAACACAATTGTCCTTCCGTAGAAGATTGGTTAAATAAATGAATGTACCCACAGGCCAAAGTATTCTGTGGATGTTAGAAGGAATGAGATGAATCTACAAGTGCTGACATGGAAAGGTGGCCACTGCGTTGGTTGCAGAATAGGGTGACTCCATCCGTGTGAATGTTAGTATAAGCATAGAAAATGTGTGGGATCATTGCACAACATCCCTTACAACAGTGGTTATACCCCAGTGAAGGCCAGTGAAGGCGAGCACAGAGGAGTGTTTAATACAGTCTTCTGAACTGTTCAGTTTACCTACAATAGGCATGTAAGAATTCAATGATATTCTACTGAAAACTTTTAAAATCTGTGTACCCTTCTTGCAAATCAAAGACGGTCTGGCTCCAGTCTTGTTTTGGTAAACTCATCTATGACTGCACGTAGATGGAGGTGGGGTTGAAGGGATAATGTCCTTTGGCAAGGATGCCTTAACATCCGTTTACAAGAATACCTTGTTATATCGACTTATTGCAATAACTTCAGTTAGTGAGTCAGAGCCATTTGCCAAGGTGACCCAGACTGTGAACGGTGGCCTCACCCAAAAGAGACTTAACGGAGTTCAAGTTTTCTTGACTGAGGAATATTCTTCTTTTCACTCCTTATAACACATTCTGTGTTCCACAGTGTGTCAGGGCCAGAGGGAGGCTGTGGAGACACAATTTTGTCTGAGTGTCTAAGGCCGATGCAAGCCCAGTCCTGGGTTGGGGGGCTGTGCGAGCACCCCACCCGCGGACTTCTGTCTACCCTGCCCTGCCTAGCTTGTCAGTGTGCACAGGCCGTGTGGGTTCCTGTCAAGCCACCTTGCCCAGGCCCTCTTCTGGGAACTTTCACAGGCTTCCTACAAGGACATGACGAGGAAATTTGGAGCCAAAATTGAGATTACACAAGAGAGGAAAAATAGAGGTGCCAGCTACGAGACCCTGTTAGTTTTGTCCCTGACAGTGTGGGAAGAACAGAGCTGACGGGCACTCATAATACCAGGCAGTCGTCCCACAGACCACACTGTAGTTAGGACAGACTCAGAACACACTTTAAACCAAAACGCTACTGTTTTCATACCTGCCAGGGCCTCGGCCCAAAGGGAGCCAGTGGGCTTGACCCTGGGAGTGAAACCTGAGTGGAGACCCCAGTCGCACGAAGAAGGCAGCCCCTCTCCCTGTCCCAGCTGGCAAGGAGTGGAGTCCAGTAGCCAGAGGTCCAAAGGTACAAAGTTTGGGACTATGCAGATTTTCTTATCATCTTCTCTAATTTTAGTTTTTTTTTGGCGAGGGGGTTTGCTATCTGAACCTGTTTTAAGCTTTAGCACGCAAGTTGGGTTTCTATTAGTAGAAGCCAGTTGCACTGTTCACAAAATAATCGATGAGTCAAAAGGGGTTCTATCGCAAAAATAAAAGCCATGAAGTTTTTTTTTAATCACTGTGATTTGCATCACTCGCTTGCTAGCAAGCCATCTGATTTACTATGACGTCTTCACAGCTCCGAATTTAGAATATTTATTTGGGAACTTTGCTTCAGTCTCTTAACAGCTACCTCCTGACAAGGCACAGAGAGGTGGATGCTGTCTGTTTTGGGTCTGCTCACGCAACAGTCATTTCTGAGATCCATACAAAGGAAAAACATAGCAATAAGACACGAAACCCTTAATTACTCTAATGTATGTACGAAGCTCTCTCCTCATAGCACCTCCCTCCCTGTCTCCCTCCTCCCCAACCTTTGTTAACTCCTCCGGGCATGATCCGCCTCCAGCCCATCACCGCTCACTTAAACGGCTGCAGGAAATTTGTTTTACAAGGCTGGTTTTAACCGAACTACCTGCTGTGCGGCGCATTGCTACTGTTTGTGAAATGAATGATGGGAGAGGCAAGTCTGTGATTTCATTTGTTCAGACGGATGACTCACATGTTGCACACGG
The DNA here is from genome assembly GCF_963924675.1 of Phocoena phocoena. Classification (NCBI taxonomy): domain Eukaryota; kingdom Metazoa; phylum Chordata; class Mammalia; order Artiodactyla; family Phocoenidae; genus Phocoena; species Phocoena phocoena. The sequence continues at coordinate 31,804,441 of NC_089227.1, forward strand.
TATCATTTGCTTGTCACTTAATGACTGACCAGCCTGCCTGAATCATTAGTGCTGCGGCGCAGTGAAAGGGAGCCCTCGGCATAATGAGGAGCTGCAGGAAGTGGGGTGCTGCTTTACCTCAAAGAAATGGTGTGCAGAAATCCAGCACAGCTGCAGGTGTTCCGATGACAATGTGGGAAGCAGTTAGCTTCCAATTTAGCAGAAAATTAAGAGGGAAAAAACTGTTATTTGTGAGAGAAGATACTCACGGCAGGCAATCATCCTCGCTCTGTATCCACAAGAGGAGCTTTCAGCTGTCTTTGTCGTGACTTAAAACAATTGGTGTCTTGGGCTGCGTTCAACACCAGATTGGTGCTTATTATCTGCAGTTTATTCTTTCTTGGGATATTTTGTGTTTTTTTCCCCCTCTATTTTATGGTTAATTTGCTTGCTTGAATGTAACGCCATTTAAGCTGAAAAATCTGGATTGTGGCTGATCATTGTGCCAGGGCTCTGAGCTGTATGATACAAGATAATTGGCAATTTTCAAATTCATAATCCATTTTGTTTCACTCGTTCCCCCCCTCCCCCTTTGTCCCTTCTGCGAGCTCCTCTACCCTGTTCTTTGGCATCATCTTTGAAACTGGCAACAGAGGGAAGGTGAGGGAATGTAAATTCCTCCACTCAAAACCTCAGACTCCTGAGACTCACCTTTGGGGAAATTAAAGAGCTAAACTACGTGATGCAAACCTATCCACCTCTGGGAAAGCAGTCTCAAAACCAGACAGATACTTTCGCATGCAAAGATGGAATTCCATTTGGAACCAAAGCTCCAAGTTCTGTTGGTAGGATAATAAAAAGATTTTGTTTTCACTTGAGGGTTTGCTGTTCGAGGCAGACAAGAAAACCCAACATTCTATAAACCAACTGTCAGTTGCCCGTTTGGTTGTGGTCCAATGGCTAGATCTAACATAGCACATTCTAGTCCTGTTATCCCTTGCTATGTCAGTCAAGGTGATAATAGGCAAAGATGCCTAAATCTCTTTACTGGTTAGATAGCTCTAACATAGCATATCGTATGCATGTTACCCCTTGCTCTGTCAGTCACAGGGATGATAGATAAAGATGCCCAAGTCTGTGTCCGCTGATATCCTTCTCTATGTTAAACAACTCTAGCCCAGGGGATTCGATCCTAATAGTGTAATCTCTTCTTGTTTCATTTTTTGCCATTTTCCTGACAGAACAATATCATCAGAGTTGACTCATTTTAGTCAAGTTATTCCAGAGCAACAAAGTTTCCCCCAGGAGATGTCTTCAGAGATGAGGTAGCATGCTCTGGTTACTCTATCCTACCCTAACTCAGGCCAGTGGGAGTACTCTGAGGACCTCTCCACGGAATTTGTTAAGGGCGGTAACAGCAGTATGTTAAAGAGACAAGGGGACTGTGAACAGCAGTCTTGCTGATCCAGCTAAATAGAACACACAGAGAGTCTCTCATTAAGAGGAGACACTTTTTTTTTTTGCGGTACGTGGGTCTCTCACTGCTGTGGCCTCTCCCGTTGCGGAGCACAGGCTCCGGACGCGCAGGCTCAGCGGTCATGGCTCTTAGGCCCAGCCGCTCTGCGGCATGTGGGATCTTCCCAGACCGGGGCACGAACCCGTGTCCCCTGCATCAGCAGGAAGAGGAGACACTTTTTGATGATACATATTTTTTAATTCTTTACAATGGCCAGACCTTCTTTCCTTGAAAGCGGAGTGGAACACCCTTGCCACTTTCCTTCTATTTATTCATGACAAGGCATTTATTTTCCTATTCTGTCATTCTGATATTTCTATGGACATGCTTGCTCACAACACCAGTTAAAACTGTAAGACATTATGCTTCCCCATTTTGTAATGATTTTCCACTTGAATTGTAATGTTATTTTTCAGGTACATTTGTATAAACTCGCAGAAGGAAAATGCAAAAGAAAAAAATAGAGAGCACGGACGTGGTGACCAATCATAGACCAAACAAGCAACAAATTAGTAGCCAGAGGAGAAAAACAACCGGAGAGAGGGGTTAAAAGGCTTTCCACCCTCAGATGCTATTTGGTGTTTATCTTCCCTTACACGGTCTTTCTACTTTTGCCTTCCTCCCCGACGCAGATACTCACATTCCCTTTTACCGTAGCCGCGTTTAGTTTTTGAAATGCTGGCAGGCCTAAATTTCGAATCTGTGCCCTGGTTTCTGCAGTAGAGCGTGGATATCCAAGCACCCCCCATCCCATGTGTGGATTCTCATTTTACTACTTCCTCACGTGGACATTCTGCTGTCACCAGCTGGCCTGAGAAAATGCTCAGCCACGCTCTATTTTGGCGTCCACTAATAGTCACTCAGTCTTCCGTTCTGCCAATTGGGTGCATAATATTTTCATTTTCTCTATATTCACTTCCAATACTCCTGTCAGCTTGCAGCATCTACTTCATTAAGCTTCTCCTCTGGTTGAACAGCCATCAGCAATGAAGGATCCCTTGAGAGGCCGAGGGGGAATTGATCTTGTTTTCTCCCAACACTTGCAGACCTGCCAGGGCAGGGGGATTTACTGCCCATCACCCAGATTGCTTGGAGGACGCGCTCTGTGTCCCCATTTGTCACGCAGCTTCCGTTGCTCACCAGGCGAACGGGCTTGTAAACTTATTTCAGAAAATGTGAAAGGATTATCCTCTCTCATAAAATGCAAAATTTGCTTAACTGCCTTAGAAGATTTAAGGCTGCTGCGCTTGTTTTTCAGGAAAGGCTGATTTGAATTACAAAGTAAGATCACCGTGGTGTGGGAAAGAGGGTGGTGCTGGCCACAGACCGGTCATCCCCTCCTTAGGGAGAAAGCCAGACAACAAGCAGCTCCACCAACGGCACAGAAAGGAAGCTAGCATGTCGCCTTGTGTGTGATTCCACACTGCAGAACAAAGCAGTGGATAAAGGCACCTGTGTCTTTTTAATTTAAGGATTCTTGATCCAATCTGCCTAATTTTCCTAAAGGGCAAAGAAACTTCAGTGCAAACAGAGCATTTGAAAAGAATTACACTCCAGTCGCTGTTTCACTTCTATTAAGCTCCTAAGGAATTATAGATTCTAAGTAGAAGACACAAAGACCCAGACCAAGGATAGTGTCTCCATATTCAGTAAGTCCAGTAACAACTTCCTAAATATGCATGTGAAAGCTTTCTTGCCTTTCACCATTTGCTAAATCCCCCAGTTAACCTATCTGTACACTCAACCAAGACATACACCAACTCCTACAAACTAAGTTGGATGTGACATTTATAATGGACTCCAGACAGAATTATATTCTTGTAAAATCATCAATCAGCCAAAAAAAAGAAAGCCTGGTTCCCTTATTAAATCTAGTTTCTTCAGAGAACACCCCTTCGCACTAGGAATAAAACAAAAATAGTCATGGGAATCTTTCTGCTGATAATCTTTTCTTCAGGGCAAATTTAGAAAGATTGACTCACTTATCCATCTCTCCCTGAAGATTCCTTGGAAACAGTGACTATGTCTTATTTGGAATCTGTGTCCCAAGCACCTATGTTGGTGATTGATAAATTGTAGGTGCTCAGTACCTGGCTGTCTGAATAAATGGATGAGGGGTGTGGTTTGGGGGTCATTTATTTCTTCTTCATTCTCAACGGTAATTTCAACTCAGTTCACTCAAGGTAATTAGTAAAATCATACATTTATAAAAGGATAAGATAGATCTTCCAGTGAGGAGAAAACTTTTGTTGAGGGAGTATGAAAATGTGAAGTTAAAGATTTATACAAGGGGATATGGAATAGAATTTTCAGGTGTAGCCTCATGGATGAAATAAATGATAGATATAGAGATGGAAGAAGGAAATGGAGCTGTTATGCGGTCAGTTGAGCTAAATGTCCATCGTCTTCAGAGGTGAGAGGAAGCAAACTGATTTTAGCAGCTGAAAGTGAGGCATTTCAGGACTGGGCATCAAGCTTGTGAGTTGGGAATCCAGAGCCTCCTCTAAGCCCCATCTTGACTGTATTTGACCATTGATTTTTTTCTTTAGCTTCCATATGATGGGACTCAATTTTTGTCCCGTCCACTTCACTGGTTCCATTTTTTAAAATTCAGTCTCCTTTTAAAAAAAAGTTTTTAGTTGATTTTACAATGTTGTGTTAGTTTCAGGTGCACAGCAAAGTAAGCAGTTATACATTTACATATATTCATTCTTTTTCAGATTCTTTTCCCATATAGGTTATCACAGAGTATTGAGTAGAGTTCCCTGTGCTATACAGTAGGTTGGTTATTTATCATATATATAGTAGTGTGTGTATGTTAAGCCCAAACTCCTGATTTATCCCCGCCCCCCCGACCCCAACTACATTTCCCCTTTTGTCACCATAAGTTTGTTTTCAATGTCTGTAAGTCTGTCTCTGTTTTGTAAATAAGTTCTCTTGTGTCATTTTTAAAAAATTAGATTCCACATATGAATGATAGGATATTTGTCTTTCTCTGTCTGACTTCACTTACTATAATCTCTGTGTCCATCCATGTTGCTGCACGTGGCATTATTTCTTTCCTTTTTACGGCTGAGTAAGATTGCAGTGTATATACGCACCACATCTTCTTTATCCATACCTCTGTCGATGGACATTTAGGTTGCTTCCGTGTCTTGGCTATTGTGAATAGTGTTGCAGTGAACATTGGGGTGCATGTATCTTTTCGAATCATGGTTTTCTCTGGATATATGCCCAGGAGTGGGATTGCTGGATCATGTGGTAGTTCTGTTTTTAGTTTTTTAACGAACCTCCGTACTGTGCTCCTCTTCATTCTCCTTTGAGTGGCGCTCTCCTGACCATCAAATCAGCCCCGCCTCTCATTTGGAGATCTGGTGTTCTACACCCAGGCTCCCTTTGAGTTGTGCAGTTCTGTGCTTTCCCGTTACTGTCACCGGTGCCGCCCTCATCCCAGTGCCCTACATTTGCAATTATGAAATTACCTGGAGTCTTCTCACTCCTTTTTCCCCATCAACTAATCAGTCCCACCAAGTGATGTTGTCAAGTCACTGTAAAAGTCTTTTCCATTTTTCTCCATTCTTACTGTCACAACCCCGATCTAGACATTCATAGCTTTATACCTAAATTACTGTTTTCGCCGATGCTCTATTCTCATCACCAACACTGCTCCCCACAAACATGTACACACACCTTCACCTTCTCATGCGTGTGACTTGTAGTTGTCAGGTTAATAGTGCAAAAACACCATTTCCATTAAGCTTATCTCCTTCTTAACAGCCAAAAAGGTTCCCAGTTGGGAGAACAGCATAGATTTTATTAACTATTATCCCTCAATATAAATTTAAACTTGACAATTTTTTTGTACCTTAATACCAAAAGTTTTACTCTCTATAGTTTGGAATGCAACTAAGAGAACTACCTATTTGTTCAGAAAATCACCTCTCTGCTTAGAATTCAAGGATCTCCAAACTCCAATTACTTTCATATGAAAGATGCTTTTGTCCACCCAATTCTTTCTGCATCCCTTCAAAGATAAAACTTTTCTTTTATCCATGTAGATGGTTTTCAGTGGAAAGAAGAAGAGCATAGATATACTCAGAGGATACAGAAATTACCTAAAAATTGGTCTGTGTTCCTTTTTACTTAGGACAAGCTTAAGTAAACTGGTTTTACTGACATCCATCTAGTTCGTTCTTTCCAAATTCTGCCAAGGTCTGGAGAATCATGTGCTTCATAGAAACTTAACTTATTGAAAACTTGTCTTATGTAGACTACCTGAGATTGTATTTAAGATTATATTTTCGGTGCCCTCACTAATAGGTTGAGATATTCAAGGTCATTGAATATTTTTTATAAAAGGACAATGGATATTTCTCATTCTGATTACTTTATAACACATTTGAAGAGAGGAATTTTTAAACTATGATTTTTGTCATAGTTTTCCATGGGATGGTGGGGTACTAGGGAAGAAGTAGAGGGTCCTTTTGCTCAGCTGAGGTCTTGGATGGTTTTGTAACTATACAAAGTCAAGTTGGGAGTTGTGTTTGAGAGCAGGGACAGAAGTGCTAAACAGGTGTGCTTAATAGGGAGAAAAGACTTTGGAGCTCCAGAAGGCCAGTCTGAGAGGAAGGGGATGAGGAAGCAAGTGGGCAGGGGAGAGATACATTAGACTGAGGTGTGGAGTGTTGTATGGAATGGATCAGTCAATGAGAAATCCCTAGTGTCAAATGAAAGGTGAACGGAAGGACTTTCAACAACAGGAATGATGGAACACCCTAAAAGCCCATCAAAGGGATCAATATATGTGGGTATATTCATATAATGGAAGGCTCTATAGCAGAAAAAGTAAGTGAATTAGAGCTACACAAATTAACGTGAATCGTGTAAGCTTGATATAGAGTGAAGCCTTTTCAAAAGCAGGTGTCATCGTCTGCCAAATATAATCTTAAATACAATCTTAGACAATTTAGACAAAAATTTAACACATGCAAACAATATGTCCTAAAGGTATTGATAAAGGCCTGGGAATAATAAATACCAAGTTCAAGATAGTGGTTATCTCTGGAAGAAGGGAGCTGGGAGTATAAATGAGGAGGGATACACAGGGAACTTCAACGCTATTGGTTAGCATAATTTCTTGAGCTGGGAAGTGGATACGTGGTGTTAATTTGATTTTTAACCTTTTTTTTTGGTATCTCATAAATACTTTATAATGTATTTTTTCGTATAAATTTTATTTCTTCAAATTTTAACTTAGAGAAAAATTGCAAAGAAACTAGCGAGTTCCCATATATCCACACGCACCTAGTTTCTTCTCTTTAGCATCTTACATTAGTGTGGCACATTTGTTACAATTGATGAGCTGGTATTGATACAGTATTATGAATTGAAGTCTATACTTGATTCAGATTTCCTTAGGTTTTGCCTAATGTGCTTTTTCCATGCCAGGGTCCCACCCAGGATACCATATCACAGTTAGTCATTGTACTTCTGTAGGCTCCTCTTGGCTGTGATTGGTTCTCAAACTTTCCTTGTTTTTGATGACTTGGAGAGTTTTGAGAGTATTTGTCAGGTATTTTGTAAAACGTCCCTCTATTAAAATTTGTCTGATGTTTGTCTCATGATTAGACTAGGATTACGTGTTTTGGGGAGGAAGAGGCAAAGTGCCATTTATATCACACCATATAAATGGTACATGACTTCTCACTATTAATGTTGACCTTGATCACCTGTCAGGGATAGCGTTTGTCACATTCGCCACTGTAAGGTTATTCATTCTTTCGTTTTTTATATTTTACACTTTGGAAGGAAGAGTATACAGCCCCCACTTAAGAAGTAGTGTGTTACCATTTACTTATTTCTTCAAAAATTTATTTATATCAGTATGCACTCACAGATATTTATTCTATATTTTGGGTTATAATTCAATGTTACTTTATTTATTTTGTTACTAAAATTTTTCCAGCTTTGACATCGGAAATACTTTCAGTTGGCTCCTACGGTTGTGTCGTGCTGTGTTATTTGTTTTAAAAAACATGTCCTTACCTTGTGGTACTACAAGATACTCCAGGCTCACTTTGTATATTTCCTGTCCTGGTCCTAGAATTAGTCATTTCTCCAAGGAGTCTTGGTTACTTTTATTGATGAATGGTATTAGAAACCAAGGTCTAGGTGCTGGGTGTGCTCAGTGCTACTGAGATGTTGTTGCTTCTAGGCCCTCTCAACAGGCAGAGCAAGATATAATATACCAGGCATAGACATATATCTATAAATGTTTTCTATATATAGTCATCTGTATCTATATTAAGCTAAACATGCGTTTATACTGATGTCTCCAGCTCTAACTCATTATCATATGGATCATCCTCTTCTCTTCCCCTTGCTTATCTGTAAATTCTCACTCCAACAGTGAGAAACTTGGCTCCCACCATAATTCATTGTTAAGCCAGTCTAGAAATGAGAAGAAGAAAAAAAACTGTATGCATATGAAGAATGGGTATTAATATATAATACAAGCTAATATATATATAAACAACCCAGTAGTTGTTCTGCTACGGAAAGTTAATTCCGCTCATCCTCAGCCTACACAGAGAAATAAAAAACACAGTAACTGAAGACTGTAAATAGCCCAGAAGCTACTTTAATATACAAAAAGCCCATCCTACTTTAATATACAAACTACACGCAATTTTAATACAAGATAACTGAACTCCTATTTACAAAAGAATAAATTCATAAAACCTAGTAAACCTAAGCACAAACCAATTTTAGAAATAATTAAATTAAAATTAAAACAGTAATATTCTTTTGCCCTAAACAATTAAGATATATATACACACAAGATATAGCAGAAGATTAGCAATAACCGAAACGTTCATCAAAGGGAACTGGATAAATAAATTACAATACATCCAATGACTAGCATGCCCTGAGGCAGTTCTGTATGATTATATGTGATCTCAGAGATTCAGTGTTTAGTGAGAAAAGCAAATTGTGGTATGATATTTTCTTCTTTTTTTAAAAAAAGATAACATTTACATAATTTTTATACTCATAGGCTAGCTCTTAAGGATATACAAAAAACTAGTATGAGTAGTTACCTCTGGGGAGGGCAGCTGGTAGCCAGAAGGTCAGAGATGGGAGGAAGAACTTTGACTTTTTTGACTTTTTCATATTGTTAAATATATTGCTAAAGCTATGCATTGTCTTTGAAAATAAAATGTTTTAATTTTAAGTAAAAGAATCAAGAATCTAGTAAATAATTTTAAGTGGTTTGCTGTGTGGCAGTCCTGTAAAAATCTCTCCCCCAAATCCCTCCCCCAAATCTCTCCCAGACGTTCAAATTAAGGCTTCACTCAAGGGTCTTCTGGGAGTGGGATTTTTTGGTTGTTAATTTGGCATCAAGGAAAGCCATTGAATTTCACACGTAGGCTTAAACAATTAAGAAAGGGAAAGCAGTTTTAAGAAAGTGAAAACATTCTCAGAATCAACTAAAGCCACAGACGAAGCTCAAAGAGCTGGAGGTAGCCATAAAAGTGAAAGTCCCTCAGAATTAGATATCTTGGGGAGGGCATCAGAATTCACGCAAGACATAGAAATAGATGGAAGGGTGGCTGAGCTCATTTTGCCTAGAAGGGTGAGTGACACCATCTGGCGGGGGGTTGTGGGGAGAAGGTATGTCTATTTCTATCTGAAAACTGTTCACACCCTCACTGACAGTTTCTCAAGGAAAACTGACCATAGAAAAATAACGAGCAGGAACTATTATCAGTCTTATGGATAATAAAGCAATAGATTAAGCTGGGTTCAAAAGTTTTTCTTAAAATTCCAGGCAATGTTTGAGACTGACTAACTCATTAGAATTCTTCAGTACCTTTTTTTAGCACATGAGAAAATTCCTTATGTGGATGGATGCATGGATCCTATTAGTGTACAAATCTGACAGAAGCCTCACAAAATCTTATAAATCCATTAGGAACCCAACTAAAATATTTACATCTGTGGTAATTAAAAAAAAAAAAACTGGCTCTAAATGCAAACCAACGATTTAGCATGAATAGGCTCTTGGGAGCTAATGGAAGAACTTCAATGCACTACCCATAATATTTACTAATTTTTTGATAGATTACTAATGGTCCATAGTAAAGGCCAATAATAGAAGCTAGAAAAAGATAATTGATTGCTTCTGGGGCCAATTACTTTTAAAATTTGGGATGTCAAGAAAACTTCCAAACAGCCAACACTTTGCAGTGAGATGTACAGCACACAAAATACTAAATGGTCGTATGCCTTTGGAATTTCCAAAGCATATCCACCAAGAATAAAGGAGACATATGACCTTTCCACCAGTCTTCTTTGCTCTTCTGTGGAACTGCTAATAGTTTTGTAACTGGCATAACATTATAGTTCCATACAGTTGCAAAGACAGCTTAGTGTGTGCAATGTGTATTGATTAACCTTGGAGAGAAGTAACTGGCCTAACTCTCCCATTCAGAGAAGTTGCATATGAGGTCCCAAAGGACATAGGAATGTCTGAAATGAACCAGAAGGTTACATCAAAAGCACTGACATCCGGATGCTTACAGTATTGGCAGGCAGTTTAACAGGGATTATTCCTGTCCTCAAAGCTTGGTCTTTAAATGACTGTCAGTACCTTTAAAATGAGGCCCGAACAACAAATTAGCTGTACAAAGTAACAAAGCACGTTTCAGCCTAATGTTCCCAAACAGGATCTTTGTTTGTTTGTTTGTTTGTTTGCGGTACGCGGGCCTCTCACTCTTGTGGCCTCTCCTGTTGCGGAGCACAGGCTCCGGACCCGCAGGTTCAGCGGCCATGGCTCACAGGCCCAGCCGCTCCGCGGCATGTGGGATCTTCCCGGACCAGGGCACGAACCCGTGTGCCCTGCATCGGCAGGCGGACTCTCAACCACTGCGCCACCAGGGAAGCCAACAGGATCTTTTAATCTTGTGGGTGTTGGGGCTAGGAGAAGGAAACGTTTCATTTGCAAGAAACCCAGAGTACTTCACGAATTTCCAGAGATGCTAGGAGATGAGTCGGGAATGTTTTTCAGCACTGGGCAACAGCGCCGCACCCTTGGCAAGGAGGGGAGGGAAGGGACCCGTGGGGTTCCTCTATCTCCACCCCAGTCTGTGAGGCACCACGAAGAACAGGCGACCGCCCTGTGTCTCCTCCTCCCCTTTTTACATTCTACCCACACCAGCTTCAGCCATCGGCTCAGCAGTGTCACGGCAACATTCTCTGTTGTTTTCATGGAAAGGACGTGTTGACACGAGCTCACGGCAACATTCTCTGTTGTTTTCATGGAAAGGATGTGTTGACACGAGCTACCTAGCTGCGAATGTAAGCACGATGATGCTGGCAACAGCCAGTGCAGACGGGCTAGCAGGTCCCTGTGCTTATGTGGGCAGATGTTTAACCTTGACGTGAACAGTAATTAAGCAGAACCTCCGTAACCAGTGCCTCCCCAGGAGCCAATTAATAATTTGGTGGGGGGAGATGTTATATGCAAATTTCCCCCACAGACCACTGAGGTGTGCCTTTCCACCCTCCCTGTAGTGGTCGGGGCTGGGCAATCATTTGTAACAAAGCCCCTGCGGGTGTGAACAAATTGTAATTAGGCAAATTAAATGAATGTTGCATGTACATCAATTAATTTCTGGTCACAAGATATACAGCCATCATTTGCAAAACAAAGGCTTCATCTTGGAGCCAGCACTTACCCACCTCTGCCCGCCCCTCTCTCTTCTACACCCACCCCCAGGAAAAGCCTTGGCCCCCGCTTAATTCTCCTTGAGTTACTTTATCCCAGTTTACTTCTTCTTGAACCACTATAGCAATATACACATTCCAAGGAGTCTTCTGACTTTTAAAAGAAAAAATAAAAAACCCTTAGCCTGCTTAAAAAGATGTTTATAAAATGCTTGTATCTAGCATATACTGCTCTTTCTGGGTCCAACACTGATAACGTCCACTTCCCCTCCCTCTGAGGCAAAGAAAATAAGGCTTCTGTGAAAGGTTAGGGGGGCACAAGTTGGGGACTTCCCCACAGAGTAAATTGTACAGGGAAGGCACATGATTCAATGTAATTGTCCCAAGTAGGTCCCCCTCCTGTGGATTTCTGTGGGACTGAGTCATCCCACTAAGGAAGAAGCCTCACTGGAGATGGAGTTCAAGAAGACACCTCTCAGTTTTTGCTGCTCAGCCAGATTGTGTGGCATCAACGCCCCTCATCGCTGTGGTCGCGCCCCTGTAGAACTGCCTAAATTTGCACACTAACATTTTAAGGAAGAAAAACGAAATAATTTTTTTTTTTTTTAACTATACAGGGCCTGGCAGGAACAGAATAAATAAAAGCAAAATTCAGGCCTGCACTATAATTTAGCCCTAGCAGTCCCTTCATCTTTTTTTTTTTTTTGGGCGGGGGTTCGCGGGCCTCTCACTGCTGTGGCGTCTCCCGTTGCGGAGCACAGGCTCCAGACGCGCAGGCTCAGCGGTCATGGCTCACGGGCCCAGCCGCGCCGCGGCATGTGGGATCTTCCCGGACCGGGGCACGAACCCGTGTCCCCTGCATCGGCCCGTGGACTCTCAACCACTGCGCCACCGGGGAAGCCCGGCTCATTCATCTTTGACGGAAGGTCCTGGATGCTAAACATTACTTCATGTGCTGATTCGTTTATTATTATAAACAAATTATTTCATTTTCTTCAGGAGCTGTCATCTATTTTTTTTTACTCTGGCAAAACTGACCATTCAAGAGTTGAAGAGTAGTTCTTCTGTCCTAAGTGCTTTGAAGCAGAGGGTGGTAGAGACCATGAGCAAAGGGACACAAGGACAACCTGCTCAGCACTCATAGCAGGACCAATGTTTCTCCCAAAAGCAGAGCTGCAAACTTAACAAAATGCCCAGCTTCAATTTAGGGATGCCCTTTACAGCTAAGCACTTTTTATTTATATGTATTATGTCAATATAATCTAAATAGGTTAGAACATAGGGATGAACGGATGGATGAGTATTCATTTATATCAAAGCCCTCCTTTTCTGCCCCCCCATAATGCTTCCCACCTGGCCTCCACTTGCTTCCACCATCCTACCGTAGACGCTGCCGTCTCGCTGTGACCACAAGCTCCTCGAAGGCAGACCCCAGCCCTTTCCTTGCTTTGGCTTCACTTCCCTGGCCCCATAGCACCTAGTGCAGTGCTGAGTATAACATAGCAGGGGCGATCTGCTCAGAAAACTCTCCTTGAATTGAATATAGCCAAGGAAAGTAAAATCCTGAGGAATTTGAGGAGTTAGGGAAGTAGAGGATCCTGGAGACTTGGAATGAAGCCCCAGTTTTGGGGTGTGCCCCACGTGGCTTCTGCCAGCGTCATCAGTACCCATCTTCCCACTCCCTCCCCTTACTTTCTCTCTTCTGGTCATACTGAGCTTGTTTTAGCTTTTCAAACATTACCACGTGCTATCCTGATACTAGATCTTTTCATTCCTGTTGCGCTTTATCCTTGTCACACCAACTGATGGACAGCTTCTAATTGTCCTCCACGTCTCAGCTTAAAATTTCTCTCCTCTAGAAGCCTTCATTGCTTTCTCAGGGAGGGGTTAAAGTCTCCTTTTAAAGGAGTGATCTGCTTTCCTCCTTTGTAACCCTCATTCCACATGTAATGTTCAACAACTGTCCTTACTGATGTACTTTTTTTTTTTAATTTTTATTTTATATTGGACTATAGTTGATTTACAATGTTGTTAGTTTCAGGTGTACAGCAAAGTGATTCAGTTATACTGATGTACTTTGGATTTGATGAGCGGGAAGGGACGGGGGCTATCATGTCCATTTTATTCCCAGATAAATAGTAGATGTATATGTTGGATGCCTGGATACATGGATGGGTAGGGGGATGGAAGGATGAGTGGATGACAGGATGAATGATTGGGTGAATATGGGTGGTGGGATGGATGAATGGATGGGTGGGTGGGTAGATGGATGGGTAGATTTGTCTGTTTTGACCCTCACTGCCCCCCCTTTGGAGCTGGAGACCCAGGGCTCTGCTATGGGCTAAGCTCTCTGGAGATGAGGAAGGATTTGGACTGTGGAGGCCATCCCTGCAGGGAGTAGATCAGTGGGCAGAGCCAAAGATGTGGAGGCAACATGAAAAACCAGAGGACTAAAGAGAGGATCGAGGTGGAGAGAGAGGTGTGTTCTGAGGATGAGGGACTGCAGCCAGCCTTCCCAAGGAAGAAGAGGAGTCTGAAAACTGCCTGGTGGTAGGGGGGCTATATTTAGTTTTAGGCCCTATTAAATAGAGGTTTCCTGGTTTCTTCTGATGATGAGAAAGGAGCTGTTGATCACATTGAGCTGTTTCAGACAAACACATAAACTTGGGGGAAGAGTCACCATTTAAAGTGTTTTCTGCCAGAAGTTTAACACAGGGATATCCTCTGTTGTTGCACATTTCTGATTTCAATTATACTCCGTCATTAGTAGCATAATGACGGAGTATAAATGTCCAATTTATCACACCCTAGCTAAGTGGTTCTCAAACCTGGCTGGAGATTGGAGTCACTAGAGAGCTTTTAAAAAACATCAATGCCCAGGCCCCACCCACAAAGACCCTCATATTCACTTTGTGGAATTATCCCCAGTGAAGAAAGAATTAGGAGGCAGCTACTGTCACTGCTCAAGAAGGCTACAGTCTTGCTACTCAAAGTATGATCTGTGAACCAGTAACATCAGGGTCACCCAGGAGGTTGTAAGAATTGCAGGATCTCAGGTCTCACCCAGACTTGCTCTATCAGGATTGCATTTCAGCAAGATCCCCATGTGACTCATATTGAACATTGACGTTTGAGATCAAGGCTCTAGTTAATCCGAAAGTTTAACTGGCCCAAGATACATGGGTATCTATTCTAGTTTGCTAAGGCTGTTTTAACAAAGTATCACAAACTGGGTGGCTTAAACAACAGAAATGTATTGTCTCACAGTTCTGGAGGCTAGAAGTCCAAAATCAAGGTAGTGGTAGGGTTAGTTATTTCTGAGACCTGTGAGGCTGGGACCTGTTCCAGGCCCCACTCCTTGGCTTGTCGATGGCCATATGCATGTTCACATGTGTTCTTCCTGTTTGAGTGTCTGTGTCCAAATTTCTCCTTTTTATAAGGACACCAGTCATAGTAGATTAGGGGCCCACCCTACTCCAATATGCCTCGTCCTACCTTAACTAATTATATCTGCAGTAAACCTATTGCCTCATAAGGTCGTATTCGGAGGTACTGGGGACTCCTACATTTGAATTTTTGGAGGACACAATTCAATGCACGACAGTGCCCAAGGCAAGGCTTTTAAATTGTCATCCCTTTAAATACTCTTTAAATATGTTTTTGTAAACTAAAGTCTTATCTAAAGCAACTTTTCTAAGTCATGAAAAAAAGAAAGGAGAAAATGAGAATTTACTAGTTCTGCTTCCATGGGATAGGTGCATCCCACCTTTCATCTGCCTCTTCTCTTCCTGATTCCTTTATTTGCTTCCACCGCCAGCACTAAATAATTGCAAAATGCTATTCTTGTCTTAGCAGAGACTTAACTAAACCAGCAGGAAAATCCAAATTCCTGCTTTCCCCAGGGGCACTCCTGCAAAGGTATGGATGCCACCTTTTGACCTCACCATTAAAAAACTTTTCTCCCTGAAATACCCTTTAAAGGACCCAGGCAGCGTTAGTCCAATAAAGAAACAGCAGTATTTTCAATGAAAAATAGCAAGCTAGGAATAAATTAGGAGTTTGGGATTAACAGATACACACTACTATATATAAAATAGATAAACAACAAGGGCCTGCAATATAGCACAGGGAACTATATTCAATATCTTGTAATAATCTATAATGGAAAAGAATCTGAAAAAGAATACATATATATGTACGTATATAGATAAGTGAATCACTTTGCTCTACACCTGAAATACTGTAAATCAACTATACTTCAATTTTTAAAACTATCAAGCGATTTACCCAGTGGACAAAATAAATGGTTTGCAATCGATTCATTTTGTAAAACACGGCTTTATAGAAAGTGATTTGTGTCTCATTTCTCTTCTACCAAACTGTGAAGGCGATGGGGAGGTGGTACTACAACGTGCCAATGTAACACCAATTTCTCCTTTGTGATGGCCTCCTCAGGGTGTATTTTGAGGACAAAATCATGTGAGAGACCTTTAACCAGAGGGAAAGATATTGTAGCGTTAAACCAGGGTTTCTCAATCTCAGACTGTTGACCCTGGGGGCAGGATAATTCTTTGCTGTGAAGGCCGTCTCGTGCATTGTAGGGTGTTTGGCAACATCCCTGGCCTCTGCCCACTAGATGCCAGGAGTGGCATTCTCAGTCATAACAAACATGTCTCCAGACATCGTCCAATTCCCCATGGAAGGCTACAGGGCAAAAATCACTCCTGGTTGAAAACCATTAAGTTAAACAAAAAGAAGGACTTACTCATCAGCTCTGTCCTGGAAATCTCATTCTTAATTCTCCTAAGACACAGTGTTCTTATTTTTTCAGTGTGTAATAAATTCCTACTTCAGTTAAAATGAGTTTTCTGCTGGTGATAAAGGTAATTTTTTCCCTCCTTCCTTGTACCAACCACAGTTCTTCTGAACTTTAGAGAGTTAATAAGCAAAGGACAATGACTGACAATTCTAAAACTACTGGCAAAAGATAAAGACATCTTAAATTTGCCACAATTGACCTTAGTCTGATAATATCTCTTCTTCAGATTCAGCCAGACAGTGTCCTTAAGCGCAAGTGAGTCTCATAGGAAACAAAAAAGAGTCAAGACGATAGTTTTTAAGTTTCTTAATTTAATGAGTTCTAAATTTTATCTAAAGATAAGAGAAAGAGAGTCAATTTAAGAGCTGCGTTAAAAGCAGCATAATTTCCGGATCCATATTTTGGGCTCCTTTGTTTGTGTCAGGAGGAACCACGAGGAATGGGATTAGAAGAGTGAAAAAGGACTAGCCTTTGTTAAGGAGGAAAAGAAAAACCAAAAATTCCTTTAGAAGAACAGTTCATAAAAAGCCTATAGCTTTGTTCCCTTGGAAATTTCTTAAAACAAATTTTCCTACTAAGCTATCATGTTTTATCACAAATGATAGAGGGCATAGTTTTCTGCAGTTAAATATATATACGTATATCACGTGCCATGTTTCATATGTATATGAAAGAGATCCTTCTCTGATTCAATTTTGTGCTGCCTCAAATCCTATGGAATATGATGCTATAAAAATAAGTGTGCAATTATGTCTATATCTATATCAAGATAGATGCTCTTCAATTGTATATCTTCCCCATTGCACTGCACGTAAATAAATGGCCTCAGGAGAACAGAAGGAGGAGGTTGAATTCCCCAGCTGGCTGGACTGATGATGAAATTTAGAAATCAAGTCCACTTAGAGAAAACACAGCATACGATATGCTTGTACATGTGAATCTGTGGACTGAGAGTCATGCTAGTTATGTATACATAGTCTATGCTGCTGTGAGACGTAACAAAACCACAGAGAGTTGCAATTTGTCTATTTAGAAGCCTCTCACATGGTGGTATGTACGGAGTTTGTGGAGATAAGCTGGTCCAGGGAAGACCAGTCCTATCAAGTGTGGCAGGCAGACAGGAGCTGCTTTGTGTAGCCTACAACATCATCAACGTCCAGCCAGTAACACAGACCTGAATGAAAACATTACAGATCAGAGATGATGAAGACACAACCACTGCCCTCAGGGAGCCCATAGTCTCAAAGGGGAGATGGATTTTAAAAGTATCTATTCAGTGGTTGCATAGGGAAGTAAGTAATAAATCGTTGATGAGGACCAAGGGAAGGTCAAGGAAGTTTTCCACAAGAGACAACTTTTAGGGCTTCCCTGGTGGCACAGCGGTTAAGAATCTGCCTGCCAATGCAGGGGACCCAGGTTTGAGCCCTGGTCTGGGAAGATCCCACATGCCGTGGAACAACTAAGCACATGCGCCACAACTACTGAGCCTGCGCTCTAGAGCCCGCGAGTCATAACTACTGAGCCTGAGTGCCACAGCTACTGAAGCCTGTGTGCCTAGAGCCCATGCTCCGCAACAAGAGAAGCCACCACAATGAGAAGCCCACACACCGCGAGGAAGAGTAGCCCCCGCTCTCCGCAACTAGAGAAAGCCTGCGCGCAGCAACAAAGACCCAACACAGCGAAAAATAAAATAAATTTATTTTAAAAAAAAGAGAGAGACGACTTTTATATCAAACCTTGCAAATGCAGACCCAGTGTTTACCTGGGTGGAAGGGGAAAGACAGAATATCGGGCAAAGGAAATCATGTGTGCGAAGACAGAGGGACGTAAATTGGCAGTCAAATTCAGGAAATGATTCAGTATTAGGCGGGACCTGGCAAGAGGCAAGACTTAATACAAAGGAAATGGGCAGACAGTGAAGGGCTTATAAGCCGTACGAAGAAGTGTGGACGTTATTCTGAAGGCAGTAGGAAGCCACTAAAGGAAAGGAGAAAAGTAGCAAAACACTCATATTGATTTTATTATTTATTTATGTATTTGCTTTTGAGATTTTTACGAAATTATTTTTATTTTTTGAAATTTATTCAAGTATAGTTGATTTACAATGTTGTTAATTTCTCCTGTGTAGCAAAGTGACTCAGTTATACGTATATATATATATACATTCTTTTTCATATTGTTTACCATTATGGTTTATCACAGGATATTGAGTATAGTTCTCTGTACTATACAGTAGGACCTTGCTGTTTATCCATTTTATTTATAATAGTTTGCATCTGCTAACCCCAAACTCCTTATCCATCCCCCCCCCATTCTAATATTGATTTTAGAAGACAAGGCAGCAAGGAATCCATGGTCTAGTATAGCTGTCAGAGACAGTGAGAATGTTCATTTCCATGACAGTGATATTACATTGCGGGTCACCCGTATGATCTCATTTACCTGAATTACCTCTTAGAAGGCCCATCTCCCAATACTGTCACATTCTAAGTTATTGGGGGTTAAGGAGGTCAACATATGAATTTTGAAGGGACACAATTTGGCCCTGGCAAACAATCAAAGTTGGTTTCAGCTGCTTGAAAAAACCAAACCAAAAAAGTAGTGCAGAGGATCCATATGTTTCAGACTCTTTAGTCATTTTGCTTAAATTGTGGCTCTTCTGATTTCAGTGCTGTGGTTCCTAACAGTCCTCTCCTACTGGGAGGAGACCAGGTCTTGTGTAGCAACAGCCCCTTCTGCACCAACCCTGCATCTTAACAAGCCTGACCCAGTGTTTGATGGGCTAGGACCTCCAGGTGAGGACTGGGGTATGGTCTTCCAGGGTCCCCTCTTTTACTCTCGCAGGGATCCCCAGTCCCACAGAGAGAGCTGTGGTCACAGAGCTGATGTGGATACAAAGCCCTGTTCGTTGAAGCAGAGTGATCCAGCTGCCGGCACCAGGGCACGGCTCTAGGCTTATATCTGTTCTTCTTCAGCACTTTGCACTCAGATTTCATAGAAACTGTCAAGTTGCTTTTCTGACCAGTTTCTCTGTTACTGATATTTGAGCAGCAAGAGAGAAAGACATGGAACAGGATAGACTAGCAAAAGGAGAAAATCTGAGATGAATTTCTAACTAGATGGGCTTTCCACTTTCACGTGTAGCCTTAATACCCATTACAAAATTTCCTATCAGGGAAAAGGCTGGGAGGTTGAGGGTACCCCTCCTCTCCATTAATAATTTTATTTATTTATTTTGCTGCATTGGGTCTTCGTTGCTGCTCTCAGGCTTTCTCTAGTCGTGGCGAGCGGGGGCTACTCTTCATTGCAGTGTGCAGGCTTCTCGTTGTGGTGGCTTCTCTTTTTGCAGAGCACGGGCTCTAGGCACGCAGGCTTCGGTAGCTGTGGCATGGGGGCTCAGTAGTTGTGGCTCGTGGGCTCTAGAGCGCAGACTCAGTAGTTGCGGCGCACGGGCTTAGTTGCTCCGCGGCATGTGGGATCTTCCCAGACCAGGGATCGAACCCGTGTGCCCTGCATTGGCAGGTGGATTCTTAACCACTGCGCCACCAGGGAAGTCCCTCTCCATTAATAATTTGTTTGAGTTGTATAGCATTATGTTCAAAATCTGAATTTCAGATGAATTCTTGTTGAATATGGATCCCATGATATGTAGAACCTAATTAAAATTCGTAATGTTAGTTAATGTATCTTCACATACATTTCTATAATGTGTAGGACTACTTAATTTAGCATAATTATCAAGATGAACCACATCTAACATTACAAGAAAATTACAACCTGTCATAAAATAAGAGGGACATATTATAGGAGAGTCCTCACCCTCTGAGATATCTTGTTAGAAAAGCCAAATAATGCAAATAAATCGTCACTCCACGATCTCATGCTGCTTTGGCTATTTGATTAATTATTGTGAAGTGAAACAGCTAACAAAGAAGGATAAATAAAAATAACTTCTTGCATCCAAAAAAGGGTGTAAATTTTAACTCCAATGGATGACAGCAAATGTAAGCAAGAATTATAAGCAATGGGGCCGGCTGAGTGAATTAATATGCATCAGCCTTTATTGCTAGAAATAGGCCCCTGTATTGTACTGGTACACTGGTTTCACTCGACTGCAAATTTGGCTTTTCTTTTCCACTGCTCCTGGGAATTCAGAAACTGTGTTCTTATTAACAGCAGTGGGGGAACACCAGGGCAAAGGGGGGCCTGGAAGTGTGTAACGTCTCATCTCTCTGGGTGCTTTGCCCTTTTTCTGACATCCTGCTATTTTTATAAAGCATTTCTGGGTTTCATTTTGTTTTTGATTTTTGCTTCTCTGCATTTCTTTTTTTTTTTTTTTTCCGGTATGCGGGCCTCTCACTGTTGTGGCCTCCCCCGTTGCGGAGCACAGGCTCCGGACGTGCAGGCTCAGCAGCCATGGCTCACGGGCCCAGCCGCTCCGCAGCCTGTGGGATCTTCCTGGACCGGGGCACAAACCCGCGTGCCCTGCATCGGCAGGCGGACTCTCAGCCACTGCGCCACCAGGGAAGCCCTCTGCATTTCTTAATATGGACCGGCTAACTCTTCAGACATTAAAGTCCCACCACAAATCCCTGCTGGCCAATTTCCACTAGGCAATCAGCGATCTGTCCTTTGGTTCATTGTTACAAGTCAAACCTTAACCCCCAAAGCTATTTCAAATGTTTTACCTTCTTTTAAACCTCTAACCCAAGCTGACCTCTAGGCACTTACTTTATTGATGGCTGCCAAGCAGAGACCCAGCACCTATTAGGCACTTAATAGGTATTTGTGGAGTGACAGATCACTCCAGTATATATCTATCCACGCCTAGACTTCCCTTAATGCTCTGCCCTAATCACATCCCTTTCTGGTTCCAGGGAGAACTTCCATGCACGTACTTGCATCTTCTATAGCTTCTCACCTGCTCTCTCCTAACTGCTTTATTTTAGCCTCCAAACATGTTGCCAAGAAAAAATTGTTTTGCAAAACAACCACAAAGCAACAACAACAAAAGCCAACCAACCAACCTACACGATAAA
Organism: Phocoena phocoena; assembly: GCF_963924675.1. NCBI lineage: Eukaryota > Metazoa > Chordata > Mammalia > Artiodactyla > Phocoenidae > Phocoena > Phocoena phocoena. The sequence continues at coordinate 31,825,523 of NC_089227.1, forward strand.
CCAAAGAACACTGTAATCTTGCCACTAAGTCTCTCCATCCCCTTAAAGCTAGGCAACCTCATTGCATCACAGAATAGGCCAGCCCTACCTGTGGGTGCATGTGTATTTACTCGTGTCCCGAGCAGGGTGTACAGCTTCCTTTACTGAAAGTTTCAGCCCAGAAGAGGCCACTTTCCCTGAGTCTCTCCATCATTCCTGTCTTGCCTGTCTGGTTATAGCAAGCGTTCCCTTTCTCACGCTTCTTGGATCTATGCTAGCAGTTCCTATTTATCCCAGATTCTCATATTCAGCACCAACATCCCTCTCCACTGCTGGTATGACTCACTTCTCACAGCACAGCATGGGTGTGTGATGTTGCTAAAAGGCTCCCATCCCACAAAGTCGGATGCCAAGGGAGGACGATGGAGGAGAGGGACAGGTTCACCTGACCCTGACTGCTCCTCTCATCTGCCTTTCCATTTCTCTTTATTTCCTGATAAATTTCTCTATATGGTCCCATTCCCTCATTATCCATGACTGGTTCTGGCCCAGCTACCACTTCTCTCATCCTGTCTGCCTGGAGCCATGCTCTAACACCTTTCTGAGTGTGCACTTTCCCTGGCTCCCAGTTTGTCTGACCCCAGGGCCCCCCCTTCCAAATCTGCTCTTGGCCCTTAGTCGTCCCCTCTTCCTCACCCCATAAACACTTCCAGTGCCCAGGACTTAAACGTTTCCCGTCCCCCTCCTCGTCAAAACTTCCCTTCCGGGACTTCCCTGGTGGCGCAGTGGTTGAGAGTCTGCCTGCCGACACAGGGGACACGGGTTCGTGCCGCGGTCCGGGAAGATCCCACATGCCGCGGAACGGCTGCGCCCGTGAGCCATGGCCGCTGAGCCTGCGCGTCCGGAGCCTGTGCTCCGCAATGGGAGAGGCCGCAACAGTGAGAGGCCTACGTACCGCAAAAAAAAAAAAACTTCCCTTCCCACTCCTTTGGCACAGAAATGGCTGGGCTGCAAATCGTAACCCTTCACATTTAATAGCTCTGCCTGGTCTGCTAGGTTCAGGGGGCTTATGGACTGTGACTTCACCCAGACTCAAACCAGCTTGTCACAGAGTCATCAGACTCTGTCACCTCTCCAAAAGAACAAGATGCCAACATTTTTCTTTGGCATTCTCTTTAGTGCGCATCTGGTCTTAATATTGCTAAGCACCCAGTTTCCCCAAGCCAGTCATGTATCCCCACATCATTCACTAAAGCCAGGAGTAGAGTAGGCATGCATGTATGTGAACGAACACACACACGCGCGCGCGCGCGCGCACACACACACACACACACACACATATACAGCTACTGTGGGAAACTAACCTTCTCAGATTGGAAGTCTTAATGCAATTTGGAGAAAATACAGCAATGGCATATTAAGGTGTCTAAAAACATGTGATGTGTTTTCATTTTTCCTACTATAACTGCAAAGTGAAAAAGCCACAGCTTCTGTACTTAAATTTACTAACTATCCTGTGTCACTAAATTTCCATTAACATTTTATTGCTGGCACCAACCTTACTTTTGTGAGGGTATTTTTAACCACCTCATGCTCAGGTGACAGCTACACCATGAGCCTTGTGCCAACGTCATCCTGTAGCCATCACCAATATCATATACATTTGGGAGTGCCATGGTGGCACGCTATTGAAGAGCTTGCGTGCCAAGGTATATGAGGGGAGGATCTTGCCCTATAGGAGCTATAAATACATAAAATGCTAAACGCGTACATAAAATAATAACTAAAAGCTCAAAGTATTACAGAAGTGGAGTGGTAGATGGGAGCAAAGCCATAAACCAACACATATGGATCAGAGCAGACAGAAGGAGAGGCAGAAAGGACTCCAGGGCTGAGTATGAAGGGATTATACCTGGTGGGTTATTAACATATCTAAAGAAAAGGAAGTAGGTTAACAAAGAAGACACGGCCCAGGGAGAGTTCAAGAGATAATGGCTTGCAGGGTCCACTGGCAACTGCCAGGGAGAGAAACTAGTGTGAGTAGCCCATCTAGTGTGAGGATGGAGGCAACAGGCTAGCAGAGCCAGGTGCCGTGATGCACTAGAGGTTCTGATTCTTTGCTCACCGAGTAACCCTCTGATAATTTGCACCCTACCCCCCATGACCTGCAGCTTACATACATGAAACAGTTGTGTTTAAGACAACCCATCCATCCAGTCTCCTTGGAAGCAATATTTTTCATAGTAATTTTTATTACATTCCGATTTATACATCAGGATCTCATGAGCTTTTCAATGTGAGTCAGCTTCCCAGAGCATGATCAACTATGGGACACTGAAAGGATCAGACTTCTCTGAACTTTCGCAGCTGCTGCCAAACTATATCTAGGGCAGAGATAACTGACATTCCCTTCTTGTGTTAGTAACAGAACTCCTGAATTTTATCTACATGGCCTCACAAAATACAGACCATATTTCTCAGATTCCCTGTACCATGTGGCTATATGATTAAGTTCTGACAAAAGAAATAAAGGTAGAAGTGATGTATACAAGTTCTAAGTTACGTCTTTAAAAGTAAAGAATGTACCCATGTACCCTGTCCTGTCCTTTTTCTCCTTCCCACTTGCTGGAAGGTGGACTCTCCACCTAAAATGAGATGAAAATGGCCTAAAGAATGGTGACTCCAGGAACCCAGGTCCCCAATACCATGAAGTCAATTCATCCCTGCACTTCTTAATCTCAATGATTGCATGAGAAATAATTAATTCCTATGCTGTTTAACCTATCATTATTTAGTTGGGTCATTGTTACAGCAAGAGAAACTATATCTTGTGTGCCATGGTCAGTTTCTCTCTTAGAGGACAGCCATTAAATCTTCTCCAGGCTATTTGCTTCCATTCATCTCATTGGGGGCCCTTCCAGTGGAAACATCTACAGTAAGTCCAGCCAATAGTGTAATCAAACAAACAAAATAAAATGGTGAAAATAGAATAACAAAGTGCTAAAGGGAATTATGCACAGGGACAAGTTAAAAGGGAAAACCAATTGCAACCACCATTATTTTTTTTAATTTTTATTGGGGTATAGTTGATTTACAGTAGAGTGATTCAGTTATACATATACATATATCCACTCTTGTTTTTAGATTCTTTTCCCATATAGGTCATTACAGAGTATTGAGTAGAGTTCCCTGTGCTATACAGTATGTCCTTATTAGTTATCTATTTTATATATAGTAGTGTGTATATGTCAATCCCAATCTATCCCTCCCCACCTTTATCCCCTGGTAACTAACTATAAGGTTGTTTTCTACATCTGTGACTCTATTTCTGTTTTGTAAATAAGTTCATTTGTACCACTTTTTTAAGGTTCCGCATACAGGAGATATATATTTGTCTTCCTCTGTCTGACTTACTTCACTCAGTATAACAATCTCTAGGTCCATCCATGTTGCTGCAAATGACATTGTTTCATTCTTTTTTATGGCTGAGTAATACTCCACTGAACATCTGTACCACGTCTTTTTTATCTGTTCCTCTGCCGATGGACTTTTAGGTTGCTTCCATGTCCTGGCTATTGTAAACAGTGCTACAATGAACACTGGAGTGCATGTATCTTTTCAAAGCATGGTTTCCTCCAGATATATGCCCAGGAGTGGGATTGCCAGATCATATGGTAGTTCTGTATTTAGTTTTTTAAGAAACCTCCATACTGATCTCCATAATGGCTGTACCAATTTACATTCCCACCGACTGTGTAGGAGGACTCCCTTTTATCTATACTCTCTCCAGAATTTATTGTTTGTAGATTTTTAAGATTTTTTTTTTGATGTAGACATTTTAAAAATCTTTATTGAATTTGTTACAGCTTCTGTCTTACGTTTTGGTTTTTTTCGCTGTGAGACATGTGGAATCTTAGCTCCCTGACCAGGGATAGAACCCACACCCCCTGCATTGGAAGGCGAAGTCTTAACCACTGGTGTGCCAGGGAAGTCCCTGTTTACAGATTTTGTTTTTTGATGAGCAACCACCATTATTAAACATTCATTATGTATTAAGTACATTAAAGGATTAGAATAGTTAATCTTCACAACAACCCAATGTGGTAGATATTATTCTTACAAATAAGTAAAATAAGGCAGGGAGTTTAAAAATTTGCCCAAAGTAACAGAGCTAGAAAGTGGCAAACCTAGTATTCAAACCCAATTCTGTTTGAATCCAACCCATTATGCTGGGCAAATCATGCCCCATGAATGAATGAAATTGATAAACGGCAATGCTCATATCTTAGATATCAGCATCATGGCTGCAGACTGGGAAAAAGTCAAGATTATATACTTCAGGATGGTTTTTAAGTACACTCTTCAATCCCCCAACAAGGAGAGCAATGATTCAGGACATCAAATAGAAAAAAATTCATCAGGTCATTAACTTGTAGCACAACTAACACTTTAATTTAGAACTTCCCATGGAAAAACAAAGGCATCTTGAGCAGCCTGTGTCTGAAAGCTGTTGTTCAACTGTGTCATTAAATCTCATTGTGACCACCACATCCATCAGCTGCAATCGTTTTAACAAGCCTCCAGAAAGACAGTACATGGTTTGTTTGGGGTTTTTTGCATCTTTATTGGAGTATAATTGCTTTACAATGTTGTGGTAGTTTCTGCTTTATAACAAAGTGAATCAGGTATATACATACATATATCCCCATATCTCCTCTCACGTGCGTCTCCCTCCCACCCTCCCTATCCCACCCCTCTAGGTGGTCACAAAGCACCGAGCCAATCTCCCTGTGCTATGCAGCTGCTACCCACTAGCTATCAATTTTACATTTGGTAGTGTATATGTGTCCATGCTATTCTCTCACTTCGTCCCAGCTTACCCTTCCCCCTCTCCATGTCCTCAAGTCCATTCTCTCCGTCTGTGTCTTTATTCCTGTCCTGCTATTAGGTTCATCAGAACCTTTTTTTTTTTTTAGATTTCATATATATGCGTTAGCATATAGTATTTGTTTTTCTCTTTCTGACTTCACGCTGTATGACAGACTCTAGGTCCATCCACCTCGCTACAAATAACTCAATTTCATTTCTTTTTATGGCTGAGTAATATTCCATTGTATATATGTGCCACATCTTCTTTATCCATCTATCTGTTGATGGGCACTTAGGTTGTTTCCATCTCCTGGCTATTGTAAATAGAGCTGCAATGAACATTGTGGTACATGTCTCTTTCTGAATTATGATTTTCTCAGGGTATATGCCCAGCAGTAGGATTGCTGGGTCATATGGCAGTTCTAATTTTAGTTTTTTAAGGAACCTCCATACTGTTCGCCATAGTGGCTGTATAAGTTTACATTCCCACAAACAGTGCAGGAGGGTTCCCTTTTCTCCACACCCTCTCCAGCATTTATTGTTTGTAGATTTTTGATGATGGCCAGTCTGACTGGTGTGAGGTTATACCTCATTGTGGTTTTGATTTGCATTTCTCTAATAATTAATGATGTTGAGCATCCTTTCATGTGTTTGTTGGCAGTCTGTATATCTTCTTTGGAGAAATGTCTGTTTATGTCTTCCACCCATTTTTGGATTAGGTTGTTTGTTTTTTTGATATTGAGCTACATGAGCTGCTTGTATATTTAGATTAATCCTTTGTCAGTTGCTTCATTTGTAAATATTTTCTCCCATTCTGAGGGTTGTCTTTTCGTCTTGTTTATAGTTTCCTTTGCTGTGCAAAAGCTTTTAGTTTCATTAGGTCCCATTGGTTTATTTTTATTTCCATTTCTCTAGGAGGTGGGTCAAAAAGGATCTTGCTGTGATGCATGTCATAGAGTGCTCTACCTATGTTTTCCTCTAAGAGTTTTATAGTGTCTGGCCTTACATTTAGGTCTTTAATGCGTTTTGAGTTTATTTTTGTGTATGGTGTTAGGGAGTGTTCTAATTTCATTCTTTTACATGTAGCTGTCCAGTTTTCCCAGCACCACTTATTAAAGAGGCTGCTTTTTCTCCATTGTATATTCTTGCCTCCTTTGTCAAAGATAAGGTGACCATAAGTGCATGGGTTTATCTCTGAGCTTTCTGTCCTGTTCCATTGATCTATATTTCTATTTCTGGACTAATACCATATTGTCTTGATTACTGTAACTTTGTAGTATAGTCTTAAGTCAGGGAGCCTGATTCCTCCAGCTCTGTTTTTCTTTCTCCAGATTGCTTTGGCTATTCAGAGTCTTTTGTATTACCATACAAATTGTAAAATTTTTTGTTCTAGTTCTGTGAAAAATGCCATTGGTAGTTTGATAGGGATTGCATTGAATCTGTAGATTGCTTTGGGTCATATAGTCATTTTCACAATGTTGATTCTTCCAATCCAAGAACATGGTATATCTCTCCATGTTTATGTATCATCTTTGATTTCTTTCATCAGTGTCATATAGTTTTCTGCATACAGGTCTTTTTTCTCCTTAGGTAGGTTTATTCCTAGGTATTTTATTCTTTTTGTTGCAGTGGTAAATGAGAGTGTTTCCTTAATTTCTCTTTCTGATCTTTCATTGTTAGTGTATAGGAATGCAAGAGATTTCTATGCATTAATTTTGTATCCTGCTACTTTACCACATTGATTAGCTCTAGTAGTTTTCTGGTGACATCTTTAGGATTCTCTTTGTATAGTATCATGTCATCTGCAAACAGTGACAGTTTTACTTTTTCTTTTCCAATTGGATTCCTTTTATTTCTTTTTCTTCTCTGATTGCTGTGGCTAAACCTTCCAAAACTATGTTGAATAATAGTGGTGAGAGTGGGCAACCTTGTCTTCTTCCTGATCTTAGTGGAAATGCTTTCAGTTTTTTACCATTGAGGATGATGTTGGCTATGGGTTTGTCATAATGCCTTTATTATGTTGAGGAAAGTTCCCTCTATGCCTACTCTCTGCAGGGTTTTTATCATAAATGGGTGTTGAATTTTGTCAAAAGTTTTTTCTGCATCTATTGAGATGATCAAATGGTTTTTCTCCTTCAATTTGTTTATATTGTGTATCACACTGATTGATTTGCATATGTTGAAGAGCCCTTGCATCCCTGGGAAAAACCCCACTTGATCATGGTGTATGATCCTTTTAATGTGCTGTTGGATTCTGTTTGCTAGTATTTTGTTGAGGATTTTTGCATCTATGTTCATCAGTGATATTGGCCTATAGTTTTCTTTTTTTGTAGTATCTTTGTCTGGTTTTGGTATCAGGGTGGTGGTGGCCTCATAGAATGAGTTTGAGAGTGTTCCTCCCTCTGCTATATTTTGCAAGATTTTGAAAAGGATGGGTGCTAGCTCTTCTCTCAGTGTTTGATAGAATTCACCTGTGAAGCCATCTGATCCTGGGCTTCTGTTTGTTGGAAGATTTTTAATCACAGTTTCAATTTCAGTGCTTGTGATTTGTCTGTTCATATATTCTATTTCTTCCTGGTTCAGTCTTGGAAGGTTGACCTTTCTAAGAATTTGTCTGTTTCTTCCAGGTTGTCCATTTTATTGGCATATAGTTGCTTGTCGTAGTCTCTCATGATCCTTTGTATTTCTGCAGTGTCAGTTGTTACTTCTCCTTTTTCATTTCTAATTTTGTTGATTTGAGTCTTCTCCTTTTTTTCCTTCGTGAGGCTGGCTAATGGTTTATCAATTTTGTTTATCTTCTCAAAGAACCAGCTTTTAGTTTTATTCATCTTTGCCATTGTTTCCTTAACTTCTTTTTCATTTATTTCTGATCTGATTTTATGATTGCTTTCCTTCTGCTAACTTTGGGGGTTTTTTGTTCTTCTTTCTCTAATTGCTTTAGGTGTAAGGTTAGGTTGTTTATTTCAGATTTTTCTTGTTTCTTGAGGTAGGATTCCATTGTTATAAACTTCCCTCTTAGGAATGCTTTTGCTGCATCCTATAGGTTGTGGGTGGTCATGTTTTCATTGTCATTTGTTTCTAGGTATTTTTTTATTTCCTCTCTGATTTCTTCAATGATCTCTTTGTTATTTAATAGTGTATTGTTTAGCCTCTGTGTGTTAGTACTTTTCACAGTTTTTTCTTGTGAATGATATATAGTCTCATAACGTTGTCAGAAAAAATATTTGATACGATTTCAATTTTCTTAAATTTACCAAGGTTTGATTTGTGACCCAGGATATAATCTGTCCTGGAGAATATTCCATGTGCACTTGAGAAGAAATTGTATTCTGTTGTTTTTTGATGGAATGTCCCATAAATATCAGTTAAGCTCATTGGATCTAATGTGACATTTAAAGCTTGTGTTTCCTTATTTATTTTCATTTTGGATGATCTGTCCATTGGTGTAAGTGGGATGTTAAAGTCCCCTACTAGTACTGTGTTACTGTCGATTTCCCCTTTTATGGCTGCTAGCATTTGCCTTATATATTGAGCTGCTCCTATGTTGGGTGCATAAATATTTACAATTGTTATATCTTCTTCTTGGATTGATCCCTTGATTCTCATGTAGTGTCCTTCATTGTCTCTTGTAATAGTCTTTATTTTAAAGTCTGTTTTTTTCTGATATGAATATTGTTACTCCAGTTTTCTTTTGATTTCCATTTGCATGGAATATCTTTTTCCATCCCCTCACTTTCCCCTTTTCCCTAGGTTTGAAGTGGGTGTCGTGTAGACAGCATATATATGGGTCTTGTTTTGTATCCATTCAGCCAGTCTGTGATTTTTGTTGGAGAATTTAATGCATTTACACTTAAGGTAATTATTGATATGTATATTCCTATTACCATTTTCTTAATTGTTTTGGGTTTGTTTTTGTAAGTCTTTTCCTTCTTTTGTGTTTCCTGCCTAGAGAAGTTCCCTTAGCATTTTTTTAAAGCTGGTTTGGTGGTGCTGAATTCTCTTAACTTTTGCTTGTCTGAAAAGGTTTTAATTTCTCTGTCGATTCTGAATGAGATCCTTGCTGGGTAGAGTAATCTTAGTTGTAGGTTTTTCCCTTTCATCACTTTAAATATTTCCTGCCACTCCCTTCTGGCTTGCAAAGCTGCTGCTGAAAGATCAGCTCTTAACCTTATGGGGATTCCCCTGTATGTTGTTTGTTGCTTTTCTCTTTTAATATTTTTTCTGTGTTTTTAATTTTTGTTAGTTTGATTAATATGTGTCTTGGCATGTTTCTCCTTGGGTTTATCCTGTGTGGGACTCTCTGCACTTCCTGGACTTGACTATTTCTTTTCCCATGTTAGGGAAGTTTTCCACTATAATCTCTTCAGATATTTTCTCAGGCCCTTTCTTTTTCTCATCTTCTTCTGGGACACCTATAATTCGAATGTTGCTGTATTTAATGTTGTCCCAGAGGTCTCTGAGACTGTCCTCAATTCTTTTCATTCTTTTTTCTTTATTCTGCTCTGCAGCAGTTATTTCCCTTATTCTGTCTTCCAGTTCATTTATCTGTTCTTCTGCCTCAGTTATTCTGCTATTGATTCCTTCTAGAGTATTTTTAATTTCATTTATTGTGTTGTTCATCATTGTTTGTTTGCTCTTTAGTTCTTTTAGATTCTTGTTAAACTTTTATTTTCTCCATTCTATTTCTGAGATTTTGGATCATCTTTACTATCATTACTCTGAATTCTTTTTCTGGTAGACTGCCCATTTCCTCTTCATTTGTTTGGTCTGGTGGGTTTTTACCTTGCTCCTTCATCTGCTGTGTATTTCTCTGTCTTCTCATTTTGTTTAACTTACTGTGTGTGGGGTCTCCTTTTTGCAGGCGGCAGGTTCATAGTTCCCATTGTTTTTGGTGTCTGCCCCCAGTGGGTAAGGTTGGTTCAGTGGCTTGTGTAGGCTTCCTGGCGCCTGTGTTCAGGTGGGTGGGGCTGGATCTTGTTCCTCTGGTGGGCAGGGCTGCATCCGGTGGTGTGTTTTGGGGTGTCTGTGACCTTATTATGATGTTAGGCACCCTCTCTGCTAATGGGTGGGGTTGTGTTCCTGTCTTGCTAGTTGTTTGGCATGGGGCGTCCAGCACAGGAGCTTGCTGGCTGTTGGGTGGAGCTGGGTCTTAGTGTTGAGACAGAGGCCTCTGGAAGAGCTCTCGCCAATTACTATTACATGGGGCCAGGAGGTCTCTGGTGGTCCACTGTCCTGGTCTCAGCTCTCCCACCTTGGAGGCTCAGGCCCAACAGTTGGCTGGAGCATCATGACCCTGCCAGCCACACAGCATTGGAAGAAAAGGAAGAAAGAAAAGAACAGACAGAACTTCAAGGCAAATGGTAAAAGCAAAACTAGAGAGACAAAATCACACAAAGAAACATACACATGTTCACAAAAAGAGAAAAAATAAATAAAAGAGAGCAGCCAAGCCAATAAACAAACCCACAGATGAAAACAAACATTAAAAGCTAAAGTAAGATAAATATAAAACCAAAAACAAAACAAATCAAAAGCAAACCTCAAGTCCACTGTTGCCCCCAAAGTCCACAGCCTCAGTTTTGGGAACACACATTGTGTATTCAGGTATTCCACAGATGCAGGGTTTACCAAGCTGATTGCAGGGATTTAATCTGCTGCTCTTCAGGCTGCATGGAGAGATTTCCCCTTCTCTTCTTTGTTCCCACTCCTGGGGTTCAGCTTCGATTTTGGCCCTGCCTCTGTGTGTAGGCCACCCTCAAGCATTTGTTCTCTGCCCAGACAAGAGGAGGTTAAAGCAGCAGCTGATTAGGGCTCTCTTAGTCACTCAGACTGGGGGAGAGGGAGGAGTACAGTAGTCATAATTGGGATGTGGGGAGTGCCCGCAGTGGCAGAGGCCGGCATGAAGTTGCACTAGCCTGAGGCACGCTGTGTGTTCTCCCAGGGAAGTTGGTCCTGGATCACAGGACCCTGGCAGTGATGTGCCACTCAGGCTCCTGGGAGGGTGTGGGTAGTGACCTGTTCTTGTACAGAAGACCCTCGGTCGCAGTGGCGGCAGCAGTAGCGGTCTGTGCCCACGTATGGGGTCGAGATGATAGCCGCCGCTCGTGCCCACCTGTGGAGCTTGCTAAGGCAGTGCTCTGCCATCTATGGGCGCACAGAGCAAGGAGCGCCTCTCCTTGCACACCCCAAAACAATGGTCTCTTGCCTCTCTGGCAGGTCCAGACTTTTTCCCAGACTTCCTCCCGGCTAGCTGTGGTGCATTAGCCCCCTTCAGGCTGTGTTCACGTCGCCAACCCCTGTCCTCTCCCTGCGCTCCGACCAAAGCCCGAGCCTCAGCTCCCAGCCCCGCCCACCCTGGCGGCTGAGCAGACAAGCCTCTCGGGCTGGTGAGTACAGGTCGGCCCCGTTCCTCTGTGCGGGAATCTCTCCGCTTTGCCCTCCGCACCCCTGTTGCTGTGCTCTCCTCCGCGGCTCCGAAGCTTTCCTCCTCCACCACCCGCAGTCTCCGCCTGCGAAGGCGCTTCTGGTGTCTGGAAACCTTTCCTCTTTCACAGCTCCCTCCCACTGGTGCAGGTCCCGTCTCTACCCTTTTGTCTCTTTTTTTCTTTTTTCTTTTGTCCTACCCAGGTTCGTGGGGAGTTTCTTGCCTTTTGGGAGGTCTGAGGTCTTCTGCCAGCATTCAGTAGGTGTTCTATATGAGTTGTTCCACATGTTGATGTATTTTTGATGTATTTGTGGGGAGGAAGGTGGTCTCTGCGTCTTACTCTTCCGCCACGCCTTAGACAGTATGTTTTTAACCAAATCATTTTAGTTAGTGATTATCCTGAAATAACTCCCATATTTAAGGTGCTTTGATTTTTTTCAAGTAACTTTTTTTTTTTTTTAAAGATGCTAAGTTAGAGTCCTCTTTGTTCCCCTGTTGCTTCTTAGGACAAATATTAAAATGGGGTGCTCAGCATGCCTGGTGTTCTGCTAGGCTTTGGGGACACAGGGATAAAAACAGCAGAGTCTTAACGTGGAGGGGTCATCAGAGTGGAAAACATTCATTCCTCTCAATAGCAAATCACAGTAAAATGAGAGAGGTAGAGTCATGGAAGTAAGGTGCAACCACACGTGGAAGGCTTTCTTGGGCCCTTTCCCAAAGGAGTGAGGTCTTCAGGGTGGCTCAATCTTCTCTCCTCTTCTCCTTATCCAACTATTCTCTGTTCCATTCCCCTGAGTCTCTCAGGAGAGAACACTTAGAGAGAGAGTGATTGCAAGGCAGGTTGATAGTTCCTTATCAAACACATTATAACAAGGCATATTTGTGCCAAGAAAGTTAAAATTAAAATGCAAGCAAACTGGTCAATGTCTCTTTCTTCGAACTATTGGCCCATCCTTGTTGTAGGAGAGGTGAACTTAGTTTCCTGAAAAACATCTTCGAAGATCAATTACCTTAGTAGTTTTTAGAAAATATAATTTGCTTAATTAATTTTAAGACTGTTGCCAAAACTCAGCTTCTGTTCACTGGTGCTGAATAGAAATGCGGAGACAGAGTTTTAGGTGAAGTAGAAAAGAATAGTTTTATTGCTTTGCCAGGCAAAGGGGGCCGCAGAGAGCTAAAGCCCTCAAGACTGTGTGTCCCACCCTTGAGGGGGTAGCGAGGAGTGTTAACGGTGTTCAGGGAGCAGGGCGTGAGCAGCTTGTGCACAGTCTCTGATTGGTTGGCACCAAGGTGAAGTTTCAAGCATGATCAGCCTTCTGGTTTCAGCCAGTCTAGGATCTACGTTCTTGTGGTCAGCAGTTTTCATCTGGTGGGCTCTGCTTCCTGTAAAAACAACTTAGGAATGTGTGTCAGGCCTTTATCTGTAGCTTTCAGGGAACTGGGAATTCGGTGATTTGGCTATGTGGCAGATTTATAGTATAAATTGTTACCAGTTCCCCAGCCCGACAGCTATTCTTTGTTTCTCCATCTTCACATTTCCTAATCTTTAACTCTTGAGTCAGCCTTTCACTTCAAAAGACAAAGACACAGGGACTTGTACACGGTTTCAGGACTAGCTTTGTGTGTCGTGCTGCTTATCTTTATTAAATACACCTATTGATACATGGTATTTGTTAGTAATTTGTTAAAAGAGGGGGCAACTCAGAAAAATCAATATTAAATAGAATAATCTTCAAAATTATTTTAATTTTGACTTTTTAACTGTAGAAAATTTGCCAGAGCAGTTAGGTGGCCAAGCCACCAAAAAGAGTTGAATGTGAAGTACTAAATGTGAAGTACTAGAACTGTATTTGGAGAGTCATAGCATCAGTAAAGACCTTTGACAATATAACTATTTATGGGAACTATACACTACCCTGATTTTTGATAAGTTCTGTCAAAGTCATATTATCATAATCGCAAGTATCACATAGTGGGGTGGTAGAATGAAAGATGTAGCTCCAAAGGACCAATAACCAATAGAATATCAAATGTTCAAATAGGACACCTCTTATTTTCAAAATGTGTATTAAACATTTTATTTCCTGGGCAGGTAATAGCCTCATTTGTATATTTGAATACTGAACCAATTCTGGTTTGTAAGTAATGTGACATTTTATGCTAAATACAATATAATTTCAAGTGCTAAATATGTTCCATACATGTTACTACTACCTTTTGAAAAATCACTGAAAGAGTAACACCTCAGAGGAGAACAATATCTATTTCAAACAGATACACGAAAACAACCAGGAACTTACAGTAGGAAAATGGTTCAAGAAGCAATGGTATTGCAATATAATCAAAGAGTAAAAAAGTATCTAGCCATTAAAAATGTTACTTTCAACAGTTTGAACTTGTGAAAACACTGGCAGTAAAAGGTGAATTTAAAAGGCAGGAAACAGGGGCTTCCCTGGTGGCACAGTGGTTGAGAGTCCGCCTGCCGATGCGGGGGTCACGGGTTCGTGCCCGGGTCTGGGAAGATCCCACATGCCGCGGAGCGGTTGGGCCCGTGAGCCATAGCCGCTGAGCCTATGCGTCCGGAGCCTGTGCTCTGCAACGGGAGAAGCCACAACAGTGAGAGGCCCGCATACAAAAAAAAAAAAAGAAATGCACTGACTAGAGAAATCCTGGCACCTCTTCCTGAAACCGGTGTTGGGAAGCACGATTCATTTTGTGTTCTCCCCAGAGGATCCTGGAGAAAGTCCGCTATACTGAAGTCTCAGCAGGGGTGGGCAACCCCCATCAGGAACGCTCAGCTTTGGTGGTGCTCCCACTGCATCACACCCAGCTTGACTGACCACCATGTGACCCAACTGCAGGGACTCAAAGGGGACAGCAGGGCATCAGGATCCTGCTCGGTTCTCCTGACCCTTTGCATCCTGGTGACCTCTGATGATTGAAAGCACCATCTGTGGCCTGTTGTCCTCCTGGACTCCACTCATAATGTTTGAGGAACAAACTCTCCAGCACTCTCACCAAGGCAGTCCTCAGCAAGGACGCTGAAGGACCAGCGGTTGGCAAGACAAAAGCCATATATACCTGGTATCTGAACAGCTGAAATAAAAGCCTTTCTGGGGCTTCCCTGGTGGCGCAGTGGTTGAGAGTCCGCCTGCCGACGCAAGGAACACGGGTTCGTGCCCCGGTCCGGGAAGATTTCACATGCCGCGGAGCGGCTGGGCCCGTAAGCCATGGCCGCTGAGCCTGCGCGTCCGGAGCCTGTGCTCCGCAACGGGCGAGGCCACAACAGTGAGGCGCCCGCATACCAAAAAAAAAGCCTTTCTGTTTCTCAGATCTTACCATACAGCTTTCTTCTCCTTTCGTACTGTTCTTTTTTCTTCTTCTTTTTTTTGGGGGATGGGGAGGGAGAGGGGGGTCTTAGAGGCTGTTTTCAAAGACCACCTGAATTGTAGCTCAGGAGAAAAAAAAAAATTGAAAAGACAAGTAAGCATCCAGAAATCTGGAAAGAAGAAAGAAAATCTCATGACTAAACTCTGACCTCAGCTGACTCAAATAAATTAGAACCACCGACACAGGACAAAGTGAATTTCTAATCAACAGGTAGTAATAGCAAAACCTCCTCAACAGCCAAGAAGCATTAGAGTGGATTATCCATGAAGAGAGGATTAGAAAAAGAGAGGCCTGGAATCCAGCAAAGGAAACCCCAGCGGGCCAGCTGGCTAATGTTTGGGATAATAATTCCAAACGTATTAAAATAAATTGTAAGAAAGAAAAGGCTGAAGGCAATAAAAGCAAGCTTCACACGATACCGTATATTGTGGATGAATCGTGCACATTTGCAGTAATCACTTCCCCAGGAGCAAGTGGTAAAGGCACCACCAGCAGAGTCTGGTAGAATTTAAAGACACAAAGTCCTCTGTATGCGAACAAGAGTTACTAGAAGTGGGGGCAGTTATTGTGGAGTCTGCCCGACAGACAACATCCTGGTCTGTTTTTTTCTGTGGCCTGAGTACTGCTTCACAAACACAGTTGAAATGGTAAGGAAATAGCAGGGTCGACAGCCTCACTCCCGCACAGTCTTAAATGCAATCTTGCTGAAGATCTTAAACAGGGAGAGAAATGCCTTTTCTTTTTTTCTCATTTGTGGAATTTCACCAGCAACACAAATGTAGAGCACTGAAAACCCCTTTGGCCTCTCAGCTCTTGTCCGTCAGGGGAAGGACTAGAATTCAGAAGCTGACAGAGTAGAATGGTCCATTTTTCTTTTACCATATCCAGAGCCTGCCATCTTTTTTTTTTTTTTTTTGCGGTACGCGGGCCTCTCACTGTTGTGGCCTCTCCCGTTGCGGAGCACAGGCTCCGGACGCGCAGGCTCAGCGGCCATGGCTCACGGGCCCAGCCGCTCTGCGGCATGTGGGATCTTCCCGGACCGGGGCACGAACCCGTGTCCCCTGCATCGGCAGGCGGACTCTCAACCACTGCGCCACCAGGGAAGCCCTGCCATCATTTTTTAATCTTGAATATCTGCCATTTTATTTTTAAGTTATTGTTGTTGTTTTGCCTATCTAAGGTGGCCTTGTTACTTCTAAGACATCTGCAAATGGTATTTAAATGCTCCTTATAATTTTTTCTATTTTTAGTCTGCATCAATGAGCTATAACAACTGGCCTGAACTGGGTGTGGGTGGAGAATCACTCTGGGCCAAAGATTCCTGTAAGCATGGATTCCTTCTTAAATGTTTTCTTCTTGAAGCTGGAAATTCCTTTATCCTTAATTCTTGAGCAATTGATGGTACTTTTACTGAGGAGTTTCCTTCTTGAGTTGTTTCGAGAGTGTGTGATGAGTCCTCGATTCAAGTTAATACCATCCATCCATCCATTCGATTGTTGAGTACCCAACCTGTAGTAGGCACTCTTCAAAATGAAGTGAGTTCCAGATGAATAGAATATGATTCTTGCCCTCCAGTCTGCGTGGTGCATCAGGGAAGCAGACCTGCAGGAAGGAATTAGAGCAGTGGTGTCAGGAAAGGAATAAAGGCTTTCGGAGGGCTCAGTGGAAAGTCCAAAGAGAAAGCTCCTGATTCTTCTAATGAGGACTCAGAGGAATCTCTGGAGAGGATCTGAATGGGACTTAACCTTGAGGAGAGAGTGCGAAGCCAGAGGTCAAGGACATGTGCAGAAGGACATGCCAGGGAAAGAGCGAGAGGCAAGTACTTGTGTAGTAGCTGGGAGGTCAGAAAGAGCCTGACTTGTGTAGGGGAGCTGCAAGAGCCTTGTTGTGGATGGATTGCGAGTGGTGATGATGTTTTGAGGTGGGGGGAGGGGAGGGGGAGAAGGGGAGGTTGAAGGAGATGACAGAAGGAAGGGAGTCAGGGGCCAGACCTTGCCCGCAATGACGCCCCAGAAGAGAATGTGACCAGAGCAGCTGGCTGGTTATTGAATGTTGCACTCATCATGCTTTACTCATTCTACCTTCCAGCTAATTACATCTTGCTACATATTCCAGCGTCCTCCTTTTTGGATAGCTGTTCAGCTGGTCTTGATCCATGCTGACGTAAGAGGACATCAGGAGGGCCTTAAGTAACTTACCTCCTTTTGCAGATTTCTCAAGGAATCAGACCAAGGTTAGACCAGTCTGTTTTCCCATAACCTTGTGTTGCCTTGTACAACCTTCCAAACGAACAGCTGCAAGTCCTTCAGACAGAACTTAGAAGACTGGGGATCTGGGTCCACCAAGTCAATTCAAACCTGAAGGATCCTTTCCCAAGTTTACCAACCTATTGTGCTGCATGGGAAACGATGCAAGAACTGTGCACCTTTGTAAGCGTTAGAAAAAGGCAGTGCACTGGGTTCAGCCTATTAACGTGAAGAGTTATGAGTAAGAACTTTTCTTTTGGAATGACGGTTGTTTATCTATGGAATAATGCTTGTTGAAACAAGTGAAACAGCAATCTACAGATATGTATGAAGGCAAAGTTATAATTCAGATTCATCTACACCAAACACAATAAAACGATGTAAGCATGGAGGCAGTCCAGTGGAGTGGTTAATGGCCTGGGCGTATCGGTCAGACGGACCAGGTTTAAATCCTGGGCACACCACTTACCAACTGGGTGACATTAGACAACTTAGTTTCTCAAAGCATCAATTTTCTCACCTGCAAAATGGGAATAATAGTACTACCCCTAGAGAATTGTAGTGAGGATTAAATGAGATAATGGGTCTTAGGTGCATGTCTCATGATGATCGGGTCATGATCACGTGCTAGCTGGTGCTATTTTCAACCTGATGGGATAGGGAAAGTATTCGCTCATCTATCCATTCCTCCAGAAAAATTGTTGATGTTCCCCACCCACCGTTTACCCCACAAGGCTGGGCTGGTGCCCCTCCTAAGAAATATATCCCTCTAGCATCTTAGTCTACAGTACTTGGGAACCCTTTCCATTACGCACTACAATTTCCCATCAGTGGTCTGACTCCCCCTTCTCCCAAGCCTGTGAGCAACTTGAACTCAGGGACTGTGTCTTGTTCACCATGGACTCTCTAGGCCCTGGCACAAGGTCTGGCACTGGGTCCACTCAGACACAAACACTCAGAGAATGACATAGCTTAAGATGAGCTATAGTTTAAAAAGAAATTTGTGGTACATTCACAATCAGAAGTGCGTCTTTTGAACTCTGAGCCAGACCGTTGTTCTCGTTATGAGATAAACAATGCAGCAAGGTTAACTTCAGTTTGCTGTGCTGTCATCTAGCTTATGGCTGGAACGTCTGCTGGCCTTAGCAGTGGGGGAGCCTGGAGTTTCAGCCAGGCTTTGTCACTTGGTGGCTGTATGGGCTTAAGAAAGTTGCTTAATTTTTCTGAGACTCTGGTTTGCCATCTCTAACACAGGGAGAGAAGAGCAAATAAGAGAAACTCCGTAATGTGTCTGGCATATAGTAGGAACCCATCAAATGGAAACTGCTGACTTGACGAACGCCATTTAAATTGTGTTAATGCCTTTGCTGATGTTTTGGAGTACTCGGAATAACTATTAGTGTATGATTTTTTTGACCATGTAGATAATGATAGCTGATATTTTTTTATCTGCCAGGCACTGTTCTAGATACTATATTAGTTGATTTTTTTAATCATCATAACAATTCTATGTGATTATGTACCATTATTGTCATCATCCCTTCTTACTGATGAGAGCACTGAGTACAGAGGGCTCAACTTGCCTAATGCACCGTTAAGGAAAGCACAGACTTGCAACAGACTCAAACCCAGGCATGCAGGTCCACACCCTTGACTCTTATTACCCTGGTCGAGGATAGGCCAAGAATATAACTTAAGAAAATAATGCACTGTGGGGGGCTTCCCCGGTGGCGCAGTGGTTGAGAGTCCACCTGCCGATGCAGGGGATGTGGGTTCGTGCCTCGGTCCGGGAAGATCCCACAGGCCGCGGAGCGGCTGGGCCCGTGAGCCATGGCCGCTGAGCCTGCGCGTCCGGAGCCTGTGCTCCGCAGCGGGAGAGGCCACGGCAGTGGGAGGCCCGCGTACCGCCAAAAATAAATAAATAAATAAATAATGCGCTGTGGAAGGAAGATGGAGGGGTAGCCTCTGCTCTGTTTCTTGGGAGACAAAGTCCCTCGTGCTCCGAGACTTCATTTGCCTTCTGTAATATATGAGGAATCATGTTTGTTTTCACAGAACTCTAACGACTGAAAAGAACGTGTCGCTTGTGAGGCACAATGAGGACTACAGCTGGGAGACAGCCTCGCAGAGAGCTCCGAGGAGGTAGGTAGTGGACGAGGGCAATCTATGTGTGATTCTGGTGAAGGGGCTACTTGCAGTCAAGTGCACATTTCGGCAGAAAGTTGCCGCTAGCCCCGAGGAGCAGATGTTTCCGTTAATGATTTTAGTGCTTTTCTAGGTATGAGAAGATGCAAGAAACGGGGTTCATAAAATTTTCTCCTGAAAATGTCTAACTATCGGAAGGCCTGTTCTGTCAGTTTTTTCCAGAGCTCAGAGTGCCTCATGCCTGATCTCTGCCCTGAACTCTCTTCAGGGTGTGTTGAAGGTCAGTGACTGCAGCAGCTGGTGACTTCATTCTAGTAGAAACAGATGGCAAGTGCCAATTTTTAGTTGGCAGCGCCAAAATCGAGTACAGACACATTACTTTTTATTTCCACAGTGGTCTCCTGGAAACCACTTTGTGAAGTAAATCGTTGCTAAGTG
The DNA here is from genome assembly GCF_963924675.1 of Phocoena phocoena. Classification (NCBI taxonomy): domain Eukaryota; kingdom Metazoa; phylum Chordata; class Mammalia; order Artiodactyla; family Phocoenidae; genus Phocoena; species Phocoena phocoena. Next base: position 31,845,014 of record NC_089227.1, read on the forward strand.
TTGCGTATTTTCCCAAAGGAATGGTATTCTAGTTGGGGGTTGTATTCCTGAACAAGGCCTCAGAATCCAGTAAATCATTAATACGAGCCAAAATGTGTCAAAGAAGTAGATATAGAAAAACCATAAACCTATAGCAGCCTTTTAAAAATGAAATTATCTTCCAAGTTCTACAAAATAGGCACATATACTCCATACCCAGATCAAGCAAACACGTAGAGGAAAGGGCACCGCTGACCAATTGAACCCATAGGCACTGAGGATCTTTGCTTTAATAACGCCTAACTGGTAATAATACTGCTCTTTTTAGAACTTTGAATAATTTTGGAGGAAATCATTCAATGGTTTGTGGCTTATAAATTTCTTTATGAAAAGCAGAGGCATTCAAGATAATTCCAGTGACCTCCGTGTTCCTCTTAAAAATTGGAATTAGTCTTCTACAGTGTACTCCCTCCCTACAGTTGCTAAATACTTACGGAACCCCTGAGGACTCATGGTTCAGAAACTTTTTGGAACTGGTCTTTTCATTTATTTTCTGTTTTGTGATTCAGCCTCCCCACTTCCCTTCATCCATGTGAAGGAGTCTGAAACAAGGGGGACCTAGAAAGGGGAGAAGTATTTACTTTCTTGCCGTCTTATTAATAGAAGGTGTTTTAGGGCTGATTAAACAGATAAACACCCATGGGAGAATCAAGTCCTCACTTAAAGATGTCCTGAGACCCTGTTGTCCAAGTGAACTGAAATGTAATAGTGATGTGCATTGACCTTAAACCATAAGAATTAACATTTTTGGAACAATGGTGAGAATAAATAATAATTATTATATTACTATTGCTAATGGAAGAGAGAGTTTATAGGACGACATACAGTATGATACTACAATTGTAAATAATAAACGCCTAAAGCAATCTAAAGGGTAGCTGTTAGTGGCTAAAGCAATCTAAAGGGTAGCAAAATGGCTATGTAGCCCTTTGGCCCCTCTAAATGTTCTTATCTTTCTACAAATAACAATTTCTTGGCAATAAATTTTTTTCAGTTTCAAAAGAAAAAGAAACTCAGACTCCCAGACGCGGGTCTGTTTCTGTTTGTTCCAATATGAAATCCTTGAGTAACGTTTGTAGGCTGTTGTGTGGTTTTAGTGCACACCCAGGATTTGATTAGGGCTTTGCCCCCTACTGATGTATTTGTTAATAAGATGGAGCCGTGGGTAACAGTAACGGAGAATGGAGATCTTAACTTTTTAAAACTTGTTTTAAAAGTGAAGCAGAAAACAGACTGATAATTTCTAGTGTCCTGTAATTCTCAGTCATGCCAGTAGATGGCACTGTTGTATAAAACAGCCCATCAATTAGGGCTAAGGGACCGAAGAAAGATTTTTGCTGTCTTTCTAGGAGAACCCTCCCTCCCCCAATAGACAAATAGGAAAAAGGTGAATAATGAAGAGAGTCTTTCCTTCTATGGTACAGTATGAATGGCGCTCTTGGGAAAGTCGTTTTATTTATTTGAATATGTATGCATTTGGTAATTCCGGGGGCTGTGCGCTTTTATCTGTGTTATTAACGGAGCTGGCAAGTTTACCGCTCCACCCTCCCTCCCCACCATGTACCCTCCCTCAGCCCCGTGTATCCTCCCTCCCTCCCTCCCTCCCTCCCTCCCTCCCTCCCTCCCTCCCTCCCTCTCTCTCTCTCTCTCTCTCTCTCTCTCTCTCTCTCTCTTCCCCTCTTTTTCTCTCTTCGGGCCCTACCTCCCAAGTTTAACAAACTTTTGGTTTAAAAAAAGAGGGGTGAGAAACCTGAGCTGTATTTTCATTATTTCTCTCCCCATTATTATGACTGAGATAAAAATGTGGAGTGAGGAACTGACTTCTTTTTGCGTTGCTGCTGTTAACGCTTTCTTCAGCTTGTTTGTGTCTAGAATAGTGGGGTGGAAAGATCTTACGCTTTGTACCCTTTTTTCCACTTGCTTGATCCCTCTGAGCCCCTTGGTCCTTGTCTGGAAGAAGTGGAGTCAGTAACAAGTTCCAACTGTGTGCCTCTAAGGGACTGGAGATCTTCTTATATACAGCCTGGTGACGTACCCTGTTCAGGGCAGATTCTCAATACCTGGTGGCTGTTGATATGAAAACGGATATTGCCGTAGGATGTGAGTAACTGATTAAATTGTTCAGTGATTAATTTCTGGTCTTATTTAGTCTTCCAACCTTGACTTGAGCTGAGGTAAGAAAATGGCCAGCCTTTAGGAGGGATCTGGTTCATTTCTTAAAGAAATACTAACCCCAGCAACTACTTCAAAGTAATGTATGTACACTGGAGTGCTTCCTTCATCAGAAACAAAATACTTTTTTAGTAAATCAAGATGATCGTTATTGCTCAAGCACATGTTGATGGAAGAAGGGTGATGTTTGTTTAGCGTGGTGATTGGTGATTCATGATTTCATATCCAAAATAGAGCTTAGAAAACGGAAGGTGCAAACCACGCGTTTTTTTGATAAGGAACCTCAGGTCCAGCAAGGTTTTAAAAAACAAAACCCCTTTTTCTTTTGAAATAGTTTTACACTTGTAGAAAAGTTGCAGAATTGTACAGAGAATTCCTGTATATCCTTCACTCAGTCTCCCGAATTGAACCTCTTCCATAACCACAGTAGGTTATGTAAGGAGATCAAACATTAGCACAATACTGTAAACTAAAGCTACTCGCCTTATTTGAATTTTCACTAACATACTCTTCTATTCCAGGACCCAGTCTAAGATCCCACGTTGGATTTAGTTGTTGTTTCTCTTTAATCCCCTCCAGTCTGTGACAGTTCCTCAGTCTTTCCCTTGACTTTTGTGGCCTTGTCACTTCTGAAGGGGACTATTTTGCACAATGTGCCTCATTCTACAAATCTGGGTTTATCTGATGTCTTCTCATGCTTAGATGAGGTTAGGCATTTTTAGCAAGAATACTATGAAAGTGATATTGGGCCCTTTCTGCATAGCATCAGGGGGTACATGATGTCCATGTCTTATTACTAGAGATGTTAACCTTAATTGCTGGTTAAGGTGGTATCTCCTAGCTTCTACACAGTAAAATTACTGTTTTCCCATTTATCATCAATAAATATATTCGGGGAGAAATTTTAAGACTATGTAAGTTTCCTGTTTCTTCTTAACGTTTCACGTACTAATTTTAGCATCCATTAATCCCCACAACAATTATTTTTACTGTGGAGCTTTTTCTTTATTCACCCATTCCTTTTACACTTATTAATTGAATTTCTTCTGTAAGGAAGGGTTGTCTCTTCTACCCTGTTTATTTGCTAAAATGTTTATATCAGTGTAGACTCACTGATATTTATTTTATTCTATAGGTTATAATCCAGTGCTATCTTTGTTTCTTTTCTTGCTCAAAATTATTCCAGCTTTGGCCATTGGGATCTCTTCCGAGTGGGTTCAATGTTCTGTTGACATGGCCCCATCCTTTCATGAGTATTGCTGTGTATTCTGGCATACCAAGATGTTCCAGGCTCATCTTGTATTTTGCCTATTCTGGTCCTGGAATCACCCACTTCTCCAAGGAGCCTGGTTCTTTTATTTGAGAATGGTATTTAGGAAACAGAATCTGAGCACTAGATGTGCTCATGGCTACTAGGGTATCATTGTTTCTAGGCTGTCCCAGCAGACAAGGAACATTGTGTATGTATACTAATCCATACATATATCTATACTTTTGTATTTATCTATCTACACACACACACACACACACACACACACACACACACACACAAATGAGTTTATAGTGTTACTTTTGACACTAATCCAATACCATAGGGGTCATTCTTTTGAAATTTTCTTTCCCCTTTCCTTATTTGTACCATCTTTCTGACAGTGAGAAACCTGGCTCATTTTATCTGTATGTTCTTATTTGTTCAATTTTAGTATACACATAAAATAGTTTCAGAATAGCTAGCCCACATCCCAGTTAGAAACAAATTTACTAGCAAGGGCATCTGTATACAGTACCTTTAGCTTTTAGCCTTACAGTATGAGGTCAAAATCATGTCTTCCAAATTTACTTAGGTTAGTTCCTTTTTTCCTCACCCCTTCAATACACTTATATTATTCATTAGTGATACATTTAGGTTCATATTACTGTTTGTATTCCATTTCAGGTTCCCTCCATGTTCTGATTTATATATATATATATATATATATATATATATATATATTATTGGAGTATAATTGCTTTACAATGTTGTGTTAGTTTCTGCTGTACAGTGAAGTGAATCAGCTATATGTATACATATATCCCATCCCGCCCCAATCTCCCAATTCATCCCACTCTCCCCTTCGTGCCCTGTGTCCACATGTCCGTTCACTACGTCTTTGTTTCTATTCCTGCCCTACAAATAGGTTCATCTGTACCATTTTCTAGACTCCACATATATGCGTTTTGCAGTTTGTGAAATATTACTTTGGTTCCGAGTCAGAGCTGTAAAAAACATATACTCAAAGAAAAGTTGCTTTTTTCCCATTCCGGCTACCTCATTCCCATTCTCCCATTTTTTCCAGTCCATCCCCACCCATTCTCTGGAGGAACCTACAGGGTTTAATTTCTGGTTTTATCAGTCCTATGTTTCTCTTTCACAGGTAAGCAGATATACATATATTTTCTTATATCCTTCTTTCTCATGTGAAGGTAGCATACTATAAATAGGCTTTTGAACTTAGTTTTTTATATAATATATCCTGGAAATTACACCATATCAACTCACAGAAATCTTCCTCTTTTTTACAGTTGTATATTATTCCATTGGGTAGATGTATTATGTTTATTCAACCCACTCTCCTACATGTGAGCACTGAAGTTGTTTCTAATATTGTCAGTTACAAACAGTATTGCAGCAAATAACCTTGTGCCTATATATTTTTCTTTTGTTGGATGTGTGTCTTCAAGGTAGATTCCTAAAAGTAGAGTTAGAGTTGCTGGGTCAAAAGATAGCTATGGAAAATAGTTTGGCAGTTCCTCGAACAGCTGAAGATACAATTCCTCTAGACCTAGCAGATCCACTCCAAAAGAGTTGCAAACAGGACCCAAACAGGTACTTGTACACCTGTTTTCATAACAACATTATTCACAATAGTTAAAAGGTGAAAGCAACCCAAGTATCCATCAACAGATGAATGGACAAACAAAATGTGTTATGCATATACAATGGAGTAGTATTCAGCCATAAAAAAAGAATGAGGCAGACTCTGGGAGGGCTCAAGCAAGGAGTACTTCCCAGAACTTCTGCTGCCAGTGTCCTTGTCCTCACGGTGAGACAGAGCCACCCCCTGCCTCTGCAGGAGACCCTCCAACATTAGCAGCTACTGTTTTAAAATATATAAATTTGTGGATAAAGTACCAGTTCAGGAAAATAATTCATAAGTAAAATCATGAGTGAAGAACTAAATTTCCCTTTGGACCAACTTATTTCAATCGTATTGAATCTTTAACATTTAAAAACTAATATGAGACTGTGCTGTGCAGCTGACCTCACCCGCACCTCCCACTGGGAAGGCTCTGCAACGTCCTTCTTCAACAAGCAGGGAACAAAAACCACATTCACAGAAAGATAGACAAGATGACAAGGCAGAGGACTATGTACCAGATGAAGGAACAAGGTAAAACCCCAGAAAAACAACTAAATGAAGTGGAGATAGGGAACCTTCCAGAAAAAGAATTCAGAATAATGATAGTGAAGATGATCCAGGACCTCAGAAAAAGAATGGAGGCAAAGATCGAGAAGGTGCAAGAAATGTTTAACAAAGACATAGAGGAATTAAAGAACAAACAAACAGAGATGAACAATACAATAACTGAAATGAAAACTACACTAGAAGGCATCAGTAGCAGAATAACTGAGGCAGAAGAACAGATAAGTGACCTGGAAGACAGAAGGGTGGAATTCACTGGTGCAGAACAGAATAAAGAAAAAAGAATGAAAAGAAATGAAGACAGCCTAAGAGACCTCTGGGACAACATTAAATGCAAGAGCATTTGCATTATTGGGGTCCCAGAGTGAGAAGAGAGAGAAAAAGGACCTGAGAAAATATTTGAAGAGATTATAGTTCAAAACTTCCCTAACATGGGAAAAGAAATAGCCACCCAAGTCCAGGAAGTGCAGAGAGTCCCATACAGGATAAATAAATCCAAGGAGAAACATGCCAAGACACATAGTAATCAAATTGGCAAAAATTAAAGACAAAGAAAAGTTATTGAAAGCAGCAAGGGAAAAACGGCAAATAACATACAAGGGGATTCCCATAAGGTTAACAGCTGATTTCTCAGCAGAAACTCTACAAGCCAGAAGGGAGTGGCATGATATACTTAAAGTGATGAAAGGAAAGAACCTACAACCAAGATTACGCTACCCAGCAGGGATCTCATTTTGATTCAATGGAGAAATCAAAAGCTTTACAGACAAGCAAAAGCTAAGAGAATTCAGCACCACCAAACCCGCTCTACAACAAATGCTAAAGGAACTTCTCTAAGTGGGAAACACAAGGGAAGAAAAGGACCTACAAACACAAACCCAAAACAATTAAGAAAATGGTCATAGCAACATACATATCAATAATTACCTTAAACATGAATGGATTAAATGCTCCAACCAAAAGACACAGGCTTGTTGAATGGATACAAAAACAAGACCCATATATATGCTGTCTACAAGAGACCCACTTCAGACCTAGAGACACATACAGACTGAAAGTAAGGGGATAGAAAAAGATATTCCATGCAAATGGAAATCAAAAGAAAGCTGGAGTAGCAATACTCATATTAGATAAAATAGACTTTAAAATAAAGAATGTTACAAGAGACAAGGAAGGACACACTACATAATGATCAAGGTATCAATCCAAGAAGAAGATATAACAATTATAAATATATATGCACCCAACATAGGAGCGCCTCAATACATCAGGCAACTGCTGACAGCTATAAAAGAGGAAATCGACAGTAACACAATAGTAGTGGGGGACGTTAACACCTCACACCAATGGACAGATCATCCAAAATGAAAATAAATAAGGAAACAGAAGCTTTAAATGACACAATAGACCAGATAGATTTAATTGATATTTATAGGACATTCCATTCAAAAACAGCAGATTACACTTTCTTCTCAAGTGTGCACGGAACATTCTCCAGGATAGATCACATCTTGGGTCACAAATCAAGCCTCAGTAGATTAAGAAAATTGAAATCATATCAAACATCTTTTCTGACCACAATGTTATGAGATTAGAAATGAATTACAGGGAAAAAAACGTAAAAGACACAAACGTATGGAGGCTAAACAATACGTTACTAAATAACCAAGAGATCACTGAAGAAATCAAAGAGGAAATCAAAAAATACCTAGAGACAAATGACAATGAAAACACAATGATCCAAAACCTATGGGATGCAGCAAAAGCAGTTCTAAGAGGGAAGTTTATAGCTATACAAGCCTAACTCAAGAAACAAGAAAAATCTCAAAAAAACAATCTAACCTTACACCTAAAGGAGCTAGAGAAAGAAGAAAAAACAAAACCAAGTTAGCAGAAGGAAAGAAATCAAAGATCAGAGCAGAAATAAATGAAATAGAAACAAAGAAAACAATAGCAAAGATCAATAAAACTAAAAGCTGGTTCTCTGAGAAGATAAAATTGATAAACCATTAGCCAGACTTATCAAGAAGAAGAGGGAGAGGACTCAAATCAATAAAATTAAAAATGAAAAAGGAGAAGTTACCACAGACACCGCAGAAATATAAAGGATCATGAGAGACTACTACAGGCAACTCTATGCCAATAAAATGGACAACCTGGAAGAAATGGACAAATTTTTAGAAAGGTATAACCTTCCAAGACTGAACCAGGAAGAAATAGAAAATATGAACAGACCAATCCCAAATAATGAAATTGAAACTGTAATTAAAAATCTTCCAACAAACAAAAGTCCAGGACCAGATGGCTTCACAGGTGAATTCTATCAAACATTTAGAGAAGAGCTAACACCCATCCTTCTCAAACTCTTCCAAAATTTGTGGAGGAGGGAAAACTCCAAACTCATTCTATGAGGCCACCATCACCCTGATACCAAAAGCAGACAAAGATACTACAAAAAAAGGAAAATTACAGACCAATATCACTGATGGATATAGATGCAAAAATCCTCAACAAAATACTGGCAAACAGAATCCAACGACACATTAAAAGGATCATACACCATGATCAAGTGGGATTTATCCCAGGGATGCAAGGATTCTTCAATATACGCAAATCAATCAATGTGATACACCATATTAACAAATTGAAGAATAAAAACCATATGATCATCTCAATAGATACAGAAAAAGATTTTGACAAAATTCAACACCCATTTATTACAAAAACTCTCCAGAAAGTAGGCATAGAGGGAACCTACCTCAACATAATAAAGGCCATATGTGACAAAACCCACAGCCAACATCACTCTCAATGGTGAAATACTGAAAGAATTTCCTCTAAGATCAGGAACAAGACAAGGATGTCCACTCTCACCACTATTATTCAACATAGTTTTGGAAGTCCTAGCCACAGCAATCAGAGAAGAAAAAGAAATAAAAGAATACAAATTGGAAAAGAAAAAGTAAAACTGTCACTATTTGCAGATGACATGATACTATACATAGAGAATCCTAAAGATGCCACAAGAAAACTACTAGAGCTAATTAATGAATTTGGTAAAGTTGCAGGATACAAAATTAATACACAGAAATCTCTTGCATTCCTATACACTAAGATGAAAACTCTGAAAGAGAAATTAAGGAAACACTCCCATTTACCATGGCAACAAAAAAATAAAATACCTAGGAATAAACCTATCTAGGGAGACAAAAGACCTGTATGCAGAAAACGATAAGACACAGGAAAGAAATTAAGGATGACACAAACAGATGGAGAGATATACCATGTTCTTGGATTGGAAGAATCAATATTGTGAAAATGGCTATATTACCCAAAGCAATCTACAGATTCAGTGCAATCCTTATCAAATTACCAATGACATTTTTTATGGAACTAGAACAAAAAATCTTAAAATTTGTATGGAGACACAAAAGATCTCAAATAGCCAAAGCAGCCTTGAGGGAAAAATACGGAACTGGAGGAATCATACTTCCTGACTTCAAGCTATACTACAAAGCTACAGTAATCAAGACAATATGGTACTGGCACTAAAACAGAAACATAGATCAATGGAACAAGATAGAAAGCCAGAGATAAACCAACGCACCTATGGTCAACTAATCTGTGACAAAGGAGGCAAGGATATACAATGGAGAAAAGACAGTCTCTTCAATAAGTGGTGCTGGGAAAACTGGACAGCTACATGTAAAAGAATGAAATTAGAACACTCCCTAACACCATACACAAAAATAAACTGAAAATGGATTACAGAACTATATGTAAGACTGGACACTATAAAACTTTTAGAGGAAAACGTAGGAAGAACACTCTTTGACATAAATCTCAGCAAGATCTCTTTTGTTCCACCTCCTAGAGAAATGGAAATCAAAACAAAAATAAACAAATGGGACCTAATGAGACTTCAGAGCTTTTGCACAGCAAAGGAAACCATAAACAAGACCAAAAGACAGCCCTCAGAATGGGAGAAAATATTTGCAAATGAATCAATGGACAAAGGATTAATCTCAAAAATATATAAATAGCTCATGCAGCTATATATTCAAAAAACAAACAACCCAATCCAAAAATGGGCAGAAGACCTAAATAGACATTTCTCCAAAGAAGACATACAGGTGGCAAGAAGCGCATGAAAAGCTGCTCAACATCACTAATTATTAGAGAAATGCAAATCAGAACTACAGTGGAGTATCACCTCACACCAGTCAGAATGGACATCATCAGAAAATCTACCAACAACAAATGCTGGAGAGGGTGTGGAGAAAAGGGAACCCTCTTGCACTGTTGGTGGGAATGTAAATTGATATAGCCACTATGGAGAACAGTATGGAGATTCCTTAAAAAACTAAAAATAGAATTACCATATGATCCAGCAATCCCACTACTGGGCATATACCCTGAGAAAACCATAATTCAGAAAGATACATGCACCCTAATGTTCATTGTGGCACTATTTACAATAGCCAGGTCATGGAAGGAACCTAAATGGGTAAAGGAAAAGGCGAATGGGTAAAGAAGTTGTGGTACATATATACAATGGAATATTAGCCATAAAAAGGAACAAAATTGGGTCATTTGTTGAGTCTTGGATGGATCTAGAGACTGTCATACAGAGTGAAGTAAGTCAGAAAGAGAAAAACAAATATCGTATATTAACACATATATGGGGAACCTAGAAAAATGGTACAGATGAACTGGTTTGCAGGGCAGAAAGAGACACAGATGTAGAGAACAAATGTATGGACACCAAGGGGGGAAAGCGGCGGGAGGGTCTGGGGATGGTGGTGTGATGAATTGGGCGGTTGGGAGTGACATGTATACAGTGATGTGTATAAAATTGATGACTAATAAGAACCTGCTGTATAAAATAAATAAAATTCAAAAATTAAAAAAAATTAATTTTTTAAAAAATGAGATTCTGTAACATTATGTTTAGTGAAATAAACCATACACAAAAGGGAAGAGATTATATGATTTCACTTACATAAGGTACTTATAGTAGTCAAAATCATAGACAGGAAATAGAGTGAAGTTATAAGGGGCTTGGGAGAAAGGGATTGAGGAGTTACTGTTTAAAAGGGTACAGCGTTTCTATTTGGGATGACACAGAAGTTCTGAAAGTGATAGTGGTGATAGTTGCGCAATGATACTGTACTTATGGCACTGAATTGTATACTTAAAAATGGTTAAAGTGATAAATTTTGTCATGTATATTGTATCACCGTAAGAAAATGTAAAAAAGAAGTACACGTAGTTTTGTAGGTATTGCCAAATTCCCCCCAGCAGGATTCGATCAGATTTCAGTCCTATCAGTTAATATATGAGAATGCCTGGTTCCCCACAGACTCACCAACAGGTGTTACCATACTTTTTAATTTTTGTGAATCTTATAGGTGAAAAATTGTATCTCAGTATTGTTATAATTTGCATTTCTCTAATTATGACTGAATTTGGATGAATTTTCATGTAGTTGAGAGCTGTTCTTATATCCTTTTTTGGGAATTGTCTCCATATCTTTTCCTCATTTTTCTAGTGGATTTTTGGTCCTTATCTTCTCAATTTTCAAGAGTTAAAAAAGTATATATACATAAAGGCTATTATTTCTTCACGTATAGTATATGTAGCAAATATTTTCTTCCGTTTTGCCTGTGGCCTTGACTTTGATTATAATGGTTTTGCCATGCAGATTTTTTTGATGCAGTAAAATTTGTTGATTATTTTCCTATTTGTCTCTCCATTTTGGGTCATAGTTAAAAAGCTTTTCCCTACACTGACGTTAAAGAGGAATTCACCATGCGTACTTGTATTGTTTCTTTTTTTACACTTAGATTCCGTAAGTTTATGTATATGTATTTTGTGAGATATGGATCTAATGTTATCTTTTTTTCCAAATAGTTTCCCAGTTTTTACCCACTATTTATTAAAACGTCCATCACTTCAGTAATAATTTGAGGTGCCACCCTTATCTGATACTGAGATGCTAAATTTCCATATGTACTTAGATCTTTTTTAAAATTTCATTCAAACAAATTGCAGTATTCTAATCAAAATGGAAGTAGTAGTCAAATATATAGTTTTTTATATGTACACAGTAACTGAAATGTAGAATTTTTGTAATGAAGCTATTGATTTAAAGGAAAAAACCCCTCAGCTTGTCAGTATTCACTCTCCTCCCTGCCTTCAATTAGCTTTTAGAAACTTTTAGCTGTTGAAGAACTACTTTGTAAATCAATCTAAATGTTCAGTGATGGTATAGAACTTTATTGTAAATTAATCCTCTACATTTTCATTGGATTATGGTGAAAATCTTTAAGGCACAATCTCTAATACACAAAAATAGAGCATCAAAAAAGTTCAGCTTTTGAAACATTTAGCGTATTGCAATTACTAAAAACAAAGCTTGAGAACATTTGGAGGTAGAAATGTATGCCTACAAAAGCAAAGGGAGAACCTGAACTAATAAATTAATAAACACTCAAATGGTGTACAAGATACAGTTTTTATATTCTCCACTTGTTTTTTGGAATATCTCCACATGTAGAAAGAATATTTTGATGGTTCTCCTAATTTTAATTGGATAAATTTATATTCTCTGCTAGAACAGAACATTAGGAGCCTCTTAATTTGTCTGAATAGTCAATAGAATTATAAATAGAGACAAGTTGTTTGATAAATGTTATCTTATAAAAATATTTAAGAAAGACATTATGAACAGAGATGAAACAGGACCCACGAGGCTCTTTGGGCTGAGATATTTTCACAATTTTATATAAAAAATTAGAATTGCAGGTAGCTTTCATTTATCAGCACTTGCTCTGACCTTACCAGGTATGTCAACAGTTAGAGAGAAAATATTTTCTAAATGAAAAATATTATGTCTTAAAGAGAAAGGTCGGTTTCAAATACATCAACAATAAAATGTAAATGTGAGGAAGATCGATAGCAGTTTTATGAAAAAGTTAAAAGTAGAACCACATATACTCTTTGGAAAGATACTGACTGTCTAGAGACTGATACCGCGAAGAAATCGATTAAAAATAAAAGAATATGTACCCAGAATGATCCTTTTCCTTCCCCCCAGAATTATTTTTTAATGCTTATGTTATTTTTAGTATCATTCTGGGTACAATCTGGAGGATTATTTTGGTAAACAGTATAAAAACATTTTTTGTTTCAGTATACACAGATATATACTATTTTTATTTTTAGAAATTTATATGTAAAAAAATTGAATAGAAGTATGTTTACCAATTTAATAAAAACAGTTTCTTGATCAGTAAGTAAATATTCTTTAAAATTATACATTTACTTTGTGATATCTTCTTTCATGCTCAAAAGTGTCCTGGGTGGTAAAATACATGGTTCTATACTTAAAGATCATCTTGCCTGTAAAAGAAAAAATGTACCAGACAATGAAAAGATGCTTTTACTCAGGCTGTTACAATAGGAAGAATACTAATTAAGAGGAACATCTCAAAGAGAAGGAAGGGGCCAGGATTTTATAATCTAACTAGGTAATACCATTCAGAGAAAGTATTATACGTTGACCCAATGTGAGGTAAAGACTTTTCTAAATTATGTAAAAACATACAGACACAGCTTCTGGCTTCACTACTAAAACTTTAGCCATGGATAAAACGTAAACATAGAATTAAAAATTCACTGAACTGTATCAAAGAACTGTTCTCTTCCTAGTGGGTATGACTTAAGTGATTTAAGCTCAAAGCAGATAGATAGATAAACCAATAGGTGACACTAACCAACCAGACTCTCTCTCATCTTTCACCCAGCGCAACAGATGTTAAGATCTCTATGAACCATCATTCCGTTTACAGAGATCACCACATGGTCAGACCATAAAACGAAGAGAAGCAGGCACTAGAATTGCAGCAAATACTCAGAGATTCCATATGAAACCTTTGCCATGCTACCAATGGGCAAGAGTTTGCATTACAAGACCAGGAGTCGGACTCACCACTGGGTCCTTAGGTCACCAGTCAGGAGCAGAGCAGAGAGGCTCTGAGAGGCCTCATTAGTCAGGTGGAGTTAATGGAGATCTGAGGGTGAGGTCCAAGCCTGTCCAAGTCATACAACGAAAACTGGGCCAGAAGAAATGCCCCAAATTAAAGAGATGATTTTATTTAGATGACAGCATTGCAGAGAACATTTATTAATGTGGGACACCTCAAAGAAAATAAAGGGGTTCGGGGAAGCCAGTTACACTTATATGGAAGCAAGTTATTTTCTGAAGAATTTTATAACATCCAGATAAGCCGCTTTGCAGACTATTCTATTTTTTTATTGAAGTATAGTGGATATACAATAATATACAAGTTACGGGTGTACAATATAGTGATTCACAACTTTTAAAGGTTATACTCCACTTATACGTATTATAAAATATTGGCTATATTCCCTGTGTTTTACAATATATCCTTGTAGCTTATTTTTTTTTCCTTGTAGCTTATTTTATGCATAATGGTTTGTACCTCTTAATCCTCTACTGCTATTTGCCCCTCCCTCTTCCCTCTCCCCACTGGTAACCATTAGTTTGTTCTCTATATTTGTGAGTCTGTTTCTCTTTTGTTATATTCACTAGTTTTATATTTTAGAATCCACATATAAGTGATATCATATAGTATTTGTCTTTCTCTGTATGACTTATTTCACTTAGCATAAAACCCTCCAAGTCAATCCATGTTGTTGCAAATGGTAAGATTTCATTCTTTTTTATGGCTGAGTAATATTCCAGTGTGTGTGTGTGCGTGTGTGTGTGTGTGCGTGTGTGTGTGTATACCACTTCTTTTTATCCACTCATCTGTTGATGGACACATAAGCTGCTTCCATATCTTAGCAATTATAAGTAATGTTGTTATGAACATTGGAGTGCATGTATCTTTTCAAATTGATGTTTTTGTTTTTTTCATATATATACCCAGGAGTGGAATTGCTGGATCATATGGTAGTTCTAGTTTTAGTTTTTCGAGATACCTCCATACTGTTTTCTACAGTGGCTGCACCAGTTTACATTCCCACCAACAGTGTATGAGGGTTCCCTTTTCTCTACATCCTCACCAACATTTGTTATTTGTTTTCTTTTTGATGATAGCCGTTTTGACAGGTGTGAGGTGATATCTCATTGTAGCTTTGATTTGCATTTCCTGATGATTAGTGATGCTGAGCATCTTTTCACGTGCCTGTTGGCCATCTGCATGTCCTCTTTGGAGAAAAGTCTGTTCAGGTCTTCTGTCCATTTTTTAATCTAGCTGTTTGTTTTCTGATGTTGAGTTGTGTGAGCTGTTTATATATGTTGGATATTAACCTCTTATCAGTCATAACATTTGCAAATATTTTCTCCCATTCAGTAGGTTGTCTTTTTGTTTTGTTCATGGTTTCCTTTGCTGTGCAAAAACATTTAAGTTTAATTAGGTCCCATTTGTTTACTTTTTTCAGATTCTTCTTTTTTTTTTTTTGGAGCTGAAATTTTATTTTATTTTATTTATTTATTTTTTTTTTGCGGTACGCGGGCCTCTCACCGTTGTGGCCTCTCCCGTTGCGGAGCACAGGCTCCAGATGCGCAGGCTCAGCGGCCATGGCTCACGGGCCCAGCCGCTCCGCGGCATGTGGGATCTTCCCGGATTGGGGCACGAACCCGTGTCCCCTGCACCGGCAGGCAGACTCTCAACCACTGCGCCACCAGGGAAGCCCTTATTTTGTTTTTTATTTTTTTTTCTAGTACGTTCTTTTTGGTTATTTTAAATACAGCAGTGTATACATGTCAATCCCTAACTCCCAGTTTATCCCTCCCCTGCACCCTTCCTCCTGGTAACCATAAGTTCATTCTCTGAGTCTGTGAGTCTATTTCTGTGTTGTAAATAAGTTCATTTGTATCATTTTTTAAAAAGTCTGCATATAAGTGATATCATATGATATTTGTCTTTCTCTGTATGACTTACTTCACTTAGTATGATAATCTCCAGGTCCATCCATGTTTGCTGCAAATGGCATTATTTCATTATTTTCAATGGCTGAGTAATATTCCATTGTATATATGTACCACATCTTCTTTATCCATTCCTCTGCCAATAGACACTTAGGTTGCTTCCATGTCTTGGCTATTGTAAACAGTGCTGCAGTGAACATTGGGTTGCGTGTATCCTTTTGAACCATGTTTTTCTCCAGATATATGCCCAGGAGTGGGATTGCTGGGTCATATGGTAGCTCTGTTTTTAGTTTTTTAAGGAACCTCTGTACTGTTCTCCATAGTGGCTGTATCAATTTACATCCCCACCAACAGTGTAGGAGGGTTCCATTTCTCCACACCCTCTCCAGCATTTATTGTTTGTAGATTTTTTGATGATGGCCATTCTGACTGGTGTGAGGTGATATCTCATTGTAGTTTTGGTGACTTGTTTTGAAAGGGAAATCCCCCTTGGGACAGCTCATTCCCCATTTAGATAGTATTTTTATAGAAAGTTTGAGTTGATATCTGTATCTATGGAATGTCCACCCAGCTCAAATTCTCTTTTTGGGGGGAAACTGGGCCAGATCTAATAGCCCTCCTTCACAAGGCTTAGCCTTTCAGATACTTGAGAAAATTTGGTAACCTCCAAACCAAATGTCTCTCTAGGCTAGCCATCTCCTATTCCTTTCACTATTCCTCTATGCCACGGTATTTACCCAGTCACACTTGCTCTGATTATAGTTTATTTTTTCTGCATATTCTTTTAAGTGTGGCATGCACCATCCCATGTGCTCCTCCAAACACAAAGTAGAAACTGAATTAAAGTTTATTTGGGCCAGCACTTCAAATAATGCGTGATTTGGGGCTTAGGTTGATCTTGATTTTTTTTTAATTTAATTGTGGTAAAATAAACATACCATAAAATTTACTGTCTTAATCATTTTTAAGGGTACAGTTCAGTAAAGTTCATGTTCATGTTGCTGTACAGCCGATCTCCAGAATTTTTTCATCTTGTAAAACTATAACCCATTCATCAATAACTCCCCATTTCCCCCTCTCAACCCCTGGCAGCCACCATTTCACTTTCTGTTTCTACATATTTGACTACTCTATGTACCTCATAAAAGTGGAATCATATAATGTTTGTCTTTTCGTGACTGGCTTGTTTCACTTACATAATGTTCTCAAGATTCATCTGTGTTGTAGCATGTGTTAGAATTTCCTTCCTTTTAAAGGCTGAATAATAGTCCATTATATGTATAAACCACATTTCATTTATCCACTCATCTGTCAATATACACTTGGATTGCTTCTACCTTCTGGTTATTGTGAATAACGCTGCTACATCTTGATGTTTTAAAGACTAAGTAAAAGCCTAATTGGCTGGAAAATACCAAGAGCTTCAACTCATACACTATGCACTTATTCATTTCTTCAACATTTATTGAGTACTTGCTGTGGTTAAGGCACTATTGAAAGGACCGAAGGGAGAAACAGAGATGAATCAAGTAAATTCCACCCTTGGTGAGGTATGTGTAATAAACTTGACCATATACTGTTATTCTTTTTTTTTTTTTTTTTTTGCGGTACGCGGGCTTCTCACTGTTGTGGCCTCTCCCGTTACGGCGGAGCACAGGCTCCGGACGCACAGGCCCAGTGGCCGTGGCTCCCGGGCCCAGCCGCTCCACGGCATGTGGGATCTTCCCGGAACGGGGCACGAACCCATGTCCCCTGCATCGGCAGGCGGACTCTCAACCACTGCGCCACCAGGGAAGCCCTACTGTTATTCTTTCTTTTAAATTAATTAATTAATTAATATGTTTATTTTATTTATTTGGCTGCGTTGGGTCCTCGTTGCTGTGCGCAGGCCTTTCTGTAGTTGTGGCAAGCGGGCTCCAGAGCACAGGCCCAGCAGCTGTGGTGCACGGGTTAATTGCTCCACGGCATGTGGGATCTTCCCCAACCAGGGCTGAGCCCGCGTCCCCTGCATTGTCAGGCGGATTCCCAACTACTGTACCACTGGGGAAGTCCCTATACTGTTATTCTTGATAAATTATGCTCTCATCTAAACAAAACTTGTTAAGGCTTAATGAAAATAGCGCCAAGAGAGGAATAATAGAGATCAAGAGAAAGCAACTGACATCAAAGGGAAAAGAGGAATTCCACAAAATGGCGTTTGGGAGACTTGCTGTGAGCACACACTTTCCCACACATGTGTGAATTCTTATGCTTTTTTGTCCCTGAGTGCCATGTGCATTTATCAAAAAGTCCTAGCACTTTCTGAACTAACATATTTGAACTTGTGGATCCCCTGAACTAGAGGATCATAATTATCCATAATTATCAATAACATTATGTTATTAGATAATACTGGTTGTGTAATTAGATAATAGATTACCTAAAGTCATGGCAGAAGTTCCCAGGGAGAGGGAGTAAGGTTCAGAGTGGATACTGAAGAATACTCTTGGAAAAGTAAGTTATTGCGGAATAAGTACACGTATGTCTTTGAAGATTCTCAGTTTTGCACAGGCTGCTTTAAAAATCAGAGGAAACAGGGATTGTGGACACATGTTAAGTTGAATCAGTGGGTGATGACCCATTGATACTACTGATAAAGTCCCTCAATTCCATAATCTCAGGCACATTGCATATTTTATGCATAGAAAGTCAGAATTGTTTTGCCTGTTTTCACATTTTAAAATTAATTTTGATAATTATATGCTGCTTATTATTTACTCCTGCAATTTTGCAGTGGTCTTTGGCCAAATGCATTACAAGTTCTGTCCCTTACCTCAAATCCTCTTGGAAGAAGGCAAAATATAGAGTATAAACAGAGAAGCAAACATTCTGCCCTGATAATCAAGGGTCTCTCTCCAAAGTGAAGCCAGGTGGCAGAGAGAACTGTATCAGGAAAGCCATAGGGCAGTGCCCAGAGCAACTACCAGCAACAACTACCGAGTGTCCTGCGTTGGGGCCAACTTGGTGTCCCTCTGAGTGGCTGCAAGTGCTAGGTGTGGTCTCTGCCCTCAGGAACCTCCCTGTCCAGTTGGGAAAGCAGCTCTTGAATGAACATGAAGCAATGACAAGCAATAGAGAATAAAATTAAATGCAAAATACTCTAGTATGGGACATAGTTAACCTACTAGAAATGTGACTTTGGGGATCTTAAAATTATTCCTTTCATTGACCAGTTACACTCAGGAATCAAAATATCATATAATTAAAATATCATATAATTAAAGTAGCCAAGACTGAGCATTCCTGTGCAGCACTCAAGCCAGGCTGGTCTATGGAATGATGTTTGGGGTAGAGTCTAAACCAATGGCTCTTGACCTTGGCTGCATATTGAAACCACCTGGGAGTTTAACAAAAATCCCACAGCCCCTGTGGTATGTCCAGAGATGACAATTTACATAGTCTGGAGTACAGCCTGGCTTTCTGGATTTTTTAAAAGCTTCTCCAGTTAAGGTTGAGAATCTCTGATCTAAATGTTTGCTATATCTTCTTATTTGCTTCATGAATATTTGTTGGATGCCTACTATGTGCATAGTGATAACTGCTGTGTGAGGGTGGTTATCAATGAGGCTGTTCACAAACGTTTCATTTTTCCTTCCAGGCCCAGGGTAGGATTGTATTTCTTTGTCCCTTTAAATTAGATGAGGGTAAGTGACATGCTTTGGCCAATGAAATTTGAGCAGAAATGATGTGATACATCCAAGACGATTCTTTAAAAGACAGCACGCAATTTATCATGTTCCCTTTTTCCTGATTCAATGATTAAGGAGGTAACTGTTGATATGGTCCCCTGTCATCCTGGGTCCCTTATGGCTACCATGAGCAATTGTCCCTGCTGACCTGTGCCGGGCAGGCATGTAGTAAGATTGAGCAAGTTTTGTTGGGTTAATCCACTGAGATTTTGGAATCATAATTGTAGCATAACCTAAATTATTCTTACCAGTACGGTATAATATAGAGATGAGTCAAATGTGAAGCTTGACCTCAAAAGAGGCCATTCTTTGAAAAGAGATAGAGCATGTACATAATCGTAATCCAGGGTGGTAAACGATAGTATGAAAGTGTGAAGCGTTAGCGTCTTGAGTTTGATTCCTTGTCCATTCGTTCATGTCATAAATATAATCCACGTAAGCACCTGGCCTCTGGTTTCTCAAATGTACTACATGACTGTCATACGGACGTGTGCAGCGTGTGTGTGATAAGAAGAATCAGCCATACGAAGTGCTCGGTACAAGGCCTGAACCAGTTCGCACTCCTGATAAATAATGCTGGCTAACATTTGCATAGCACTTACTACGAACCCAGTACAATTCTGAGGGCTTAATATATGTTAATTTAATCCTCACATCAACTCTAATACTACGTATAGCCCCAATCAAAATTGAGGAAACTGAGGCATGGAAAGTTTAAGTGACTGCCCTATGTTTTCAGCTAGTAAGTGGAAGAGCCCAGGGCTCTAGAGCCCCTGCAGGTAACGACCTCACTGCTATTGCTATTACTCACAGGTAGAGGCGCCTCCGTTGCAGTCTTGTCCCGTGGTAATTAGCGTCTGGACTGTGATACTTATCTGGGGTGAGTGGCACTTGTGCTTCTGAGCAGTAAGAGAGAACAGTGGCTCAAGAGTATGTGGGGAAGACAAACCTGGAAGCTACATTATGAATCAGAAGGTGATTTTGATGATATCAGGACACGGACATTTAATAGCTATCGGTCAATATTCAAGCAACTCTAAAATCAAAGCAAACGATCCTTCTCTCTATTTCTCAGAATACCCTTGCCTGAGAGCCACAGCACAATTTGGAGGAACAGAAAATGGTCTCCACAGGCCAAGCTGGGGGCTTGCAACTCTCCTTCGATGCAGACACACACTTACCTCTCACTTCCATTGACTGCATTTTCTACTTGTCCCCCAGCAACATAAGGGAGAGGAAAGCACGAGTTTGCTGTTTGAATTACCGTTAACTGCAGGCCAAGCTCTTTGACTCCTGCTTCCCTTTCCTCAAGGCCACTGCTCTCTTAGTCGCCTTCCCCTGAGACATTACTGGAAAACTTGAACTGTTCGCTTTCTCCCTTCTCTTCAGGTTAGGTACAGGCCTCCCTGAGCAGTGGCACGTTGCCTCATACTCTGCAGGCACTTTGAAGATTGTTAATTAATTAATGCTGATTAAACTGAAAAGAGTTGACATTTAATTCAACAAACATTTCTCAGGTTTCTACTGCATGCCAGATAATCTTCTAAACACTGGCGATGAGGGCAGAAAGATCTAGCACGGGGATGTACACTAAATATCATCTCAATAAATCTGCGTAGCATGAAGGAAGGTACAGTTTTTGCTCTCAAGGAGCTCAGCCCCTGGGGGGAAGTGTAGAGAATTAAGAAGACATCTGCTTTTTATTTAATTTTTATTTTATATTGGGATATAGTTGATTTACAATGTTGTGTTAATTTCAGGTGTACAGCAAAGTGGTTCAGTTATACATATACATACATCCATTCTTTTTCAGATTCTTTTCACATATAGTTTATTAAAGAATATTCAGTAGAGTTCCCTATGCTATACAGTAGGACCTTGTTGACTATCTATTTTATATGTAGTAGTGTGTATATGTTAATCCCAACCTCCTAATTTATCCTTCCCCTACCACCTTTCCTCTTTGGTAACCATAAGTTTGTTTTTGAAGTCTATGAGTCTGTTTCTGTTTTGTAAATAAATTCATTTGTATCTTTTTAGATTCCACATGTAAGTGATATCATATGATATTTGTCTTTCTCTGTCTGACTTACTTCACTTAGTGTGATAATCTCTAGGTTCATCCACGTCTCTGCAAATGACCCAGTTTCATTCCTTTTTATGGCTGAGTAATATTCCGTTGTATGTATGTACCACATCTTCTTTATCCATTCCTCTGTTGATGGACCCTTAGGTTGCTTCCATGTCTTGGCTACTGTAAATAGTGCTGCAATGAACATTGGGGTGCATGTATCTTTTTGAATTGCGGTTTTCTCTGGATATATGCCTAGGAGTGGAATTGCTGGATCATACAGTGGTTCTATTTTTAGTTTAAAAAGAAAAAGAAAGGTAAAATTAATCAATTTAATGATATTGTTATTGTACTAATACCAATTTTATTAATTACTCTGTAATATTTATTGACCAAAAAAATCAATGAATTATTATATACGCAAGGAAGACCATTACTTATCCACATAATCTAAATTATAATTTTTCTAGAATGGATCTTGTACATTGAGTTTCATAAATAAAAATATTATTTAGTTGGAAAAAAAAAAAAAAAGAAGACATCTGCCCGGAGGGGATGTTACCATGGGCAGAGGTCAGCGCTGTGTGCTCAGAACAAGGCCATGTCTGTACAAAGGCCTGATCTCAGGACAAGCAGAAGCCAAGTCAGGTAAAAGGTTGGGGAACAGTGTCCCCAAATGTGGAGGCACAGGATTCATGCTGCATTCAGTCCTGCAGAAATGAAGGCGTGTCGGGGGAGAGGGCAGAGGCAGAGCTGCAGAGTCAGGCAGGGGTCAGCCCACCGTGTGCTCATTTGCAGTTTATCCTGGAGAGGCTTTGAATGCATTTAAATGGGGGGCTGAATGATCAGATTTGTGTTTTGGAGCTCTCTGGAAGCAGTTCAGAAGGGGGATGCTACGAGATAAATGTGTCCCCCCAAAATGTGTGCTAAAGCCCAGTGTGATGGTATTAGGAGGAGGTGCCTTTGGGAGGTGCTTAGGTTGTGAGGGCAGAGACCTCATGAATGGGATTTGTGCCCTTATAAAAGAGACCCAGAAAAACCCCCTTCCCCCATGTGAGGTTACAGGAAACAGAAGATCATCTGGGAACCAAAAAGTGGGTCCACACCAGGTACCACATCTACTGGCACCCTGATTATGGGCTTCCCAGCCTCCAGAAATGTGCGAAATAAACTTGCATTCGCAAGCCACCCAGTCTGTGGGGTTCTGTTACAGCAGCCTGAACCGACTAAGACAGTGGATTAGGAAAGTGGGGCACAGGGCAGAAAACTGGTGGTAGAGAGACAAGTGCCAAGTTGTCCAAGCAAGGACAGGGTGTGACCATAACAGTGGCAGTGGAGATGGGTCACTTCATTTCTAATTGTCCAAAATATATAAACAGCCCATACAGCTCAGTATTAAAAACAACAAACAACCCAGTCAAAAAATGGGCAGAAGACCTAAATAGAGATCCTTGCCAGGTAATCTTGGTTGTAGGTTCTTCCCTTTCATCGCTTGAAATATATTGTGTCACTCTCTTCTGGCTTGTAGAGTTTCTGCTGAGAAATCAGCTGTTAACCTTATGGGAGTTCCCTTGTATATTATATGTCATTTTCCCCTTGTTGCTTTTAATAATTTTTCTTTGTCTTCAATTTTTTTTTTTTTTTTGTCTTCAATTTTTGTTGACTTGATTACTATGTGTCTCGGCATGTTTCTCCTTGGGTTTTTCCTGCCTGGGACTCTCTGCGCTTCCTGGACTTCAGTGGCTATTTCCTTTCCCATGTTAGGGAAGTTTTTGACTATAATCTCTTCAAATATTTTTTTGGGTCCTTTCTCTCTCTCTTCTCCTTCTGGACCCCTATAATGCAAATTTTGGTGCATTGAATGTTGTCCCAGAGGTCTCTTAGGCTGTCTTCATTTCTTTTCATTCTTTTTCTTTATTCTATTCCACGGCAGTGAATTCCACCATTCTGTCTTCCAGGTCACTTATCCGTTCTTCTGCCTCAGTTATTCTGCTATTGACTTCTTGTAGTGTATTTTTTCATTTCAGTTATTGTATTGTTCATCTCTGTTTGTTTGTTCTTTAATTTTCTAGGTGTTTGTTCTTTAATTCTTCTAGGTCTTTGTTAAACAGTTCTTGCTTCTTCTTGATCTTTGCCTCCATTCTTTTTCTGACGTCCTGGATCATCACCATTGTCATTATTCTGAATTCTTTTTCTGGAGGGTTGCCTATCTCCACTTCATTTAGTTGTTTTTCTGGGGTTTTATCTTGTTCCTTCATCTGGTATATAGTCCTCTGCCTTTTCATTTTGTCTATCTTATGGTGAATGTGGTTTTCATTCCACAGGGTGCAGGCTTGTAGTTCTTCTTGCTTCTGCTGTCTGCCCTCTGGTCGATGAGGTCATCTAAGAGGCTTGTGCAAGCTTCCTGATGGGAGGGACTGTTGGTGGGTAGAGCTGGGTGTTCCTCTGGTGGGCAGAGCTCAGGAAAAATTTAATCCACTTGTTTCCCAATGGGTGGTGCTGGGTTCCCTCCCCGTTGGTTGTTTGGCCTGAGGTGACCCAGCACTGGAGCCTACCCGGCTCTTTGGTGTGGCTAATGGCGGACTCCAGGAGGGCTCACCCCAAGGAGTACTTCCCAGAACCTCTGCTGCTAGTGTCCTTGTCCCCGTGGTGAACCACAGCCACCCCCATGCGTCTGCAAGAGACCCTCCAACACTAGCAGGTCTGGTTCAGCCTCCTATGGGGTCACTGCTCCTTTCCTCTGGGTCCTGATGTGCACAATACTTTGTGTGTGCCCTCCAAGAGTGGAGTCTCTGTTTCCCCCAGTGCTGTTGAAGTCCTGCAATCAAATCCCGCTAGCCTTCAAAGTCTGATTCTCTGGGAATTTCTCCTGTTGCTGGACCTCCAGGTTGGGAAGCCTGACGTGGGGCTCAGAATCTTCACTCCTGTGGGTGGGCTTCCATGGTATAATTGTTCTCCAGTGTGTGAGTCACCCACCCAGTGGTTATAGGATTTGATTTTGTTGTGATTGCGCCCCTCCTACCATCTCATTGCGGCTTCTCCTTTGTCTTTGGATGTGAGGTGGTATCTTTTATGGTGAGTTCCAGTGTCTCCATGATGATTGTTCAGCAGTTACTTGTCTAAGAGTTTTATAGTTTCATATATACTGTTCTTTAACAAGGAAGAATCTAAAGCTAAGGGAGGATTATTTTGTGGTAAACAAGAAGTATCATATTTATAAGCTAAGAGGAAATACTGAAATTGAGATAGAGCTTTAAATATAGAAAAAGCGAATGATGGGTGCATCAGAGTCTCAGAGATCATAAAGGTGTGTTTTATTGGGGAGGTGGTATCCAGAGGCCAGAAGAAAGAAATGATGTAAGATATCCTGTCAGATGGCTTCTGTTATCTCTGTGAAGCAGTTCCCACATCATTTAATGAGAGTAAGGAAAGGGGAGGTGGTGACTGGTGAAGGCTTGGAGAAACTGCTGAGGGGATGGGAGAGGGAGCTGCCCATGGACACATTAGAAGAACTACAAAGCACATTTAGACCGTGGATGTGAATTGATGGTGGTACTAACCACATAATTTTATCATACAGTCTCTAGCAGCCTCAGGAGAATGAAGTCAGGCTGTTGGTTTGAATTCATGTATCAGTTTTCATCCGAGATGTTGTATTTTTGTTTGTTTTTAGAAGTTCCATTTGATATTTTCTAAAATACCTTTCATGTCTCTGCTTAATATACACATACTTTTTTAAAATTTTTATTTATTTATTTATTTTATGCTGTGTTGGGTCTTCCTTTCTGTGCGAGGGCTTTCTCCATTTGTGGCGACCAGGGGCCACTCTTCATCGCGGTGTGTGGGCCTCTCACTGTTGCGGCCTCTCTTGTTGCAGAGCACAAGCTCCAGACGCGCAGGCTCAGTAGTTGTGGCTCACAGGCCTAGTTGCTCCGCGGCATGTGGGATCCTCCCAGACCAGGGCTTGAACCTGTGTCCCCTGCATTGGCAGGCAGATTCTCAACCACTGCGCCACCAGGGAAGCCCTACACATACTTTTTGTCTACCTTCTCAAACATAATGTTTGAATGTCCTTGTCTGCCAATTCTGTCGTAAGTATCATATTTAGGTCAGTTTCTATTAACTGTTTTTTCTCTCCTCATCATGGGCCATGTGTTCCCAGTTGTTTGCATGCCTGGTAATTTTTTATTTGATTCCAGACATGATGGATTTTGCTTTGTTAGGTGCTAGATATTTTTGAAAAATGTTAAATCTCCCTTGTGCTGGATGCAATTAAGTTACATGGTAGCACTTTGATCTTTTTGAGATGAGATTTTAAGCTTTTCTTGGTGTGATCATAGCAGCCTTTAGTTTAAGGCTAATTTTTACTACAACTGAGACAAGACCATTCAGAGAACTCTATCTAATGCCCACATATTAAAAGGCTTTTTGACTCTAACTTGAGGTATTATAAATCATTCCCGGCCCTATGTCAGCTACAAGGACTATTCTGCCTGCTTTTTGGGGGTTGTTCTTTCCCTGGCTTTGGGTAGTATCATCACATGCATGCACTGATCAATACTCAGATGAAAACACAAGGGGAACCCTCTGCAGATTTCTGGAGCTGTCTCTGTACAGCTCTCTCCTCTCTACCCTGCAGACTCTAGCTATGTGACCCCCAGACACCCAACTTCATCTCCTCAATTCGGAGAGACTTCCAGGTTCTGCCTGGGTTCTCCTTTATTGAATTATAGTTGCCAGGCAGTGAGCTGAGATAATCATAGGGTCCACTTCATTATTACCCCTTCTCTCAGGGACCACTATCCTGTAGTGCCTGATGTCCAATATTTAAAAACTTTTGTTCCATGTATTTTTGTCTGACTTTTTAGTTGTTTAGGGTGGGAAAATAAATCTGGTCTCTGTTACTCCATCTCGTCTGAAAGTAGAAATTTAGTATAACAGTATTATAGAGTAAATATTTCAAAGGGAGCAGGAGACAAGATGGTTAAATGCAACAGTTGGTATGGAGTTTGGAATGGTTAGGAAGAGTAATGAAGAAAGAGGGAGGCTGATACAAAACAACCCATTTTTTCAGTGAGATGGGAGAAGAGATGTGGTAATGGAGCAAGAGAATTGGAGGACAACTGAGATATAATTTCCAAAAATATAGGAATTGTACCTGTTTTATTAACTGATGTATCTCCAACACCTACAACAGTGCCTGGAACATAGTAGATAGTCAATAAACATTTGTGAGATGAATGAATGAAAGAAGAAGAGGTAATGGCCAGAGAGTAAATTTTATGAATTTAAGAATCCGGAGTGTGGCATTTCTAGGTGATAGCAAGGACTGATCTTTGGCTATGAGGATGAGTAGAAGATGTGGTGTAGAGGTAAAGCTCACTGCTTTGAGAAGAACAAAGGTCTACAAGGGCACTGATGTCTCCAAGGAAGATGGAAGACTTGGAAGGGGTGATGGAGAGAATGATTCTGAACTTAGTGACAAAGTACTTCATGAATGTGGGCTATTGATCTGAGATCAATAAGGAGATTTAGACTGAAAGGAATTTAATCCCATAATCCAGCGTTTCAGAAGGAATAGTGGAGAGCTTTGAAAGTATGGATCAAGGGTGAACAAACTCAGAGCGATACAGGGATGGGGAGAAAAGAGCTCATGGTAGGGGCTTTACATTAGGAGTGGTGACCAAAGATGTCACGGGTAAAAAAAAAGTTGTGATGAGATTAAATAGTTTGAAATATCTAATTAAATTCATTTTATCATTCTGAAGTTACTCTCTTTATCTCTGGCAATACTCCTTATCTTGAAGTTTACTTTGATATTAATAGCCACACCAGCTTTCTTATACTTACTGCTCACATGATATATTGTTTTCCATTCTTTTACATTCAATTTTTCTTTATCTCTATACTTAAGGTGCTTCTCTTGTGAATAGCATAGAGTTGAGTCTTGTTTTTTTATAAGTTTGACAATCTCTGCCTTTTACTTGGAGTGTTTAGTTCACTTACATTTAATGGATACTGATATAGTTGGATATAACTCTAAATTCTTGTTGCATTTCCAGATAGACACAGCCTCAAGTCTTATAAGTTTTACCAGTTTCTAACTGCCTAACTTGGGTAATTGACTTAATCTTTCTGAGTTCTAATGTCCTTATCTGCGCAGCACAGATAAGGGTTGCTGTGAGAATTAAAAACAATGAACATGAAGCACAAGGCGCAAAGTAGAAGTCTGATAAATCGTGACTATTATCATCAGAAGTATCATTTCAGTAATTCTCTATACTAATGTTTATGATAAAGATCTTTAACTCCAGCCTGAAAAAATAGTTCAGCAACATTCTATAGTTCATAAAAATTATTTTGTTGAGGTGAAATGCATATAAAATATAAAATTAACCATTTAGAAATGAACAATTTAGTAGCACTTAGTATGTTCATGATGTTGTACAGCTACCACCTCTAGCTCCAGAACATTTTCATCACCCCAGAAGTAAACTATGTGCCCATTAAGCCATTGCTCCTACTCTCCTTAGCTTCTGGCAACTACCAATCTGCATTCTATTTCTATAGACTTACCTATTCTGGTTATTCCAAGTAAATGGAATCATGCAATGTGGACTTTTTGTGCCTGGAGTCTTTCACATAGCATAATGTTTTCAGGGTTCATCCACGTTGTAGCATGTATCAGTACTTCATTCCTTTTAATGGCTGAATAATGTTCCATTGTATGAATATACCACAATTTGTTTACCCATTCATCTGCTGATGGACATTTGGGTTGTTTCTCATCTTATATGATACAAAGGATGGGGAACTCTCAATAGGAAAAAAAAATTAATCTTGGAAAACCATAATATCAAATGCCACATTTGAGTTTTAGGGAACTTGGAACACCTAGTCTAACCACATTTTTCAGACCAACAGAACCCAAGCTCTCCCAGATAGTTTACAGCAGAGTGAAGATTAGAACTCAGCATCTAGACTCCTGGCTTTTCCATGAAGTAAACAACTGAATAAAGTTATTTTAGGAAAAGCTCCTTGAATGAGCCCCAGCATTCAGGGAACACACACTCAGAGGGAAATGTATGAATGATGCTCCAGCCAAATGTGGAAGCAATAGCAAATTCAGTTCTTTTTTGGACTCTGTGTGTCAAGACATCAAAGAATCATAGTCCTTCACATGATTGTCTGAAACTGTTTAGTTTACCTCCTTATGACTCAACCTCATGGTTTTCCCAGAAGCAGATTCTGAGGCAAAGAATTGTACGCAGGGAGTTTATTTGAGAAAGTGTAGGAAACACTCATAGGGAAGTAGGAAAGTAACAGAGATGGGAAGCTGGGCATTAAAGTCTCCATGTTAAGTCTCCTGCCATAGTGGGAACTGTAGATTTATCTTGTAGGAAATGGTACAAAACACACACAGTATTTTCCCACCCAAGGGGCAAGTGAACCAGGATATTTACACCAATCATCCAAGCGTCATTTGTTGATGGCTGTTCCCAGAGAAGTTCCCTGGTGCTCTGGCTGGCCATGGCAGCAGACAGGGTGTCTTCTGCAGTTCCAGAAAAGTAATCCTCGGACACAGATATGCAGATCCTGGCAACTGGAAGTCAGCCAGGGCACACTGCAAGGTCTGAGGGCTGCAGGCAGGGCACTGACAGCATCTGCCAGAGACTTCTGATCAAGAGCAAGAAAACAAGGATATTTGGGTATTCAATATATCCTGGGTAATTATCCAAACAGCGAGATTCGAGAAGACATTTTTCATTTTAAGATTTGTTAAATCCCATGGAAAGCTGTGCCTTGACTTCTAAATTTCTTCAAGATACCTCTAATCCTGGATCAAATCTTAGAAAATATGAGCTAGTGAGAAATGGAGCTGAAATGTTGTTATTAAGAAAGAAAAAGAAAATCTATTTCCCAAGCACTTTTGGAAAAAGAAAAAAAGCGTATTGCAGGTGAAATGGGTTTATTGCCATTTAAAATTTTCAAACAGCAAGCAACAGGAAGAGAAAAGTTTTCAAGATACACCCCATAGTATAACTAGGAAGAATGTGATCAAATAAAATGAGAACCCCTGGGACTAAGTGTAGTCTCTGTGAAGTCTTTACCATCAAGATCTCAAGGTCAAGAAGAAATGTTCTTAATGTATTTTTCATTGTTTTTCCTACAGCCAGCCTTTTGTTATGCAGAGATCTGACAAAAGGAAACCATTATTTTCTTGTGGGGTAGTTTTGTGAGCTGGCAAAATTAGAGGATTTTGCAGGCCTGGTTGTTAAACACAGGTCAGTCGGCTCAGAGACACAAACCAAATGACCCCTGTTTCAGGGAGGGAATCTACACAGTCACATATGAGAAAGTGGGACCCCAAAAATAATTTTGAGCAATGTCAGAAAAAGCTGGCAACTCGCTGATGCACAAACACTCCTAAGGCTGGAGAGAAATTCCTCCTTCACTTTATGAACTGACTTCACCACAGATAAGAAATATTTGTGGCCACCAGGTGCATGAGCTGTCAGGACTAAAGTATGTGGCATTTAGAAGAGATTTGGAAAGTGACAGGAAAATTCACTGCCTGGTAGCAAGAGAGAAAAGGGCAGAGCTCAGTGCTTTAGCACTTAACTGAGTATGACCTTGTCCATTGGTGCCAAAAAATGATAATACAAATAGGGCTTTGAGAGGAAGCAGGATGTGGTGGGGAAAGCACTAGAATAGAAATCAGGAGAATGTATTCCCAGTCCTGGTGCTGCAGGATAAGACACTTCCCTCAGTTTCCTTTTCTCTAAGTTGATAGGTAGGACAGGTGGTTTTGAAGATGTCTTTTCCAAGTGAAGCTATGGGATTCTCAGTTGGTTCTGAAAGCTCGGACAAGCTGTTTCTAAAAAAGAGAGAACGATTTGGTTGATTAGTTTATTAATGCATTCGAGCTACCACTTACTGGAGGAGGGGGTGTTTAAAGAGGCAACATTAGTGCAGACGTTAAAAGATGCAGCCAGACGACCTAGGTTCAGATCCTGGCTCTGACATGAAATTATGGTATAATTCTGGGCAGATTGCTCAAGTGTTCTGTGCTCAGCTTACCTGTTTATAAAACAGTATTAATAATCATGCCCGCCTTTAAAATTGTTGTGAGGAATAAATGAATTAATACAGTGTGGCAGAAAATAACGAATACATTATGTGCTTACCAGAATGGATTTGCTCTTTTTCCTGGGAACCAAAGCTAGTCTACATTTCCTAGCATCCCTCGGAGCATTTAACCCATGTGAATGGGTTCTGATGCATAGTGTATAGGGAAAAACTTATGTATGCTGTTTTTAAACCTGGCCCATAAAGACCTCCCATGTGATTCTCCATGGCTCTCTTTTCTCCTGTAAGAGAACTAGATGAGGATTCCAAGGAATTAGGAGATGATGGGACCACAAGATACAAGGAATATTTCCAAACACTCATCAAACTTCAGTGGAGAAATAAACTTCTATTGTGGTAAGCCACTGAGATTTGGGGTTTATAGTTTACAGCAGCTAGTGAGTAATACCCTAACTAGTATAACATGTCAAACAATTATCAGCATCTGGCACAGAGCTGAGGTGTGAATGTCAAGCAGTGTTTAGCTCTCCTGAGAAGGGAACTACTGGGGGATAGAACTGTTACTGAATCAAACTTGGATCCACTTGCCTGCATGCAGTAAAGCCAATCTACTGACACCGGGTTGTGGTGAAGGACAGGGCAGTGTTTACTGCAGGGCGCCAAGCAAGGAGTCCAGGTAGTTAGTGTTCACAAGACCTGAACTCCCTGATGGCTTTCAGTGAAAGGTTTTTAAAGACAGGCGGGGGTGGAGGTGGGGTTATGGGGTGTGTGATCAGCTGGGGGACATTCTTCTGATTGATTGGTGATGAGGTAATCAGGAGTCAACATCATCAACCTGATTCTGGGGTCTTCATGCTTGTGGGCAGCATGCAGTTAACTTCTTCCACCTGGTGGGGGTTTCAGTTATCTGCAAAACAGCTCAAAGGATTTGTCTCAGAATATTCTCTACAGCCCTTGCACAGGGACTAAAGGTCCCATTGTTTAATGGCTACACTATCATTATTTTGTCTTGCTTGACTGTTTTCCTTTCTTTCTGCATTTTCCCACTCCTCTGATTAGATTTACTCTTTGGAACTCGGGGAAGGCATAACATTAAAAACTGTAAGTCTCAAGAGTAATATGCTTATAAAAATGTAACTAAAATAAAACAAACTGACCCAGTGAAAACGTTATCACAGTTTTAAATATCTTAAAATCCTAATAACTAAGAGTAAACACAGGCCTTTGCCTGGATAAGAGAAATGAAGTTTGCTTGGGGCAAGTGGGTGTGGTAAGATGTACCTTCTAAACAGTGGAGAAGAGGTGTGGTTAATATCATCATATTTGAAGACAAATGTTGTGACACCAGAGATAGATGGCTCATTGTCCTGATTTTCTTTCTTCCAGTCTGGATTAAAAGAGAAATCTGCTTTTGTTGCCATTTTCAATTTCCTTCTTCCAAAAAGAAGCAGCTTGTATGGCTCCAAATAAGACTAGATTCAAGGAACTGCTAGCCTGCCACACTCAGTGTTACAGTCCTTATTTTTAATCCACTTGCAAGTGTTTTCAACCCCACTTGAAGCAGGGAAAACCATGGTATCTTCAGCTCCCCTTTTTGCTAGGTTTGCAGTCTTGTCTCTGAAGGTAAAATGCATGTTCCTGTAGGCCTGCTGCTCTTGTGATATCACCTTCATTTTTCATCACTTCTTTCAAAAATTATTATTTCAAGATCCTCCTCCATAATTCAGGCTTTCCTTTTTTTTTATCACGTGGATTCTTAAAACCAGTAGGCTTATTCATTTTTGGGATTCTTTATTAAACATTTTTTAACTCTTAATTTCAAAATAATTATAGACTAAGAAGAAGTTGTTATGCCTGTAACCCCTTTGCCCTCATAGTCCTGTTATTTATATCATACAAGATCCCATAATCTGTAGTAACACCTATCAGGTTACTGTTTCTTGTAAATTAGCATTTCTCTGGTTATTAAAATCATTCTTTTCTTTTGTTTTCTAGCCATTTGTGTATATCTCTTTTTTTTTTTTTCTCTTTTTGCAGTACGCGGGCCTCTCACCGATGTGGCCTCTTGTTGTGGAGCACAGGCTCCAGACGTGCAGGCCTAGCAGCCATGGCTCACAGGCCTATCTGCTCCACAGCATGTGGGATCTTCCCGGACCGGGGCACAAACCCATGTCCCCTGCATTGGCAGGTGGACTCTCAACCACTGCGCCACCAGGGAAGCCCATATATCTCTTTTTATAACCCTTTTGTTGTGACGTGCATGTCGTAGCTTCTACCATTTTTCTATTGGCTTCTTTGTCTTTTTCTAATGGCTATGAGATTTTAAAAATATATTCTGGATATTAATCTTTTTTTATGATCTAAATATTTTCGTTTTTTCCTCATTTTTCAACATTTTAATGTCTCTGAATTCAGGATGTTTCTATGGCCCTGCCTTTTTCTTTTCCTTTTTTTTTTATTCGTTACCTATTTTATACGTATTACTATATATACGTCAGTCCCAATCTCCCAATTTCCAGTTATTCAACATGCTTTTTTTTCTTCCCATTCTCTGTTTTTCTCAAGATAATAATGCAGAGAGTTAAAAAATAATATATTCATATCCCAAAGTGGATTTCCCTTGAAATAATGAAGCTTGAACATCAGGGCCTTCATTTGCATGGTTCTTTGTAGAGTCCTGAGAGAGGTACTAGCAAAGTCCTCACACAGTCACATTTTCATAAAATTTACAAAAATAAGATAAGTTAATGATAGTCTGTTGAGACCGCTGCCTCTTCTACTTTCCTTTTGTGTTGGGTGGTACTGGAGTTATTGGCATCTTATTAAGAGGACTTTTTTTTTTTTAATTTACTAGGATATATTTAGTGGTTTGCAGTCACTTTAACACACAGTAAAGTTATTGTTGGCCATCGAGGTATAGGAGTTGCTTTTAGGAATACCTCTGTTGACCAGCTCACCTAGTCGTGACACGAAGGTTTGGGGCCAGAGGTCATACTGTAATACGAATGTGCTCTACTCTCCTGGCACTGGAAGCATGTAAGAGAGGAGAAACAAGGTTTGAAATTTACAGAACCAGAAACTAGGCTATGGGAAATCCTTCCATTGATCAGATATGTATATTATAAACAGAGGATCAGGTTCTCATTCATACCTGGAAGTTCTTATTTGTCATAATAAATCACTACATCAATATATGACATATCACTCCAAGAATTGTAGTGACAGCTGAATTGATGTTACAAAAAGAATCAGTGACAAATTGGTTTATGAGTATCTTCAACTTAAAGAGTATTTAAGATTAGTCGCTGTGCAAGAAAATTTTAAATGCCTTGACACTTTACTGCTTATGTCTTAAAGAAAGCAAATAGAGCTTTCCCCAAACTTGTCCTAAGTTCTAGTAATTTAAATGACATTATCAATATCAAGTCGTGAAGCTTAAAGAAACTTTTCTAAGCTGTCAGTAATAAAAAAGAATTTCAATCACCCACGCCAAAGAAAGATTATCTTTTGCTACCTCTAAAGGAAGTGTCATTACATTAGTTTCATATTACAAATGAAGAAGTATCCAGAAAATATCAGAAAGTGTATTAAAGGTCTAGATCAAGCAGTATTTAATGAAAATAATGTTTTTGCTGTATTTTAGGATGTCTTCAGTATTTGCAGGTTTCTTAAATTTGTAATTTTTGTGGTTCTTTTCATTCTAAACAAATATTCACTTTTTATAACTAATTTTTATTTATAAATGTTATTCTTTTGCTTAAAGGGGACACCCCTACCATATTATATGAACTTCAAGTGCCACACAACCTAGATCTGCCCCTGGTGATATTTTTAAAAGCTTATAATAAAAATAAGAAGTTCCTTCTATTACTTTTCCTTTCTTCCCAATCCTCAGAGTCATCATATTTTGCTTTCTTTTTAGCTGTGATTCTATTAGGAATTTTCATATTCCTAAGTAATATACTTATATTACTACTTCTTGATTTATTCAATTTTAGGTATTATCTAATGGTTTCTACCTTGACAGATAAAAATGTACTCCTCTTTACTTCTTTTCTTTCACCTTCTTAATATACTTTGATCACTATTTTTAGTCAAATAACCAGTACTTATGTCATAATTCCACAAATATCATATATTGCAGAGCCAGGACATATATCATAATTACAGTTTCTTTACAGGACAGCTTGTGTCTTCTTCAAATTGCCTCTTCCCTTGTATAATATATCCTCTGTTTTCCCCAAATGCTCCATCGGATCATATATTTTTCAATTTCCTCTTTTCCCTGGTGCCCTTCCCTTCAGAGCTCTCTGCCCTACTTCAATCTCTCTCCCTCTGTCTCTTATTTTCCACCCTGTTTTCTCTGTCCTCTCATTCTGGAGCTCACCTGCATCAGATCTTAGAATTCCTGCATTAATTCTATGTGTCTCTTAGCTTCTCTCTAATACCTTCCATCTCTTTTTCTTTTTGCTTTACTCTTGGGGAAATTTCTTGGACCTTATCTTCAAAACCCTTTCATTGGATGCTTTATTTTGATGGTATATTTTTAATTTCTCAGGCTGCTTTACAGTTACTGTTCAGCACTTCCCTCTGACACTCTCCTTCCTGGAGCTCTTTCCCCCAGATCCCTCTCTAGTTTTACTCCCTGGTTTTGCCTGAGTCCATCCTCTAATATCTGAGAAGTACACTTTACTTGTATGATAATATACAGTAATCATAAAACAGTGGCTTTATTTTATGCTTGCACTAAACTGCTAGTTTTGCTGGGTGTTTCACGTTCTCTCTGTATTTTGGAACTATCTCTCCATCTTCTTCTAGATCTAGACTACCAGAGAAGTCTTATGTTGTTCTGATACTTGTGATCTGTTCTTTCTGTGAACTTTTAGGATTATTTTATTTTATTTTATTTTGAGTGCAGGATGTAGGTCATTTTATGTAAACGTACATACACAGCTTTACAAACACATTTTTTTTTTTACCTCTTTATTGGAGTATAAATGGTTTACAATGGTGTGTTTCTGCTTTATAACAAAGTGAATCAGTTATACATATACATATGTTCCCATATCTCTTCCCTCTTGCGTCTCCCTCCCTCTCACCCTCCCTATCCCACCCCTCTAGGTGGTCACAAAGCACGGAGCTGATCTCCCTGTGCTAATGCGGGTGCTTCCCACTAGCTATCTATTTTACATTTGGTGGTGTATATATGTCCATGCCACTCTCTCGCTTTGTCACAGCTTACCCTTCCCCCTTGCCATATAGGATTATTTTATACCTGGTGTTCTAAAATTTCATGATAATTAGGAATTTCGTGAAGATGAAGATATATTAGCACTTCTTATGTTAGCTACTCAATGAATCCTTTCAGTCTGGACATACACTTCATTTCTAGATCTCTCTCTCGCTCTCTGCATCCCGTTCTTATATATGAGTATAATATCTTCTAGTATCTCTTTGAGGATACAGAAAAAGATTTAAAAATATTTTCTCTGGTGTATGATTTATCTACTTTTTGGCAGGTTGATTTTTCCTGTTGGCTTGCTTGAATTTCTTTTATGTTGGAGCATTTCCTAAAATGTCTGGCATTCCTTATATTATGGTTTATATTCAAGAGGAGCCCAAACAATGCTGCCTGGAAGCTCTGGTGGCACGGACCTGGCTTGTCAGCCAGTGGGCTTCACTTTAGGATAATAGAGCAGAGCAGGGAATGTTGGCTTGGAGATCCTCATGTGTCAGTATGTGGTGTTTTCCTCCTGGGCTGCCCAGTCTCTTTGAAGAAGAAACTGCTGATTTTCTGCCTGCAGGTTGGATTCCAGGCTGTGCAAGGAGTAAGGGAAGAAGTCTGGGGATCCATCCAACCACACTTTATGCAGACTCTGAACCAGTCTCCACGTTTTCAGAGTCACACCTCACCCAGCCCTTGGCCATACTTAGCCCCTCCGAGTCCTAAGCCTCTCCAGGTTGTTGAGGCAAGTTGGATCCCTTCTCTTCCTTAGTCCCCTATGGATTTTGGCTTCAAATTCTTCTGCTTCTCTAAATCAGTTACCAGTCATCCATTTGCTGTGCATCTCCCCAAAATTGGTAGAAATCTCTCATCCGTTGATATCTCCTCTTCCATTCTTTTTGCCCATGTGAGTTTATATATTTGATTGTGACTTCTCACATATTTTAGTGGAAGCTTGAGAAGGAGGAAAGATAAAAAAAGATTTAAAAAGATAAAGATCTAGCATCCTTAGCTGAAAGGTTGATTATCTTTTAGCTTCCCTATGATGATTTATTACATAGAATAAAAAAATTTTTGATGCAGTTAAACATCAATTTAATGTAAAAAATTTCCTCCTAAAGACTCACCCGTTATCCCAACAATGTTTACTAATAGTCTTTTCTTTCCTCATTAATTTTAAGTATTGATTTTGTCGTACACTAAAGTCCTATAAGTACATGCATATCTTCAACTTTCTATTCTTTGATTTTTCCGTACTAACACCACAATAATCATCGTAACTTCATAATATGTTTTGCTATCTGCTAAGGCATGTCTCTTCTGTTCTTGTTTTACAGAGCTATCTTCACTTTTCTTTTTTTCTTTTTTTCATTGAAGTATAGTTGATTTACAATATTGTATTAGTTTCAGGTGTACAACAAAGTGATTCAGTTATATGTATATATTTTTTCAGGTTATTTTCCATTATACGTTATTGCAAGGTATTGAATGTAGTTCCCTGTGTTATACAGTAAATCCTTGTTGCTTATCTATTTTATGTATAGTAGCTTGTAACTATTAATCCCAGACTCCTAATTTATCCCTCCCCTGCTCCCTTTCCCCTTTGGTAACCATAAGTTTGTTTTCTATGCCTATGAGTCTATTTCTGTTTTCTATATAGATACGTTTGCATTCGTTTTTAGATCCCACATATAAGTGGTATCATATAACATTTGTCTTTCTCTGTCTGACTTACATCACTTAGTATGATAATGTCTAGGTCCATCCCTGTTGCTGCAAATGGCATTATTTCATTCTTTTTTTGTGGCTGAGTAATATTCCATTGTATATATGTACCACATCTTCTTAAGTCAGTCGTTTGTTGATGGGCACTTGGGTTGTTTCCATATCTTGGCTATTGTGAATAGTGCTGCTGTGAACATAGGGGTGCAAGTATCTTTTTGAATTATAGTTTTTTTTCCAGATATATGCCCAGGAGTGGGATCGCTGGATCATATGGAAACTCTATTTTTAGTTTTGTAAGGAACCTCCATACTGTGTTCCATAGTGGCTGCACTATATCTTTACTATTCTTGAAGCCTCTTCTTACATATCAATTTTAGAAGTTGAAGTTTCTCAATTGTACAAAAATTCTGCTGGCCTTCTGATCATGATTAATTTATATATTACATTACAGAGAATGGAATGTTTTTATGCATAAACACAGTAGATTTGTCTCTTGATTCAGATCTTGTTTTATACCTTTCAGTGATACAATTTTCTTCATAGACTTGATATATTTATAATTGTTTCAGCTCATCACCCATTCCAACTTTCTAAAAACCCTTTTGACTTTGAAAATAGCCTATGTGATATAACGAGTTGACATTCTTTTGGGTCATGTTTTATATTGTTGACTGGTAGAATGTATTGATATACCCTGGACAGAGGAACTTTAGGTTTGATGTCCTAATTGATGAAGCTTTTGCCTTTGTATGGTGCTAAATGCCAAAGACTCTGGGTTAAGGAACACAAATTTCGAATCCAAATGATTATCAGTTTCCTTCAGTACACAGCAGGCCCATCTTGCCCTGTAGACAGGGCCCCAATATGGTCCCTCTGCTCACAGCAGGTGGTGTGTATGCATTTAAGATTGTGCCTGGTTGAATTCACTATGTCCCCATTCTACAACATTTTGGTCTACACAGAGGCCCACTTCAGCAAAACCCACTGCAGCCTACCGTGCCCTGACACCCTGTGAGTCCACTTGATCTTCTACAGGTTGTTCAAGAAAACTCTTTTTAGTAGGTGCCATTCAAACTTGACCTTGGTAGGCCCAGTTTTTTTTCAGCAACTGCTGAGCCCAAACATGGACTGTCTTACATGACCCAACTGTCCACGGTCCACTTGGCCTTATTGGACTTTTGGCAGTTATCCAGGAGCTGTTAAAAATTTTAACAGAGAAGTTAAAAGTCTTGCCAAAGGTAACACAGCTAGGAATTACCAAAGGTAGAATTTAAAATCAAGCCAGCTAGCTTCTGTGCATGTGAATCAGAACAGTTTAATGCCCCCAGATTTAATTGAAATTGTGATGATCACACATCAGTTTCGAAGACACTGAGTCCGGAATCCAGCGTTATACAGTCCAGTGTCAGCCTGAGTTGTCATAGCCGATCCACCAAATTTTATGGGATCCTATGGGGTCTGGACTCCACAAGTACAGCTCCTGTCATTGCCTTTTAGTAGTAACTTAGAACAGCTTTTTCCCCACACAGTCACTGGGGCTTCTTCCTGGTTGCCTGAGATGGAAGCTCTAATGTGATCTACAAGCGTGGGATAGGATTTTGCCCAAATCCTAATAGTTCTACCAAGTGTTGGTCTTCTTACCTAGTTTTGAGGACCTGGCAGGGCCAATGACTTGTCCTTCAGTATTCGGTATTCTTCAGCAACTGCATTTCCCGCACGTGTGATTCCCATGTGCGGGGCTGGCATCCATTCGACACAGAAGGCACAGTGCCCAGGGCCTGTGATACTTTAGGGCTTACACAAATGTTTTAATTTTCTTTTAAAATCAGAAGGTAAAATGAATATAATAATAATGAATATATAATAATAAATCCAGCCTGGATTATATTTGTCTTTATATCAACATAGTCACAAATAGAATTCGTAATATTATGGAGGAAGCCCCTTCAAAGGCAAAAGTGCCATTATGTCAAAAGTCATAGGGGCCCTGCCAGTGCGTATTAGTTATGTTTTGCTGCATAACAAGTGTCTCAAATTTAACATCTTTAAATCGCAAACGTTTATTTCCTCACGTAGTTTCTGAGGGTCAGGAAGCTGGGAGTGGCTTAGCTGGGGGTTGCTCTGGCCCAGCTTTCTCTTAAAGCTGCCGTCATCTGGAGGCTTAGCTACAGGAAGACCTGCTCCTCAGCTCACTCCTGTGGCTGCTGGCAGGTCTCTGTCCCACACTGGCTGTTGGCCACATACTTCAGTTCCTCCCACTGTGCCTCTTCATAAGCTGCCTGAGTGTCATCACAAAGTGACAGGTGGTTTCCCTCAGAATGAGTGATACAAAAGAGAGAGACCACAATGAAAGCCACTGTCTGTTTTATTGTTTGTTTGTTGTTATTTTTGTTGTTTTGCTTACCCCAGCAAGGCATATTTTTTGCATATGCTACGTATCTCTTGAGGGTGGGCATAGAGGTTCTGCTCATCACAGTTACCAAGGCTGATAGAAATTCCATCTTCACACACGGTGCCACAATTGTAGAGCCAGGGAAAAGAAAATATGTTGCAACACGTGCTGGCTTTTAACAAATTATTATTATTTTTCGTGGCTTGAAATAATTATAGACTCACAGGGAAGCTGCAAAAATAGTACTGAATTTTTAATTTTCCACCGAGAAAGCAGGCACCTCTTCCAAATAGAAAAGTGCTTCTGAGACCCTGTCCTCTGAGCTCTGTTTATAAGCCTCAATTAGCTTCACCAAGTCCCTACCCTTTTTTCTGTAGCTAGAGGTTCTAATCTGAAAAGGACAGGAGGTTGACTCACAAACATGAAAACAAACAGGAACTCTAGTTAAAAGTAATCATGTAACACATATGTAAATGCACTAAAAAGGACCCGGCAGACACACACCATTGACTCAGGATCCCCTCTGGGAGTTGATGTTTGTCAGGGGTGACAAGAGTAAAGAGGAACCTTAAGGTTTTACTCTCTATATGTCTGTATAGTTTCAGTATTTCATGAGAGTGTATTCATGTATTACATCTGTAATTAATTTTTTAAGAAAAACTAGGGTAGTCAGAAAATTTTTATTCTTTCTTTGTAATCTACCCCCCGTTTTTAAAATCAATTATGCAGATAGAGTCACGTCCATTAAAACATTTCTCAGGTTCATCCTTACTCCCTCCCACATAAAAACCCATCAGGGATGATCCAACTCCTGCCTGGAAGTCTCCAATCAGAAGTCTGGAGGGGCTTGAGGAGGCCTCAGTCCCTCAACCTTTCCTACGACTGTGGCTCCAGATATCAGATAATGGTCAAGATCATTGGTCCATGACCGAAGCTTTAAGCCTCCCCCGACTTCAGAGATCTTTGGTTACCCAAACTGCCTTGACTGTGTGGTTCTGAGGAAACCATGTCTGGGGGCACCTTGCCCTCAGCTCATGTCTCATTAACACACCACTGTGCAGAGTTGGGAGTTAGGGGGAAACAGAAAATTGCACTAACACAACACTGTTTCCATAGCACCAAGGCTATTCTGTTTCTACCCAGGGGTCCTCAGTATTCTCTGCTGTGGCTTCCAGATGCCCCTTCCAAATATAACTGAGGTGAGGTGAGGGGTGGAAGTGAGACCAATCCCAGTTATGACACCAAATGCAGCATTTATTGAACTGCAGACTGAGGGGAAACATACACCCAACACACATCCAGTACACACACACCCCATATACACACACACACAGTAAATTACCAGTTTATATTCCAAAATCCCAGCAGAAAGGAAGTGACCAGACAGGACAAGAGCAGATACAGTCAATCTTAGAGCAGCTTCCCCTAATCCTGGAAATCCTCTAAGGATCTGTGAAGCGATCAGAGACACGACAATGAGTGGTCCAGGGCAAATGAGAAGTCTCATTTTGTGCTTCTCTGCTGAACTTTTCACATTACTTTTCAGGAAGAACTTGCCCAAATCCACTGCTTATTGCTTCTATTTAAGGAAATGCTTTATTTTTTTTAACTTTTTATTTTATATTGGAGTACAATTGATTAACAATGTTGTGTTAGTTTCAGGTGTACAAAGTGATTCAATTATACATACATTTTGACAATATTGATTCTGCCAATCCAAGTACATGGTATATCTTTCCATCTGTTTGTGTCATCTTTGATTTCTTTCATCAGTGTCTTACAGATTTCGTAGTACAGGTCTTTTGCTGTAGTACAGGTTTATTCCTAGGTATTTTATTTTTGATGTGATGGTAAATGGGATTGTTTCTTGAATTTCTCTTTCTTATCTTTTGTTGTTAGTGTATAGAAATGCAACAGATTTCTGTGTATTAACTTTGTAACCTGCAACTTTACCAAATTCATTGATGAGCTCTAGTAAGACTCATCAAGAAAAAAAGGGAGACGACTCAGTAAAATTAGAAATGAAAATAGAGAAGTTACCATGGACACCACAGAAATACAAAGGATCATAAGAGACTACTACAAGCAACTGTATGCCAGTAAAATGGACA
Organism: Phocoena phocoena; assembly: GCF_963924675.1. Lineage (NCBI taxonomy): Eukaryota > Metazoa > Chordata > Mammalia > Artiodactyla > Phocoenidae > Phocoena > Phocoena phocoena. The sequence continues at coordinate 31,886,991 of NC_089227.1, forward strand.
ACCTGGAAGAAATGGACAAATTCTTAGAAAGGATAATCTGCCAATACTGCACCAGGAAGAAATAGAAAATATGAAAAGACCAATCACAAGCACTGAAATTGAAACTGTGATTAAAAAACTCCCAACAAACAAAAGTCTAGGACCAGATGCCTTCACTGATGAATTCTTTCAAACGTTTAGAAAAGAGCTAAAACCTACCCTTCTGAAACTGTTCCCAAAAAATTGCAGAGGAGGGAACACTCCCAAACTCATTCTATGAGTCCACCATCACCCTGATACCAAAACCAGACAAAGACACCACAAAAAAGAAAATTATAGGCCAATATCATTGGTGAACATAGATGCAAAAATTCTCAACAAAATCCAGGAAATGCTTTAAATTGTTGGGTTTTCCTGTCTTAAACCAAGCTGAACATCTAGAAGGCCTCATTTTCACTTGGGGAGAAAAGCAGTCAGTGACTGGGATATCCTGAATCAGTATCTGCCTCCAGCTTCCCAGGGCTCAGGAAAGTCTGTTTCCTTTCTTTTGTAGTGTTTATTAGTGCCTTTTCGCTCTGCACTGTCATCAGAGTTATGGAGGCTTGTATAAGTTATTTATCTTTTCCAAGAATCAGTTTGGCTTTTCTATATTGTCTTTATTCTTCACTTTATTAGTTATTTTTATTGTTATTATTGCTTTCCTTCTACTTTCTTTGAATTCATTCTACCCTTTTTCTTTTTTTGAAACTTGAGTTGAATTCTTAACTCATTTATGTTCAATATGTCTTGAATTCTAATAAATGCAACTTAAGGCTATACATTTACCCCAAATTTGTCTTTGGATGCACCCCCCCAAGTTGTGATTGGCAGTACTTTGAATATTTTTTAGTAGTATTTCATATTTTATATTCTATTCCCTTTGAACTCAAGTTAGAAGTAAATTTTTTATTTCTAGCTATTTTTGGTTTCTTTATCTTTCTATTGTTGATTTCTAATTTATTTTTGCATTGAGATTAGAGAACATGATAGATGTGATTTTGACTCTGCAAATAGCTGATATTTCCTAATTGCCTAGTGGTAGTCAATTTTTGAATGTTTTAGGATATATGTATCCTATAAGTATGCCAGAGTGTATTCTATATCCTTCCTGATGTTTGCTAAGCTTGATAAAAAAATTTCCCAAAGATAGATATGTTTAAAATCTCTCACACTAACATTATGGATTTGTCAATTTCTCTTTGTAATTCTTAAAATTTTTTCTATATATTTAAGATTATCTTGGCAGATAGACAAAACACATAATTATTATAAATTCTTAAGGGATTATTCCATTTATTATTACATAATCTCTCTTAATCCCTATAGTACTTTTATGGACTGAATTGTGCCCATCTGTTGAAAATTCATCTGTTGAAATCCTAACCCGCCGTACCTCAAAATATAACTGTATCTGGAGGTAGGGCCTTTAAAAAGTTAATTGAGGTAAACTGAGGTCAAATGGATGGGCCCTAACCCAACAGGACTGGTGCCCTTATAAAAAGAGGAGTTTAGGACACAGACATGTACACACATAGGGGAAGACCATTTGAGGACACAGTGAGAAGGCGGCTATCTACAAATCAAGGAGAGAGGCCTCAGGAGAAACCAAACCTGCCAACAACTTAGTTTTGGATTTCTAGTCTCCAGAGCTGTGAGAAAAATAAATTTCTGCTGTTTAAGTCAGCCAGTCTATGGTATTTTGTTATGGGAGCCCTAGCAAACTATTACAGTGCTTTTTATGTTTTATTAATAATGCTATATCAGCTTCCATTTGGTGATTATTTGTCAGGTATATCATAAAGATTGGTAATAAAGAACAAATGTGTGGTTTTTTATAGATGCCATGATTGTATAGCTAGAAAAGCCTATGACATTTTACAAAACTCCTAGAACTAATAAGTGAATTTAGCAATATTTCAGGATACAGAGTCAATATACAAAAACCGTTTGCACTTCTAGATACAACCAACAAACAATTGAGAAATGAAATTTGAAAACAAATCAAAGTGGAGATGAAAAAACAGATGATTGAATATATAAATTGGGAGTCAGTGGATGGAGTTGATTAGAGAAAGAGCTTAAATCAATCAGGGAAGTGGTCCTATGATCCAGCTGTGGGCATTCCAACACTTAGAGGTCAAACAAGAGAAGTAGAGACAGCAAAGGAGACTAAGAAGGAGTTGCCAAGTAGATAGAGGAACCAGAGAGGATGCTGTCTCAGAAAACAGAGAGGAAATGTGGCCAGTAGAGTCCACTGCTGTTGAAAGGCCATGAACGATAAAGACGGAGATATGACCATCTTATTGGCAACATGGATGTCTTTGTTAATGCTGGCTGAAGCCCAATTAGTTTGGGTTCCAGTGTAACTAGGACATAGGAAATAAAGATAGCTACTACAGGCAACCCTTTCAGAATGTTTTATTATCAAGGACAAATATGCATTAGTAGCTGGAAGGGGACTGTGGAATCAAGGGAGATCCTCCCTCCCTCCTTCCCTTCCTCCCTCCCTTCCTCCCTTCCTTTCTTCCTTCCTTCCTTTCCTCCCTTTTCCTTCCTTCCTTCCTTCCTTCCTTCCTTTTCCTTCCTTCCTTTTCTTTCCTTCCTCCCTCATTCCCTCCCTCCCTCCCTCCCTTTCTTTCTTTCTGTTATGAGGCTGTTTCAATGTTCATAGGCTGGTTAAGGATAAGGAGGGGAGAATTGCAGAAGTCAAGTTCTTGGGAAGAAGAGAAGAGATGAAAGCCAGGGCCCAAGCGGAGGGGCTGATCTTTGATAGAATCAGGGTCACGTCACACACTTTACAAGAGGAAAAGCAAAAAGTGTAGGCTCATATACAGCTAGGTTGGTCTGTCTTGTGACAGGAAGACATATAATTGTCTTGGCAGTGATAGGGGCATAGAGTGAATGAGATTGCAGGAGAAACAGAAGTTGTAAGTATGAACTAGTATTTGGGATGGGAGGGAAGTAAACACACTAGAAAGATATGATCAGATTGCTGAGGGATATTGAGAACCTGTTTAAAATTTATGGTTATGGAATTAAAGTGAAACTAGATAACGTTCAGCTGCTTCGGTGCAGGCATGTAGTTGGAATGTTTGAGCTTCATTAGGGATGACATTTGGTGGGCAAGTAGGACACAAGGAGAGAAAATCCAGGGAGTCAAGGTAAGGAGGTGATTAACATGACATGGAATCCAAGGTGTTTAAGGAGGAAAGTGAAGCCATAAGAAGAAGATTGATGGTGAAAGCCCTGTCAGGGTCAATGGATTGAAGGTTTTAAGGAGGTTGAAGTGATGCTGAGATAGGAGTATTAGAGCAGGTGAGCTCTAGGTATAGGAGGTAATTGTCAGAGAGTGAGATGCTTGGAATTATCATTTCAGAGGTGATGCTGGTATTAGTGATGACAAGTTCAAGTGTATGGTGATGGGGAAAAGTGACTAAGGTGAGGTGGAAGAAAGTGTCATAGGAGATGCACAGTAATTAAGCCACTGTCTCTTAGCTCCAAACTCACGTTCTATACTTCCCCTTGTGATGCTAGGGCTGGGACTTGGCAAATCGTTTTTGCTTTGCTTAATGGTTCCCTGTTACGCGCTGCCAACAGAGGAGTCTAGAGAGAGAGAGCAAGGCTGGAGGAGGAAGAAGGGGCTTCCTGACTGTTTCCTGTTTCCGTCACCATTACCCCAGCAATGTTTCTTCACCCAGCAGCAGTTCCTTCCCATAGCAGCAGCAGAGTTCAGTTTGAGTTTTTCCTATACTCGCAGAATCAGCTTTATTGAGCCCATCTCAGAGACATCAGCATCAGGCAAGCAACGCTTCTCTTCAGAGGTGTGTGCTTCGAGTCTTCAGGCCCTCCTCTTAGGGTCTAATATTTTATAATCCTAGCCTCCTCCCTTCCCTTCACCCCAGCCCTAGGGATGGTAGCTACCTACTGCAGTTGCTGCCTCTGTGATACCTTAGCGTCGTCTTTTTACCTTTTCAGTTATCTTGTTAAGAATTTTATACCTAGCTAACAATTCTTCATATTGAATTCTCTCTGTTCAAATAACTGGCATTGTTCCCATTTCCTGACTAGACTCTGATACAGGATGTGAGGATGTCAAGAAACAGAACACTTGGATGCTGATGTCAGCTAGAATGGTGGTAGGAATAAGGGTGAACACCAAGGCAGTGATTCAGGGGTGAAAGTAATCATGAACGTGAGGAACTGAACACTACAAGAAGTGGGGCATTAGGTAATAAAGTCTGATGGATTTTGTATACTTAAATGTTTAACTTGTGATCTTGCTCGCCACGACTTAGGCTCAAAAATGACTGCACAGGGACTTCCCTGGTGGCATAGTGGTTAAGAATCCGCCTGCCAATGCAGGGGACTCGGGTTCGAGCCCTGGTCCGGGAAGATCTCACATGCCGTGGAGCAACTAAGCCCGTGCGCCACAACTACTGAGCCCATGTGCCACAACTGCTGAAGCCCGTGCGCCTAGGGCCCGTGCTCCACAACAAGAGAAGCCACCGCCATGAGAAGCCCACGCACCGCAATGAAGAGTAGCCCCTGCTCACCACAACTAGAGAAAGCCTGAGCGCAGCAACAAAGACCCAACTCAGCCAAAGATTAAAATAAATAAATAAATAAATAAACAAGTAAGTAAATAAAAAAAAAGTGCACTTAAAATCCACCAAATTCTTTTCACAGGTGCACTTTATTTTTTTAAATAAAAAAATATATTGAAATATAGTTGATTTACAATGTTGTGTTAGTTTCAGGTGTTGTGTTAGTAAATTAATTCAGTTACATATATTTATATATTATATACACATATATAATATTTCTAGATTCTTTTCCATCATAGGTTATTATAAGATATTAAGTATAGTTCCTGTACTATACAGTAGGTCCTTGTTGTTTATCTATTTTATATATAGTACTGTGTATATGTTAATCCCAAACTCCTAATTTATCCCTCCCCCCTCTTCCCCCCTTTGGTAACCATAAGTGTGTTTTCTATGTCTGTGAGTCTATTTCTGTTTTGTAAATAAGTTCTTTTGTATCATTTTTTAGATTCCACATATAAGCGATATCATATGATGTCTGTCTTTCTCTGTCTGGCTTACTTCACTTAGTATGATAATCTCCAAGTCCATCCATGTTGCTGCAGATGGTATTATTCCAATCTTTTTTATGGCCATAGGTGCACTTTAATGACGTCTTCCCTTCCACCTGGTAAAAATTATAAGCCAACATCTACTGTCTAGGTCAGTGTTTCTCAAAGTGTAGTCTGAGGATTATTTGCACCAAATCTACTCGCATACTTGTTAAATGTGCATTCCTGGACTACACAACAGGTAGGGGGACCCACAACTGAGAGGTGTCCCAAATAGCATGTTTTTAATGTTAAAACCAGGACAGTCCTGAGCCAATTGGGGTGGTTGGTCACCCTAACACCAGACCTACAGAATCCAAATCTTAAAGGGTAGGGCCAATGTCTGCATTCTGAACAAGTACCTTGGGTGGTTCTTAGGTACTCTAACATGAGAGCTACTACTCTAGGTATCTCTGGGCTTGATGGTCTAGGCGGACCTCTTTCCTTCTGGGCTTCATGCTACCTCCTTATTGGGAGGCATTCCCTAATGAAGGTAGGGTGTCTCCCTTTCTTGTCGTGGAATGTTGTGGAAATCCTAGCAATCTCTCTGGCTGCTGATAGTAAGACCTTGAGCATAAAAAAAAAAAAAAAGAATCAATTCCTTTGATTTCTTCCTTTGGTCCTTAGAACAAGATGCACCACCAGTGATTTTTCATGGTAGTGTGGGCTGGCCATGTGTAGTAGAAGCCTTATCCCCACCCCCCCCCCTCCGAGTTTCTCTGGCACATATCCAATGTTAGATAGCAAAATCCAGGTTGCCATAGCAAAATACTATAGACTGGGTAGTTTAAACAACAGAAATAAAAGAGCAACATACAAAAATCAGTTGCATTTCTATTAGTAGCAGTGAACATATGGAAGCTGAAATTAAAAACCACTTATAAATACTATTTACAATTGCTTCAAAGAAAATGAATACTTAGGTATATACTTAAAAGCATGTACAGGATCTATATGCTGAAAACTACAAAATGCTGATGGAAGAAATCAAAAAAGGCAAATAAATGGAGAGATATAACTTGATTATGGATTGGAAGAATCAACATAAGAAAGATATAGTAACTGGACCAGGCCGGTACCCAACCCAAGTTTGGCTGCTCGCTGCTCAAAAGGCCAATACTAGAGAGACAAGTGTTGGTGGAAAAGGAAAAGTTGCTTTATTCAGGAGACCAGCAATCTGGGAAGATGGTGGACAAATGTCCTAAGACCATCTCCAAGTTGCTGATTGGAGACAAAGGTTTTAAAGGCTTTGTGAGGGAGGGAGCTGCAGGGTACATGATCAGCTCATGCAGAATCCTCAGATTGTTGGCATCAAGGTGAAGTTTCGAGCATCATCAATCTTCTGGTTTCAACTAGTCTGGGGTCTCTGTGCTTGTGGTCAGCAGTTTTCATCTGGTGGGCTCTGCTTCCCGTAAAAACAACTTAGGAATGTGTGTCAGGCCTTTATCGATAGCTTTCAGGGAACTGGGAATTTGGTGACTCTGCTGTGTGGCAGATTTATAGTCTAAATTGTTGCCATTTGCCCTGTCCAGCAGCTATTCTTTATTTCTGAATCTTCACATTTCCTAGTCACTAATTCTTTTTTTTTAATAAATTTATTTATTTTTGGCTGCGTTGGGTCTTCACTGCGGCATGCGGGCTTTCTCTAGTTGCGGCGAGCGGGGGCTACTTTTCGTTGTGACGCACGGGCTTAGTTACTCCGCAGCATGTGGGATCTTCCCGGACCAGGGCTCGAACCCGTGTCCCCTGCATTAGCAGGCGGATTCCTAACCACTGCGCCACCAGGGAAGCCCCGCTAGTCACTAATTCTTAAGTCAGCCTGCCTGGTTACAATATCAACTCTTCCCCAAGGAATCTATAGGCTTAATGCATTTCCTATCAAACTTCCAGCAAGATTTTATGTACATGTGGGTAAGATTATTTTAAAACTTATATGAAAAGGCACAGACCCTAGAATAGTTAAAACAATCTTGACAAAGATAAATGGGAGATTGGGATTGACATATATACACTACTGATACTATGTATAAAATACTTAACTAATGAGAACCTACTGTATAGCACAGGGAACTCTACTCAATGCCCTGTGGTGACCTAAATGAGAAGGAAATCCAGAAAAGAGGGGATACACGTATATGTATAGCTGGTTCACTTTGCTGTACAGTATAAACTAACACAATATTGTAAAGCAACTATACTCCAATAAAAATTTTTTAAAAAGATAAATGGGAGGAATCACTCTATCTGATGCTAAGGCTTTTAGTATACGGCTCCACTTTATGTTGTGATATTTGCAAAGAGATATCAATGGAACAGAATAAAGAATCAGAAATAGACCCACATACACATGCTCAAATGACTTTTGACAAAGATGCAAAAGCTATTGAGTGGAAGCGGGATATCCTTTTCATCAAATGGTGCTTAAGCTATATAGGAGGATGAAATGAACCTTGACCTAAATCCCACGCTTTATAGAAAAAATGAATGCAAAGTGGATCACAGACTTAAATGTAAAATGTAGAACTATGAATGTTTTAGGAAAAAGTGATAAATCTCATCAAAACTAAAAATTTTTGCTCTGTGAAATAATGTGCGAAGAGGATGAAAAGACAAACTAAAGACTGGCAGAAAATATTTGCAAACCACGTATCTGACAAAAGATGAGTATCTAGAACATAAAATGAATCTCACAACGCAACAGTTAAAAAAACAATCCAATTAGAAAATGGGCAAAAGACATGAGCAGACATTTTATCAAAGAGGATATAAAGATGACAAATAAGCACATAAAAACATGTTCAATATCATTAGCCATCAGGGAAATGCAAATTAAAACCACACTGAGACATCACTATACACCTCTCAGAATGGTTAAAATAAAAAATATTGACAACACCAAATGCAGGAGAAGATGCATTTGGAACAGGATATTGGATCCTGGAGAAGAGACTGGATCATTCACTCATTGCTGGCAGGAATGTGAAATGCTACAGCTGGTCTGCAAAAGTCTGTCAGCTTCATATGACACTAAAGTTGTAACTACCACAAGACCCAGCAAGTGTACTCTTGGGCATTATTCCAGAGAAATGAAAACTACATTTATACAAATGTTCATAGCAGCCTTATCTGTAATATCTCCAAACTAGAACCAGCCCAGATGTCCTTCCACAGGTGAATGGTTAAAACCTGTGGTACAAACATACCATGGGCTACTTTACTACTCAGCAATAAAAAGGAACAGACTATTTGATAAACTACTTGGATGAATCCCCAGAGAATTATGCTGTATTTAAAAGACCAATTGCAAAACCTGACATACTGTTCTCCAAAAGGTTATGTAACATTCTTGAAATTATAAAATTTTAGAAATGGAGGACAGATTAGTGGTTACCAGGGGTTAAGGCAGTGGGGATATGGGCGGTGTATAGGTGGGAGTGACGGGCGTATGGTTACAAAAGGGCCACAGGAGGGATCCTTGTGATGTTGGAAGTGTTCAGCATCTTGACTGTGGTGGTGCATGCACAGATCTGCCCGTGTGATAAAACTGTATATGGTGGGTCTAAATACACACACACACGCAAGTCAAGCTGGGGAAATCCAAATTGGATTGGTGGACTGAATCGATGCCAGTATCCTGGATGGGACAGTGTACTGTAGTGTACCGAAATGTTACTATTGAGGGAAACTGGGCAAAAGGTACACAGACTCTCTCTGAATTATTTCTTACAACTGCATTTTGTAGGGGAGGGAAACATTTCCCTTCTATTCCTCTTGGTTCTTTTGGCTGGTCTAATAATTAAATTGACACAAGACAGATTAGCAGGACGAAAAAAACCCAAATTTAATTTTTTAGGCACATAGGTCCCATAGGTATGGCACCTCAGAAGTGACTGAACCAGGCTGTTTATAAACCTTTTTCAAGGAAGAATCCATTGTGTGTGAAAATTTGACAAAACAAAAGGATTTGGGCTTATAGTAACAGATTAATGAAGAAGTAACAAAGTTTGTTTTTACAGCTTCCTCTGGGTGGAAGGATGCCCTCCATCCTCTGAGTAGGGAGGATTCCTTCCATGGGAGTTTTGTTTCCTGCTCTCAGGGTAACAAAGGAGGTCAGCATGCTCCTCTTGGACTGGCTCTTTCTCAAGTAACTTTAATTCAAAATAATCAATATGCCAAAGTGGCATATTTGGGATGGCCTGTTGTGAACCCCATCAATGTGAATCAACAATGATCTCAGTACGTATTTCAACTAAAAATGACACTTTGAGAGGTGTATTTCAACCCTGTTTCTGTCTGTCCCCAGAGAGGACAAAAGAAGCAAAATCTACTCAGAGATGGGATATTTGCTGCAGGGCCACATAATATGCTGTATATCTGAAGCTGTAAGTGGGGAGGGGCTGTTAGAGATCTCCAGTGACTGCCAAGTGGCAGCTGAAACGTGGAAGAACAACGCTGCACGACGGCTATGGTAGGGAGGCTTGTGATCAAGATGCCGGAGCAGAAGCTGTTAGCACACAAATGCTTTGGCTCAGTTCTAGGGTTTCAGTTTAAAGAATCTCATGAGGATTAAAGACACTTAAACACTTTCAAGCACTTACAGTTTTACCCAGAAGTTAACAACTTCAGAAACTGCTGATTTCAGCCTGTGACTTTTGATTAATGTTTTTTGATGGTTTAGTTCGCCTTTCTTTCTTTCTTTTTTTTTTTAAACGGGACTGCAGTAGAAAGCAAAAGATGAATTTATGATGCCAAGTAAACGGTTTGCTTGCATTGCCTTTTCCTTCAGTTTCAACCTTGTGGCTGAATTCCCTTTTTGGCTGTAATGTAGACACTGTTTTACCTTTTTTCTGAACATGGTTTTTAGGCTGTGAGTACATTCCAGGCACTAATAGTCTATACAACATGAGCCATTTCTGAAAAAGTAGAACTCCATAGATTATTATTGTTGTCTTGGTTTCTGTGTGATTGTTTTGCTTTTCTTCCTACCATGGGGGAAGCATGTTAAGTATATAATAGGTTGTCACCATCACATCTCCCAGCTTTCCTAAGGAATTACAAAAATGATGTCTCTTTACATAAGAAATCCTGTCAGCCTTTCCTGAGTCACCTGGAGAACTGCAAGCTCTGGTAGATAAAATGCTTGACAGTTTGGAGTGTTTAGGAAGAAAGTGGAGAGGAAAGATGGAGTGGAAACAATTGTGGGAAAGAGACAAGGAGCTGGTCTGTTGCTTTTCTTAAAAAACAAACAAAAAACCCCTCAAAATGTAACATTCCAGCTTCTTTAGTCCGAGTCTGATTGAAACAGTCCACCTCCTCCTGTTTATAATAGGAGTGTGGCAAGGCTGTGCTTGCAGAATGACGTTCTGTAACAAGCCATACTTAACATGCTTTCACAGTAGATGGCCTCTTAACCATATTTCACAGATAGATATGATTTGCTTTGGAAGCAACTGTCAGAAAAGCCCAAGTCCTGTTGTACTCTGTTTCCTGAGCCCAACTGGGAATTTATGGTTATTGCTTTCATTACTTAGTCTTGAGATTAGACCTTGAATTTTATGCTGTCAGAAATTTTCTGATGCTGGGCTCCAGTTAGCAAGGTCAGGAGCTCATTTGGACTCAAAAGTTGTAAAAGAATCGAGACACGATAAGTAGGTCAGTGCCGAAAGCTGTGAAAGACATGGTGATCAGATAATCAACCGAGAGCAACCATTTGGGACAATTTAGTCACATCAACGTCCTGATGATGTGTAGATTTTGGAAAAGAGAGACAAGGTGTCTGTGGTGGGGTAAGGGGAAGACTCTTGAAAAGACTGCAGAAATACTTGAGATGAAAGAAATGTTCACATATTGAGGTATGGGGAAGTCATTCTGGCTTATACATGAGTTAACTTGAATATTATGCTAACTACAGTAGCCTGTTTTTGGCTACAATGTATCAAACATACATTGTAACTCTGCTTTAATTATTTAAGAAAAGGGCACCTTGACCAGAAGTAAAGAATATCCATGTTAAAAATAAAGATTAAATGCCCTTCCTCCTGGAATGCCAATGCTGGTTCTCCTTTAATGATAAGACTCCCTTCCCAGGTGCCAAGGCCATACTGTATGTGCTGGTCTGTTTTTTTTTTGGAAACTTGAAGAAAGGTATCCCTGACTTGTTTAATGTTCTTTGCTCTGACAAGATATAAAACTGTGCTGAAAAACCCTGCTTCTCTGGAGCAATTTCTCAGAGTAATCTGGGAAGCGGGCTTCTGGGCTATAGTCCTCAGTTTGGCTCAGATAAAATTCTTTTCTATTCTTATTATTGATTGTTCATTGATTATTTTCGTTGACACTTGCTAAAAGTGGAGTCTACATGTTAAAATAATTACTTTCAGAAACAAATGGGGAGAAGAAACCAGAATCCTAGGCACAGTGAATAAGTAGGTTGGGATGATAGTACATAAGGAATCTGGTTCCCATTTTCTTAAGGTTTGAATTTCTTTCATGACCATCACTCCCCCTCCCCCATACACCAAGCTACCCTAATAGAGGCAAAAAGGGGAGAGTAGAGCTTAGCAGTAAGACTCATCTGGGTTCTAGTTTGGCTCTGCTAGGTCACCATGAGCAAGTTTTTTAAGCCCTCAAAGCCTCAGTTTCCTCCTCTGAAAAATGATAGGATTATGTACATCACATGTTTGTGGCAATGAATGAGTGAAATAAAGCATAAGCAGTTCCTGGAACGTGGTCAGCATTCAGTAAATGGAAGGATTATCACTATTGATACTACTCACAACTGTCCACCACTCTAGCCTTTTCGAAATACAATCATGTCTGATACTACATGTGTCCATCTTTGTAGGAATCCTGTTGCATGGATTGGGCAGATATGCAGTAGCCCTATTTTACAGAGGGGAAAAAGGAAGCTCAGTGATTAGTCCCAAGGTCACCCAGCTGGTGAGCAGTTGACCTTTGATTACAAGCACGGTGGTTCTTTAAGCCAGGATCAGAATTACCTGGATGATGATCAGAAGTCAAATTGTTGGGCGCCACCCGCAGAATTTCCAATTTGGTAGGTCTGGGATGAGGCCCATGAAATTGGATTTCTTTGCCAGAGTTTAGGTGATGCTGATGCTGTTGGTCTTAAAACCCCACTTTGCAAACAACCAAGCTAGACTAGAGCAATGGTTCTCAAATATACCTGCTCATTGCAGTCACCTGGAAGCTTAACAGAATCAACAAACCCATAACTGCCTCACGTCCATGGATGTTCTGGTACCACAAATGTGATTCAGTCTTGGCACTAACATATAAATACTTGATTGTTCCAAGTAAAAAAGGATAAATCTATAACAACTTTGGGAATTCTACACTCTGGAAAGCTGTGTCCTTTTTTTTTCAAAAAATGTAGTAATTTTTTCTTTCCTTTTTTAAAAATTGAAGTATAGTTGACAATGTGTTAGTTTCGGATGTACGGCACAGTGGTTCAGTTTGTATCTATATCCATATCTATCTATATATCTATCTTTTCTTTTTCAGATTCTTTTCCATGATAGATTATTACAAGATACTGAATATAGTTCCCTGTGCTATACAGTAGGTCCTTGTTGGTTATCTATTTTACATATAGTAGTGTGTATCTGTTAATTCCAAACTCCGAATTTATCCCCTCCCCCTTCCCCTTTGGTAACCGTTAAGTTTGTTTCCTATGTCTGAGTCTACTTCTGTAAAGAAGTTCGTTTGTATCATATTTTTTAGATTCCACATATAAATGATATCATACAGTATTTGTCTTTCTGTCTGACTTCACTTGGTTTGATATTCTCTAGGTTCATCCATGTTGCAGCAAATGGCAAAATTTCTTTCCTTTTTGTGGCTAATATTCCACTGTGTGTATATACACCACATCTTCTTAAGCCAGTCGTTTGTTGATGGGCACTGGGGTTGTTTCCATGTCTTGGCTATTGTGAATAGTGCTGCTGTGAACACGGGGGGCATGTATTTTTTGAATTACAGTTTTTTCCAGATATATGCCCAGGAGTGGGATTGCTGACACATGCGGTAACCCTATTTTTAGTTTTTAAAGGAACCTTCATACTGTTCTCTGTAGTGGCTGCACCAATTTACATTTCCACCAACAGCGTAGGAGGGTCAAAAAATATAGTATTAATACGAAATACCTGTAGAGCCAACTATTGAGAGAAGTTTTATAGCAAACCTGCTACAATTTCAGGACAATTTATCTACCACCCTCCCCAACCCTTATTTCAAGCATTCCAAAACCTCCACCCACTTAATTTTTCACTCTTCATACCTGAGAACTCTAAGAAGTCTTCCCTGACCTGCGTCAAATTAAGTCCCCCTGTTCTACACCACCATAGTACCACTTACCTTTTCCCTCCTGGTATCTATCATAACTCTAAATTTACATTTATTTGCATCCTATTACTGAACTTATTATCACCATTATTAACTAAAGCTATTATTTGAATTCATTGTTGATTAAATTAATCAAGTTAATTATATTATTATTACAGTTATTTACGTCATTACTACATTTATATTATGTCGCTGGCTGGTTCCCAGACTGTAAGCTCCAACAGAGCAGGGGCCTGTTTTTCGTTCAAGCTTGCGTACACAGCGCCGGACACACAGTAGTAGGTGTTAGGCGAATATTTGTTTATCAGCCTTCCTGACCTCTAAAACTCTCTGTCTAGTGAGGCTGGAAGGCCCACGTGTGCAATGGTATAGAACAGACCGTTTAAAGTTCCGGGGGGGGGGCTGCAATTCCCGACCCCCCGGGGGCCTTGGTTGCCAGTTTTGCAAAGCGTACCCCGAAGCGAATGTATTGAGAGGCGTCAGAACCCCGCCCCTTTACAACTACAAAACAAGTTCTGGGGCAGCCCTAAAACGCTTTCCCGGATCAGAGACACCGATCGCCGCAGAGGCTCTGCGCTCCAGGGTACTACCTGGAACAAACCCTGCAAAGATTCGGCGGGCGCCGCAGCCGAGCGTGCCAGCAGGAGTCTGCGCCGGGACTGCCCCCTCTCATTTCTCCCGCGCAAAACGGGGCCGGACGGCTCCACTCCCTCCCTCCACTGCAGGGGGGAGCCCGGCGCCCCCAGATTGGCAGCCACCCCTGGTGGCTCCCAGCTGCAGCCCTTCTTGCGCCGCCTGCAAAGTGAAGTTCACCGGTCGCGAAGTGTGGGTCCTGTAAGAGGAGCCTCGAGGGCTGGCGCCGCGGCGCCGAGTGGGCGGCGCGGGGCGCTCCCCCTGTCCCGGGCGCCGAGTGCGCCCCTCCCCCGGCCCGCCGGAGCTCCGGGCGGAGCGAGCGCGCTGCGCGGCCGCGGGCGACCTCCGTGCGCGGCCCCGTGGCGAGCGAGGCTCCCGTGGCCGCGTGCTGGGAGGAGGCCGGAGCCCAGCGGGGAAGAATGGAGTTGGCGACTGGCTCGCAGGTGAGGATCTGGCCGCCCGCCGCAGCCCGGACGCACCCTCGGCCTGCCTTCCCTTTGCGCTTGGCCCTGCGCCCCGCCTTGGGCTGGAAACGTGGCCCTCGGCTGCCGCGTTGTGGATCGGGCGCGCCCAGTCCCGCCGACGCCGGAGCGGGCACGCCCCGCAGGTGTGTGCGGTGTTTACGGTTGTGCCACCTGGAGCGGAGAGGCCGGGTGCCGCCGCACGCGGGCGCTCGCCGCTGGCCCGGGTGGGGCCTCGGGGTAGTCCGCTGGGTCGCTGCGGCCGCGAGCCCAGGGAGCGGATGAACTCTAGGGCAGTGCCGGCGGGGAGGCCGCAGCGGCGCAGCGACTGCGTTTGCGGTGCTCGTGGGACTGGGGGAGGGGGAAGCTTTTTCGGTGCGCGCCCCCCACTTTCTCCGGCATTGGCATGGAGATGAGTTTAAGTGTGATTTTCTAAAAAAGCATAGTCGAGAGTCGGGCCAATTCAACTTGGATAATGGGGTTTAAAAAGTGTTGCTTTTGTATTTGTTCTAGAACTTTTGGAAATGTTTTTAAGGAACTTGTAACCGTTTGGGGGAACTGGCAGCGTTATTAGACCAGGTTAAAAAACAAAAAGCCCCAAGCTCCCAAACCGTGTATACAGCACCACCACAGATACCCATTATGGTTTTAACTAGGTCTTAAAAATCTCATTAACAAGCTCCCAAAAATTACAATGGGTGGTGGGAAGTGGACTTAGCTTCAGTTTTCTTTTTTACTTTTTAAAAGCGCTTTTCTCTACTTTCTAGTAATGAATATACATAATTTATGCAGAGGTAAGCAATAAAAACTTTTTCAAACGAACTAAAAATAAACCTTTTAGAAAGGAAGCAGCTTCTAGGAGCCCGAGAGATGCTTTGTATGAGGGTTGGGTTTTTTCTTGCTTTTGTGAGCGCTTCTGACTCACTGCTTCCACCTTACCTTTGGCTGGTGTTTATCTCCTTTCTCCACCTGGGTGCTGGGCATCCGCAGGATTTGGGAGAGGCGAAGCGACCGGGGCCCAGCTGCCCAGCTGCCGGGGTGGCCGGTGGTGCCTGAGCCCGTGACGCTGTCACCTGCCTGGGTCTGGCGGCACATTAGAGACCAAGCCACTAATGGTCGTTTTGGCCATTTGGTGATTTCTGAAAGGCTTCCTGAAAGTGGACACTTGAGAAGAATCTATTGTGGATGTTTAAGAGAAAGAGTATTTTTTGAATTTCTCCAATTAAGTGAGGTATTAAAAGCAAGGAAAACAAACTTAAGAAGTGATGGGACAGGCTTAGTTATTGTTTTAGATTTTGCCACTGACATTTACCATATAATTAGTATCCTAGGCTTTTAGGAGGTTTGGGTTTCTCCAGGATTTGAACCCTTCTGGAAGGAGCTTGTGAATTTCATCAGTAAATGTATCTTGATGATGTATCATTCCTGAAACATGTTGTTCTGGTGGTGCTGCGTCACCCACTACTTACATACACAGTTCCTGCTTAAGAAATTTAAAATGGGGCTTCCCTGGTGGCGCAGTGGTTGAGAGTCCGCCTGCCGATGCAGGGTACGCGGGTTCGTGCCCCCTTCTGGGAGGATCCCACATGCAGCGGAGCAGCTGGGCCCGTGAGCCATGGCCGCTGAGCCTGCGCGTCCGGAGCCTGTGCTCTGCAACGGGAGAGGCCACAACAGTGAGAGGCCTGCGTACCGCAAAAAAAAAAAAAATAATTAAAATGTCCCAGAATGTTTAGTTGGAGATGAACATTTTATTGTCAAATAATGAGGCTAACTTTTGGTAGCTCTAAAATGTTAAGTAAACTATTTACCATGTGGCGGTAAGCCACAAATTATATCTGACCCATTATGCACCCATTAGGGCAGATTACTTTTGTAAGATGATCAGGTTTGTTCCCCCTGCCCTCGTCAAAAGACCTCCTAATTGACAGGGCAAATTAAGATGTGTGAGGAGTTTTCCAGTGGAAATGTTCCTGTTCATAATTTAAGTGTGGGCGTATTATAGCCTCCTTAATTTAAATGAGTGGAGAGTGGTTTTACGGGGTGGGCAGGTGACTGCGAATAAGAGCACTTAATGAACACATCAGGCCCAGCAGGATGTTAAGTTCGTGTGGTTCTTCTCTGTACCTCAGCCTTATGCATAAAGCAGTGTGATGAACGGCCTGAAGCGGCATGAGTGCACACTGAAGGAAGGCTCAGCCCAGTGTGCAGTGGGTTTTAATCTAACGCCTACAGCAGATATAATTTCCATCCCTTGTAAGGTATAGAGCTGGAAGGGGCTTTAGTAAAGCCTCTTAGGCCCGATGTTATGAGTAAAGGGAACTAGGCAGGGAGGAAACAAGAAATTCGTTTCAACTCTGAACTCCTTTCTAGCCTCTGCTTTTCTGCAGCCTTAACAGTGTGTCAGATTTGATGTCCTCTGACAGTGATCACACCTCCCC
The DNA here is from genome assembly GCF_963924675.1 of Phocoena phocoena. Classification (NCBI taxonomy): domain Eukaryota; kingdom Metazoa; phylum Chordata; class Mammalia; order Artiodactyla; family Phocoenidae; genus Phocoena; species Phocoena phocoena. The sequence continues at coordinate 31,904,033 of NC_089227.1, forward strand.
TGGGCTCTAGTCCTTGTTGGGCTGACCACTGTGTCTTTGTGCTTTTGTATTGAATGATAGGAATAATGGCCAGTAAAGATGAGGGGATGGTCCCTTACTGAGAGCGCTCAGCAGTGAAGCTTGCAGGAGCTGGAGGATGGGACTGCCTCAGCTTCCTAGCAGAGAGGCTGGGAGGTCCTGAATGTCAGTGTAGTCCTTTTACTGTCTTCTACTGCTAGGGTGCAGGTTGGACCCTTAGAGAAGGAAATGATGCTAAATGTTCTCGTGAATATGCGTGGAACATGCTGCTTGGAGGAGAAAAGGCATTTTTCTGATAGTTACCTCACAGCCACAGAGTGTACCCATCTGATCCTGTGGCTTAAAATGTGTGCCCAGGGCTTCCCTGGTGGCGCAGTGGTTGAGAGTCCGCCTGCCGATGCAGGGGACACGGGTTCGTGCCCCGGTCCGGGAAGATCCCACGTGCCGTGGAGCGGCTGGGCCCGTGAGCCATGGCCACTGAGCCTGCGTGTGAGAGTCCTGCGTACCGCAAAAAAATAAAAATAAAAAATAAAAAAATGTATGCCCAGAGCCCCAGAAACTGGTCACAGAGGGGGGTCATTTGTGACTTCTTAGAAGGCCAGCATGTTCGTCGTTATGATGTACTGCTGACCTCCCATCCATAAAAGAGCTGAATTCTCAGTGATCAGGAGAAACCTCAGATAGCACAGCAATTCCGATCTGGTCAGGTACACAGGACAGAAAACTGTAAGATACTTATGTGACTTAAAACAGTTTAGGAACAGGACAGTAAGTTAACAAAAAAGTTCAATAAAGCCATTCGAATAGAGTAGTCTAGGCGTCCTAGTTTTACATCGCCCTTGAGAGTTCTCTATTACTCTCTTCGAGCTGTAGTTTAGACTTTTTACATCCAAGGTACAGTTTTGTTTTGTAAAGGACGTAGCTTTATGCATCAAAGTGGAATTGATGCAGGCTACTTGGGGAGGGATTGAGGTAAGAAAATATTTTGGGGACCATTTCCTTTTCCTTTTGAAAAGCAGTGGTTTGTGAATGTTTTTAAACAGGACCATTCAGAGGCACAGTAGGCATCTCGCTGAAGTTAACGTGCATGGTAGTTTTCTTCCATAGTGGTAAATGCCAGCACCCTGTGTATAGTGCAGAAATAGGTTGTGGAGTCTCACAGTGAAAGGGACCAGAACTTTAGTTCCAGTAGTTGATGGCTTCCTGCCTGTTTTTCTTCATGATCGTCAGCTTATGCCAGAAGGCCCGCTGACTGGGTTAGTCCATTTGTCAGATGTCCTTTCAGCACCGACTGTGTGCTAGATATTATGTCAGTTATGGTGGAAGAAACAAAGACAGAAAACGCTGTTCGTTCCCCAGCCCCCCGCCATCAGAGGTCACCCTGGAACTCCTTGCCTCTTCTGCCTTTGCCAGAACTCAGCTGGCTCCTGCCCTGAGCTATAGGGACCTAGGTAGCCTTGGGTTTTGGGGATGGGAGAAGACCTTAAGAGTCATCCTTCCCCAGGCCCCCAACCCGCCCCGCATCCTCCAAGGAAGGGAAATGATCAATTCCTTTTAAAAGTCATGCTGTGCTAGGTACTTAATATTAACAGATTTAATCCTCACTGTAGTTCTCTGAAGTAGGTTGTATTATCTGCATTTTAAAGATAAGCCTAATAGAGTGATTTGCTCAGGGCAGCCTGGCAAGGAAGGAGCCGAGCCAGAATTCTGTCTCCAGAGCCGGGGGGCTTGACTTGCTGCTAGAATCACCAGGTCTTGGCAGGTAACACAACTTTCGCTGAAATGTTGTGAGGCTAGAAATCCTTCCTCAACTTACATTGCCGTTGAGATTAGCAAGGACACACCAAGTTTAACCAACTATTAAAATAGAAGGGGATGTCAGCGCTTTGGGGTTTTCTTACGATACCTTTACCCCTCCTTTTTAAAGAGAAGGGCTGGGGTGTTAGCAGCAGCTGGTCTGGTTCTTTTTAAGGAACTGGACAAGTTATGCTTTGAGTAGGATTCTTTGGATGCTGTTTGTAAAAGTCAGCTTGGGAATATGAATAAGATCCACACAGTTTTTACATAGCAATGACTTTTAGAGGAATTTTGTATTGTGCAGGTAATACGCTGTTCATAGAAGCTGAAAAGGAAACAAAAATTGAACTATTCTACGTCTCTACTCCCTGAGCATCATTTTCTAGACATTTTCCATTCAGTGTTTGCCTGTGTCCAAGTCACCATTTTTGGTTAACTCTTATAGTATGATTGCTGTTTGAATTCTGCTTTCTTTAGCACTGTCAGTACTATTTTTCTGAGTAGCTTGGAGGTTTTTATGGTTTTCATTTTCAACGACTGTATAATGTTTCATTCAGCTGTGTACTTTATGTTGAAAAGTTTTAAATTATTAACAAATAAATTTAAGAAACTTTGCAATGAATGTCTTGGGGTGGTACATACCGTATGCCCTGGGTTGAAGTCAACACCGTTTTTAATTGCTGTTTCCCTGTCATGTACTTACTATCTAGTAGAATGTGCGAGATTTTCAATAGATGGGAACCTCTCACGTATTTTTTTCCTAAGGCATTTCCCCATTTGTTTTGCTGTATTAGCTGAGAGAAGGCACTTTTTGCCCAGGTTAGAATCAGGACTCATGAAAACTAACCTGAAATAATGACTGTTTTCGTCCTGAACTTAGAGCCTCTAAGTTAAGCTTTCTTTGGTCTTGCTTATTTTAACTATAAATCATCTCCTAGATGGCATTCCCGAAAATGTGTGTTCATTGAAGTTCGGATGTCCAAAGGTCAGACAGTAGGTTCACTCATTATAAAGTGGTTACTGAGAGCTAAAAAAAAAGAAACTATTTCTTCGTGTGGGTGCTGGTTATAATGGGTAGGTGCAGTTTGTAAAACTTCACCAAGCTCTGCACTTAAGATCTAGGCATGTTCTGGTTGCATGTTGCACTTAAAACGTTAACAAAGTAGCGTATCGAATACCAAAGTAGGAAGTATGAGGTCTGAGGACTGTGCTTCTGCAGAGCCCAGGCTACCAGGTGTGTGGTGACACCTTCCCAGGTGTCTCGTGTCCTGCCAGTTGAACCCATATCCTCAGGGCTGGACGTGGTCCAGGGGTCCCTCCCCACAAACCCCCTCTCCCGTTCCCCCAAACCCTCCATAGCAGCAGCACTGCTGTGTGGGCAGCCCCCCATATTTAAGCTCTGCTACTGGAGGATCCTATGGACCTGGCGAGTGAGCTCTGGCCTTTGAGTCTTTTGGCACAAGGCCTGGCCCTCCCTCAGCTGCCTGCTGGTAGAACTCCTCCTCTGTTAGGAGGGCCCAGGATTTACCCCAGGGCAATGGTTGATCACCCGAAATCACGTGGCAAGCCAAAGTGATAATTATCCCTGTGTGTGAAGGGCCTGGCGTATCATAGCTGTTAAATGTTTGTTGAATTTTTTAAGAGAGATGGTTTAGGGTTGTCAGTGTATAGTGAGTGCAGGCATGAGTTATGACAAGCTGGAGCAGGGCTTCTGGCAATTTTCACTTGGACTAACTAACTAATGGTGGAGGCCAGTTTGTACCTGTTCCAGAGGCCTGGAGGTGTGCAGTCCCACCCTGCCTGTGCAGGAGATTTTCTCATTAATCTCCAGTTTTGTCTTTAAAAGTCATGCCTATTCCGTGATACATTTTTATTTGTTTTAGTACAAAAATGCTATTTTAAACTATTCTTGTGGGGAAAAAAGTCTCCTCCCCTGTCCCACCTGTGGTTCTGAGAGCCCTCAGGCTGTCACTGAGCTCCCCAGCTTAAGGAATGGAACTGCCAAGTATAGAATTTAGCAAACAAACCTTTAATGAACACTGAAAGAGGAAAGATATCCCCTTGCCCTGTCCTCCGCCCCACACTATCTTTTCCCTTAAAGCTCCGTGACTCTGAGGGTGTTTAAGATGGGGGGAAACTTTCACTGATACTGAATTCCCTAAAAATATTTTTTAATGCAAAATGGCTGGTGCCCTTTATTTTGTTCTCCATTAGCATTGGTTTAAAATGGAAAGTTAAGAAAAAGTACATTTAACTATCATCTTTTTTTTAATTTAAATTTTTTATTGAAGTATAGTTGTTTTAAAGTTGTTTTTTGATTGGGTTGTTTGTTTTTTTGATATTGAGTTATATGATCTGTTATTATATTTTGGAAATTAGACCCTTGTCAGTCACATCATTTGCAAATATTTTCTCCCATTGTGTAGTCTGTCTTATTGTTTTCTTCATGGTTTCTTTTGCTGTGCAAAAACTTACAAGATTATTTAGGTCCCATTTGTTTAATTTTTTTCATTTGTTTTTTCATTTGTTTAATTTTTTTAACTTATTTTTTTAACATCTTTATTGGAGTATAATTGTTTACAATGGTGTGTTAGTTTCTGCTTTAAAACTAGTGAATCAGCTGTACATATACATATATCCCCATATCTCCTCCCTCTTGCATCTTCCTACCACCCTCCCTATCCCACCCCTGTAGGTGGTCACGAAGCGCCAAGCTGATCTCCCTGTGCTATGCTGCTGCTTCCCGCTAGCTATCTAGTTTACATTTGGTAGTGTATATGTATGTCAATGCCACTCTCTCACTTTGTACTAGCTTACCCTTCCCCCTCCCCGTGTCCTCAAGTCCATTCTCCATGCCTGTGTCTTTATTCCTGTCCTGCCCCTAGTTTCTTAAGAACCACTTTTTTTTTTAAGATTCCATATATATGTGTTAACATACTGTATTTGTTTTTCTCTTTCTGACTTACTTCATTCTGTATGACAGATTCTAGGTCCATCCGCCTCACTACAAATAACTCAGTTTCATTTCTTTTTATGGCTGAGGAATAGTCCATTGTATATATGTGCCACATCTTCTTTATCCAGTCATTTGTCATTGGACACTTAGGTTGCTTCCATGTCCTGGCTTTTGTAAATAGAGCTGTAATGAACATTGTGGTACATGTCTCTTTTTGAATTATGGTTTTCTCAGGGTATATGCCCAGTAGTGGGATTACTGGGTCGTATGGTAGTTGTATTTGTAGTTTTTTAAGGAACCTCCATACTGTTCTCTATAGTGGCTCTATCAATTTACATTCTCACCAGCAGTGCAACAGGGTTCCCCTTTTTTCCACACCCTCTCCAGCTTTTATTGTTTGTAGATTTTTTGATGATGGCCATTCTGACCGGTGTCAGGTGATACCTCATTGTAGTTTTGATTTGCATTTCTCTAATGATCAGTTATGTTGAGCATCCTTTCATGTGTTTGTTGGCAATCTGTATATCTTCTTTGGAGAAATGTCTATTGAGGTCTTCTGCCCATTTTTGGATTAGGTTGTTTTTTTCATATTGAGCTGCATAAGCTGCTTGTAAATTTTGGAGATTAGTCCTTTGTTTGCAACCCTCCCATTCTGAGGGTTGTCTTTTTGTCTTGTTTATGGTTTCCTTTGCTATGCAAAAGCTTTTAAGTTTCATTAGGTCCCATTTGTTTGTTTTTATTTCCATTTTTCTAGGAGGTGGGTCCAAAAGGATCTTGCTGTTATTTATGTCATGGAGTGTTCTGCCTGTGTTTTCCTCTAAGAGTTTTATAGTGTCTGACCTTACATTTAGGTCTTTAATCCGTTCTGAATTTATTTTTGTGTATGGTATTAGGGAGTGTTCTAATTTCATTCTTTTACATGTAGCTGTCCAGTTTTCCCAGCACCACTTATTGAAGAGGCTGTCTTTTCTCCATTGTATATTCTTGCCTCCTTTATCAAAGATAAGGTGGCCATGTGAGCATGGGTTTATCTCTGGGCTTTCTCTCCTGTTCCACTGATCTACTATTTCTGTTTTTGTGCCAGTACCATACTATCTTGATTACTGTAGCCATTGTAGTATAGTCTAAAGTCAGGGAGCGTGATTTCTCCGGCTCTGTTTTTCTTTCTCAAGATTGTTTTGGCTATTTGGGGTTTTTTGTGTTTCCATACAAATTGTGAAATTTTTTGTTCTAGTTCTGTGAAAAATGCCATTGGTAGTTTGATAGGGATTGCATTGAATTTGTAGCTAGCTTTCTGTAGTATAGTCATTTTCACAACATGGACTCTTCTAATTAAAGAACATGGTATATCTCTCCATCTGTTTGAATCCTTAATTTCTTTCATCAGTGTTTTATGGTTTTCTGCATACAGGTCTTCTGCCTCCTTAGGTAGGTTTATTCCTAGGTATTTTATTCTTTTTGTCGTAATGGTAAATGGAAGTGTTTCCTTAATTTCTTTTTCAGATTTTTCATCATTAGTGTATAGGAATGCAAGAGACTTCTGTGCGTTAATTTTGTATTCTGCTACTTTACCAAATTCATTGATTAGCTCCAGTAGTTTTCTGGTAGCATCTTTAGGATTGTCTATGTATAGTATCATGTCATCTGCAAACAGTGATAGTTTTACTTCTTTTCCAATTTGGATTCCTTTTATTTCTTTTTCCTCTCTGCTGTGGCTAAAACTTCTAAAACTGTGTTGAATAATAGTGGTGAGAGTGGGCAACCTTGTCTTGTTCCTGATCTTAGTGGAAATGATTTCAGGGTTTCACCATTGAGAACGATGTTGGCTGTTGGTTTGTCATATACGGCCTTTATTATGTTGAGGTAAGTTTCCTCTATGCCTACTTTCTGGAGGGTTTTTATCATAAATTGGTGATGAATTATATCAAAAGCTTTTTCTGCATTTATTGAGATCATCATCTGGTTTTTCTCTTTCAGTTTGTTATTATGGTTTATCACATTGATTGATTTGCGTATATTGAGGAATTCTTGCATTCCTGGGATAAACCCCTGTTGATCATGGTGTTGATCCTTTTCATGTGCTGTTGGATTCTGTTTGCTAGTATTTTGTTGAGGATTTTTGCATCTGTGTTCATCAGTGTTATTGGCCTGTAGTTTTCTTTTTTTGTAACATCTTTGTCTGGTTTTGGTATCAGTGTGATGGTGGCCTCATAGAATGAGTTTGGGAGTGTTCCTCCCTCTGCTATATTTTGGAAGACATTGAGAAGGATAGGCGTTAGCTCATCTCTAAATGTTTGGTAGAATTCCCCTGTGAAGCCATCTGGTCCTGGGCTTGTGTTTGTTGGAAGATTTTTAATCACAGTCTCAATTTCAGTGCTTGTGGTTGGTCTGTTCATATTTTCTATTTCTTCCTATTTCAGTCTCGGAAGGTTGTGCTTTTATAAGAATTTGTCCATTTCTTCCAGGTTGTCCATTTTATTGGCATAGAGTTGCTTATAGTTATCTCTCATGATCCTTTGTATTTCTGCAGTGTCAGTTGTTACTTCTCCTTTTTCATTTCTAATTCTATTGATTTCAGTCTTCTCCCTTTTTTCTTGATGAGCCTGGCTAATGGTTTATCAATTTTGTTTATCTTCTCAAAGAACCAGCTTTTAGTTTTTTTGATCTTTGCTATCGTTTCCTTCATTCCTTTTTCATTTATTTCTGATCTGATATTCATGATTTCTTTCCTTCTGATAACTTGGGGGTTTTTTGTTCTTCTTTCTCTGATTGCTTTAAGTGTAAGGTTAGGTTGTTTATTTGAGATGTTTCTTGAGGTAGGATTGTATTGCTATAAAGTTCCCTCTTAGAACTGCTTTTGCTGCATCCATAGGTTTTGGGTCATCGTGTTTTCATTGTCATTTGGTTTTAGGCATTTATTGATTTCCTCTTTGATTTCTTCAGTGATTTCTTGGTTATTTGGTAGCCGTGTGTTTGTATTTTTTACAGATTTTTTTCCTGTAATTGGTACCTAGTCTTATAGCGTCATGGTCGGAAAAGATACTTGATACGATTTCAGTTTTCGTAAATTTACCAAGACTTGATTTGTGACCCAAGATGATCTGATCTATCCTGGAGAATGTTCCATTAACACTTGAGAAGAAAGTGTATTCTGTTTTTGGATGGAATGTCCTGTAAGTATCAATTAAGTCCATCTTGTTTAATGTGTCATTTAAAGCTTGTGTTTCCTTATTTATTTTCATTTTGGATGATCTGTCCATTGGTGAAAGTGGGGTCTTAAAGTCCCCTACTATGATTGTGTTACTGTCGATTTCCCCTTTTATGGCTGTTAGCATTTGCCTTATGTATTGAGGTGCTCCTATGTTGGGTGCATAAATATTTACAATTGTTATATTTTCTTTTTTGATTGATCTCTTGATCATTGTGTAGTGCCCTTCTTTGTTTCTTGTAATAGTCTTTATTTTAAAGTCTGTTTTGTCTGATATGAGTATTGCTACTCCAGCTTTCTTTTGATTTCCATTTGCCTGGAATATCTTTTTCCATTCCTTCACTTTCAGTCTGTATGTGTCCCTAGGTCTGAAATGGGTCTCTCGTAGACAGCATATATACGGGTCTTGTTGTATCCATTCAGCCAGTCTGTATTGTTTGTTTAGTTGGAACATTTAATCCATTTACATTTAAGGTAGTTATTGATATGTATGTTCCTATTACCATTTTCTTAATTGTTTTGTGTTTGTTATCGTAGGTCTTTTTCTTCTCTTGTGTTTCCTGCCTAGAGAAGTTCCTTTAGCGTTTGTTGTAACGCTGGTTTGGTGGTGCTGAATTCTCTCAGCTTTTGCTTGTCTGTAAAGGTTTTAATTTCTCCATCGAATCTGACTGAGGTCCTTGCTGTAGAGTAATCTTGGTTGTAGATTTTTCCCTTTCATCACTTTAAATATGTCCTGCCACTCCCTTCTGGCTTGCAGAGTTTCTGCTGAAAGATCAGCTATTAACCTTATGGGGATTCCCTTCTATGTTATTTGCTGCTTTTTCCTTGCTGCTTTTAATATTTTTTCTTTGTATTTAATTTTTGATAGTTTGATTAATATGTGTCTTGGCGTGTTTCTCCTTGAATTTATCCTGTATGGGACTCTCTGCGCTTTCTGGACTTGATTGATTATTTCCTTTCCCATATTAGGGAAGTTTCAACTATAATCTCTTCTAATATTTTCTCAGTCCCTTTCTTTTTTTCTTCTTCTTCTGGGACCTCCTATAATTCGAATTTTGGTGCGTTCAGTGTTGTCCCAGAGGTCTCTGAGACTGTTCTCAATTCTTTTCATTCTTTTTCCTTTATTCTGCTTTGTGGTAGTTATTTCCACTATTTTATCTTTCAGGTCACTTACCCGTTCTTCTTCCTCAGTTATTCTGCTATTGATTCCTTCTAGAGAAGCTTTCATTTCTTTTATTGTGTTGTTCATCATTGTTTGTGTTTGCTCTTTAGTTCTTTTAGGTCCTTGTTAAAAGTTTCTTGTATTTTCTCCATTCTGTTTCCAAGATTTTGGATCATATTTACTATCATTACTCTGAATTCTTTTTCAGGTAGACTGCCTGTTTCCTCTTCATTTGTTTGATCTGGTGGGTTTTTACCTTGTTCCTTCATCTGCTATTTATTTCTGTCTTCTCATTTTGCTTAACTTACTGTGTTTGGGGGTCTGCTTTTTGCAGGCTGCAGGTTCGTAGTTCCCGTTGTTTTTGGTGTCTGCTGCCAGTGGTTAAGTTTGGTTCACTGGGTTGTGTAGGCTTCCCGGTGGAGGGGACCGGTGCCTGTGTTTTCGTGGATGAGGCTGGATCTTGTCTTTCTGGTGGGTAGGGTCACATCTGGTGGTGTGTTTTGGGGTGTCTGTGACCTTATTATGATTTTAGGCAGTCTCTCCGCTAATGTGTAGGGTTGTGTTCCTGTCTTGGTAGTTGTTTGGCATAGGGTGTCCAGCACTGTAGCTTGCTGGTTGTTCAGTGGGGCTGGGTCTTAGCATTGAGATGGAGATCTCTGGGAGAGCTTTTGCCATTTGATATTACGTGGAGCCAGGAGGTCTCTGGTGGACCAGTGTCCTGAACTCAGCTCTCCCACCTCAGTGGCTCAGGCCTGACACCTGGCCGGAGCACCAAGACCCTGTCAGCCACACGGCTCAGAAGAAAAGGGAGAAAAAATAAATTAAATAAAATAAACAAATTATTTAAATAAAAACTGTTTAAGTATTATTAAAAATAAAAAAGTAAAAGAGTAATAGAAAAAGAAAGAAAGAAGAGAGCAACCAAACCTAAAAGCAAATCCACCAATGATAACAAGTACTAAAAACTATACTAAAAAAAAAAAAGGACAGGTAGAATCCTAGGACAGATGGTAAAAGCAAAGCTATACAGACAGAAACACACAAAGAAACATACACACTCAGAAAAAGAGAAAAAGAAGAAAAAATATATATGTATATTAAAAATAAAAAGGAAGGCAGCAACCAAGTCAATAAACAAATCTACCATTGATAATAAGCTCTAAATACTAAACTAAGGTAAACATAAAACCAGAAGCAAACTAGATGCAGAAAGCAAACCCAAAGTCTACAGTTGCTCCCAAAGTCCACCGCCTCAGTTTTGGGATGATTCGTTTTCTATTCATGTATTCCACAGATGCAGGGTACATCCAGTTGACTGTGGAGATTTAATCCACTGCTCCTGAGGCTGCTGGGAGGAATTTCCCTTTCTCTTCTTTGTTCACACAGCTCCCGGGGTTCAGCTTTGGATTTGGCCCAGCCTCTGCTTGTAGGTCGCCTGAGGGCATCTGTTCCCCACCCAGACAGGACGGGGTTAAAGGAGCAGCTGATTCGGGGGCTCTGGCTCACTCAGGCCGGAGGGAGGGAGGGGTACGGAATGCGGGGTGAGCCTGTGGCGGCAGAGGCCGGCGTGACGTTGCACCAGCCTGAGGAGCGCCATGTGTTCTCCCGGGGAAGTTGTCCCTGGATCACAGTGCCCTGGCAGTGGCAGGCTGCACAGGCTCCCGGGAGGGGACGTGTGGAGAGTGACCTGTGCTTGCACACAGACTTCTTGGTGGCTGCAGCAGCAGCCTTAGCATCTCATGCCCATCTCTGGGGTCTGCGCTGAGAGCCGTGGCTCATGCCCCTCTCTGGAGCTCGTTTAGGCGGTGCTCTGAACCCCTTCTCCTTGCACACCCTGAAACAATGGTCTCTTGCCTCTTAGGCAGGTCTAGACTTTTCCCGGACTCCCTCCCGGCTAGCTGTGGTGCACTAACCCCCTTCAGGCTGTGTTCACGCAGCCAACCTCAGTCCTCTCCCTGGGATCCGACCTCCAAAGCCCAAGCCTCAGCTCCTAGCCCCCGCCCACCCCGGTGGGTGAGCAGAGAAGCCTCTCAGGCTGGTGAGTGCTGGTTGGCACTGATCCTCTGTGTGGGGATCTCTCAGCTTTGCCCTCCGCACCCCTGTTGCTGTGCTCTCCTCCGTGGCTCCGAAGCTTCCCCCCTTCCACCTGCAGTCTCTGCCCGCAAAGGGGCTTCTAGTGTGTGGAAACTTTTCCTCCTTCACAGCTCCCTCCCACTGGTGCAGGTCCCGTCCCTATTCTGTTGTCTTTTTTTTCTTTTGCCCTACCCAGGTACGTGGGGAGTTTCTTGCCTTTTGGCAAATCAGGTCTTCTGCCAGCGTTCAGTAGGTGTTCTGTAGGAGTTGTTCCACATGTAGATGTATTTCTGTTGTATTTGTGGGGAGGAAGGTGATCTCCACGTCTTACTCCTCTGCCATCTTGAAGGTTCCTCCTCAGCTCTCCCCATTTGTTTATTTTTGCTTTTATTTCTATAACTTTGTGGGACTGAGTTAAGAAAACTTTACTATGATTTGCAGAGAATGTTTTGCCTATTTTCATTTCTAGGAGTTTTATGTTGTCATGTTTTATATTTAAGTCTTTACGCCATTTTGAGTTTATTTTTTGTGTGTGGTGTGATGGTGTGTTTTAACTTCATTGATTTACATGTAGCTGTCCAGCTTTCCCAGCACCAATTGCTGAAGAGACTGTGTTTTCTCCATTGTATGTTCTTTCCTCCTTTGTTGAAGATTAATTGACCATAGATGTGTGGGTTTATTTCTGGGCTCTCTGTTCTGTTCCACTGATCCATATTTCTGTTTTTGTGCCAATAATGTGCTGCTGAAAATCATTGTTTATTCTTAATTCTCTGTTTTTTTCTCACAATTGGTCCCAGGCATTTTTTATTGGGGGATTTAAAAAAATTAAAATAGTTGAAGCCAATGGGGTCTCATCCGGCCCACGGCCTCTTACAGAAGGCTTTCCTTACCTGACTTAAAAAGAAAAACAAAGACAAAAGAACACCTCATTCTCTTTTCCCACACTGACAGCTTCAAAAACTCACTGAAAAGAGCATCTAGTTGTCCTCGTGACCTTTATGGTAGCAAGTGGATCCTCTTCCCTGACTGTAATTAGGAGCTGAGAAAGGATATACTCTTAGGAGTGTGTACATTCACTGTGGCACAAAGCCAGGAGCCCAAGTGGTGTTGGCAGCCTGCACGGGCCAGCATCCCAGGGATCGTTTGGCGTGTTTTCCACTAGCAGGGCAGAAGTGTGTCAAGAGGATCCCTGTATAAAGGCTTCCGGAGCTGGGCTGTGGGATGAAGAGTTTTCCCCCTCATCCCTCAAAAGTGTGAAGATCTGTTCAGTACTTGTCTGCATTGAGCACACGGACACTAGCCTCCCCTGAAAGATGATGTTCCCTCTGCCTTGAGGTTCTCCAGACTCCTGCTTCCACCTGTGAATTTCCTGCAAGTCCTCTAGGCTGACTTTGTCCCACAGCTGTGTGGACGTGGCCGACCTCGAGGCTCTTAGAATTCTTCCTGACCATCGCCAAATGTCTGGGTCAGGTGCCCTCCTGGGCTGACCTCCCTGTTTGTATTTATCGCACCACATTGAAATTGACTATAGAGTGTGTCACCCCACCGTTATGACTCATTGCTCATCGGATCCCTTAGCATGGTGCCCGGCACATGTTGGTACAATTATACTCTGTAATCGCTTTGAATAATGAACATTGACATAGCGTGTTCTACTTCGCAGGATGCTTTCCAGTAATAGTTTGGAAGCCGTCAGAGCTCTGTACAAATATTCTTATTCTTTTCCTTCTGGGTAAATGGGAGGAGTGCACTTTCCTGGCCCCTGAGACAGGCAGAGCTACTTGATGTGCTCTGGCTGATGACATTTGAGCAGAAGTGTTGTGTGTCATGTCCAGGTGGAATTCTTTAAAGCCTGTGCATCATCTACCCCGTCTCCCTCCCCCTGCTTCTGCCTCTGCCTGTATTCCCGGTGGTGGAAGTTCTGTCACCTTGGATCCTGTGTGAGGACAGTGTGGAGTGGTTCATCGGGCTGGCCCGGGACAAACCTGTCATATGAACAAGAAGGAAGCCTTTCTTGCTGTAGACCGTTCAGACTTGGAGTTGTTTGCTGCTGCTTTATAACCTGCCCTGTCCTGACAAGACACGCAAAGGCACACGTATTTCAATTTGGATTCACTCTGGTTGTCAACTGAGTGAACTGGGGTCGTGGTGGTAATAGAAATATGTGGGCTTCTTTTGGCTTGTCGTTGTGCGGTGGGGGGAATATGCCTGTTATTAAGTGGTTCAGAGTTCAGGGATGTTAAGTGCCCTGTGGCAGGTGGGGCAGGAGAGTCCTACAGGAAGAAGCCACCAAAATGTCAATAGCAGCTTGTTGAAAAACATAGAGCAGACTAGTCTGGTTGGATAATCAGTCTTTTAGAGTACAAAGAAATCTTAACATTGGCTTCACATTTCCTGTCTGCTGACCTTTCTGGAAAAGGAAATTACCCAGAACTTTCCAAGTGGTTTGGCTCACTTCCCTACCAGGACCTCTGCCAAAACTTCTGTTCCTTGGCTACCCTTCTGAATAACTATTCTAAACCCTAGACACAGACACGTCTGTAAATTTCTTCCCACTTATATTTTCTCTTTTAAAAATAGCATTGATTTTTTTTTCTTCTGCTTTTCTTATTGTGGTAGAATGTACATAACATAAATTTTACTATTTTAACCATTTTCAAGTGTATAATTCAGCGACATTAAGTACAGTCACATTGTTGTACAACCATCACTGCTATTCATATCCAGAGCTTTTTCGTCATCCTGAACTGAAACTCCATTCCCGTTAAACAATGTGCTTGGTTCCTCCTTCCCCCCAGCCTTTAGTAACCACCATTCTACTTTCTTTCTCTATGAATTTGACTATTCTAAGTACCTCTTATAACTGGAGTCATACAATATTTGTCCTTTCATGTCTGATGTTTTTCACTTAGCATAATGTTTTCAAGATTTATCTGTATTCAAAGATATATCAGAATTTCATTCTTTTTGAAAGCTGAATAATAATCCATTGTGTGTGTGTATGTGTATATATGTGTGTATATATATATATATATATAAATGTATACACATACACACACACACACCACATTTTGTTCATCCATTCATCCATCCATGGACATCTGGGCTGTTTCTACCTGTTGGCTATCATTAATAATGCTGCTATAAATATTGGTATAAAATATGTTTGAATCGCTGCTTTCCATACTTTTGGGCGTATACCTAAAAGTGGAATTGTTGGATTGTATGGTAACTCTGTGTTTAAATTTTTTGGGAACTATCATATTGTTTACCACAGTGGCTGCACCGTTTTACATTCCTACTAACAGTGCACACATGTTCCAGTTTCTCCACGTACTCACCAACACTTATTTTCTAATTTTTTGATAATGACCATCCTTATGGGTGTGAAGTGATATCTCATTGTGGTTTTGATTTACATTTCCCTAAAGATTAGTGATGTTGAGCATCTTTTCGGCTGTTTTCTGGCCATCTGCATATATTTGGAGAACTGTTGTTCAAGTCCTTTGTTCATTTTTAAATTGGATTGTTTGTTTTGCTGTTGTTCAGCTGTATGAGTTCTTTGCATATTCTGGATATTAACCCTTTTTCATATAAATGATTTACAAGTATTTTCTCCCATTCTCTAGGTTGCCTTTTTCATTCTCTTGGTAGTGTCCTTTGGTGCAGAAAAGTTTTTAATTTTGATGAAGTCCGATTTATTTTTTTCCTGTTGTTGTCTCTGCCTTTGGTGTCATGTCCAAGTAATCATTGCTAAATCCAGTGTCATAAATTTTCCCTTCTATGTTTTCTTCCAAGAAAGAAAAGAGTTTTTATAGTTTTAGCTCTTACATTTAGATGTTTGATGCATTCTGAGTATTTTGTAGATGGTGTAAGGTGAGGATCCAACTTCATTCTTTGCATGTGGAATCCAGTTTTTCCAGCATCATTTGTTGAAAAGATTGTCCTTTCCCCATCGAACAGTCTTGGCATCTTTGTCAAAAATGATTTGACCATCTAGTCAAAAATCATTTCACCATCTAGTCAAGGGTTTATTTCTGGGCTCTCTATTCTGTTGCACTGATATAACTATCTGTCTTTATGCTACGACCATACTGTTTGGGGTAGTGTAGCTTTGTAGTAAATTTTTTTTTTTTTTTTTTTTTTTTTTTTTTGCGGTACGTGAGCCTCTCACTGTTGTGGCCTCTCCCGCTGCAGAGCACAGGCTCCGGACGCGCAGGCTCAGCGGCCATGGCTCACGGGCCCAGCCGCTCCGTGGCATGTGGGATCTTCCCGGACCGGGGCACAAACCCGTGTCCCCTGCATCGGCAGGCGGACTCTCAACCACTGCGCCACCAGGGAAGCCCTGTAGTAAATATTTAGATCAGTAAGTGTGAGTCTTCCAATGAAGTTCTTCATTTTGAAGATTGTTTTGATTTTTCAGGGCCCCTTGAGATTCCACATGAATTTTAAGAAGAGCTGTGATTCTGATGAGGATTGCACTGGGTATATAAATAGCTTTGGGTAGTACTGTCATCTAAACAATATTAAGTCTCCCAGTCTCTGAACACGTGATGTCTTTCCATTTATTTATGTCATCAGTAATTTCATTTAGTGATGTTGTATAGTTTTCAGTGTATAAATCTTTAGCCTTATGGCCCAAGATAATTCCTAAGGGTTTTTTGTTGTTGGGTTTTTTTTTGATGCTCTTATAAATGGAATTGTTTTCTTAATTTCCTTTTCGGATTGTTCATTGTTAGCGTATAGAAATGCTACTGATTTGTATTCAGTTCGTTAATTAGTGCTAACAGTTTTTGTGGACTCTTTAGGATTTTCTACATAGATGGTCATGTCACCTGCCAATAGATAATTTTACTGCCTTCTTTCCAATTCAGATGCCTTTTATTTTTGTTGTATAATTGCTCTGATTAGAACTTCAAATGCTGTGTTGAATAGAAGTGGTGAAATTGGGTGTCCTTGTCCTGTTCCTGATCTTAGGGGAAAGCTTTCAGTCTTTCACCATTGAGTATGATATTAGTTGTGGGGTTGGTGATTGTTGAGTTTTTTTAAAAGCATGAAAGTGTTTTGAATTTTGTCAGATGCTTTTCCTGCATCATTTGAGTTTTTTTTTCTTTCATCAGGTTAATGTAGTACATTACTTTGATCAATTTTCATATGTTGAATGATGCTGCATTGCAGAAGTATATCCCACTAGGTCATCTTGTATAGTCCTTTTACTGTGCTGCTGAATTTGGTTTGCTAGTATTTTGTTGAGGATTTTTGCATCATAAGGGATATTGCTTTGTACTTCTCTTGTAGGTTATTTGTCTGGCTTTGCTGTGAGGGTAATCCCAGCCTCATAGAATGAGTTAAGAGGTATTCTCTCTTCTTCAGTTTTTTTGAAGAGTTTGAGAAGGGTCTGTGTTAATTTTTCTTTAAATGTTAAACAGAATTCTGGTCCTGAGATACACTTTGTTGGGAGGTTTTTCATTGTTGATTCAAATCCTTACTGGTTAGAGGTCTTTTTAGGTTTTCTGTTCCTCAGGAATCAGTCTTGGAAGGTTGTGTGATTTTAGGAATTTACCCATTTTATCTAGCTAGCCCAATTTGTTGACCTATAATTGTTCATAGTACTCTTTTATTATCCTTTTTATTTTTGCACAATTGATAGTAATCAACCCGCTTTATTTCAATAATTTGGATCTTCTGTCTTTTTTTCTCTTAGTCAATCTACCTAAAAGTTTGTCAATTTTGTTACTGTCATAGAACCAACTTTTGGTTTTACTGATTTTTCTCTATTGGTTTTTTATTCTTTATCTCTGCTGTAATCTTTGTTTCCTTCCTTCTGCTACCTTTGGGTTTATTAGCTGTACTTTTTCTAGTCCCTTGTGGTATAAAATTAGTTTGTTGGTTTTTTATATTAAGCAACAAACTTTGCTTCTTTTTTAATATAAATGTTTATAGCTATAAATTTCCTTCTTAGCATTGCTTTCTCTGCATCCCATAAGTTTTGGTATATTTTGCTTTTGCTTTCGTTTGTTTGAAAGTATTTTCTAATTTCCCTTGTGTTTTCTTCTTTGACCAACTGGTTGCTAAAGAGTGTTGTTTAATTTCCACTTATTTGTGAATTGTCTAGTTTTTCTTCTGTCATTGATTTCTAGGTTTATTATGATTGGAAAGATAGTTTGTATGATCTTAATCTTTTAAATTTATATTCGTTTTGTGGTGTCACATATGGTCTGTCTTGGGGACTTTTCCATGTGCTCTTGAGGAAAATGTATATTCTGCTGTTGGAATGTTCTATATATGTCTGTTCTAGTTGGTTTATAAGGTTCAATTCCGTTTTCCTTATTGATCTTCTCTCTGGGTTTCTATACATTATTGAAAGTAGGGTATTGAGATCTCCAACTATTATTGTAGAACTATTTCTTTCAATTATGTCCATGTTTTCTTCATGTATTTTAAAGCTGTGATGTTTGGTTCGTACATATTTATAATTGTATCTTCTTGATGAGTTGACCCTTTTATCAATATGTAATGTTCTTTGTCTCTTATTATTAATTTTACTATTATTAGTTTTACTTATCTATTTTGATATTAGTATTGATCTCTCTTTGGGTTATTACTTGCATTGGATATCTTTTTCCCTTCTTTCACTTTCAACCTGTTTGTTTTTAGATCTGAAGTAAACCTCTTGTAGACAGCATATGGTTGGATCCTGTTATTTAATACGTTCTGCCAATCTATATCTTTTGATTGTAGAGTTTAATCCATTTGTATTTAAAGTGATTACTGATGGAGAAGGACTTGACTTTTACCCTTTTGTTTTTTGTTTTCTGTGTATGTCTTTTGGCTTTCTTGACCCTCATTTCTTGAATTACTGCCTGTGTTTGTGTTTTGTTGATTTCTTTGTAGTGACATGTTTTGATTGTTTTCTCATTTCCTCTTGTGTGTATTCTGTAGATATTTTCTTTGTGGTTACCATGGGAGTTACCTATAACATTCTAAAATTAAAACAATCTAATTTGAATGATACCAATTTAACCTCAGTGGCATACAAAAGCTCTATTCCTATACAGCTCTGTCTCCCCCCTTTGTTGTTGTCACAAATGACATCTTTATGCATTGTGCAGCCATGAACATAGATTCGTGTTTTTTTAATTTTATAGAAAATAAAAAGTGGAGTTATAAAACAAATTTACAATGATACTGGGTTTTATATTTGTTTATGTATTTACCTTTACCTGAAAGCTTTGTATTTTGTATGGCTTTGAGTTACTGTCCTTTCATTTCAACCTGAAGGACTGCCTTTAGGATTTCTTGTGGGCAGGTCTAGTAGTAATGAAGTCTCTCAGTTTTTGTTTATCTGGTAATGTCTTAATTTCCACCTCATTTTTGAAGGACAGTTTTCCAGATACTGAATTCTTGGTTGACAGTTTTTACTTCCAGCACCTTGAATATGTCATTCCACTGCCTTCTGCCCTCCAAAGTTTCTGCTGAGCAATTAGTTGGTAATCTCATTGAGGATCCCTATTGTTAGGCGTTGCTTTTCTCTTGCTGCTTTCAACATTCTCTTTTCTTTCAGCAGTTTGATTAAAATGTGCCTCAGTGTGGATCTCTTGGGTTTATCCTCCTTGGCATTTCTATAATTCATGTTTTTCATCAAATTTGGGGAATTTTTTTGCCATTATTTTGTCATATCTCTGATTCTTCTGCCTCATCATCAATCTGATTTTGTACTCCTCTAGGGAAATGTTCAATTTAGTTATTACATTTTCTCCAAAATTTGTTTCTTTTCCTTTTTATAATGTATGTCTCTTTATTGATATCATCCTTTTGCTTATAAATCATTTTCTTGATTTACCCTAGCTCTTTGTGTTTTCTCTTTGCTCTTTGAGCATATTTAAGGCAGTTGCCTTTGTCTAGTGAGTCCCCAGTCTGTGCTTCCTTAGGGACATCTGTTTCTACCTATTATTTTGTTCCTTTCAATTTTGTTTCTTTGTATGCCTTTGCTCTTTGTCAAAAGTTGGGTATTTGAGAAACTGCCACCTTTTCCAGTGTTTGAAGACTGGCTGTATGCCAGGAAAACCATTCAGTGATTGGCTGGCCATGCTCCGAGTCCAGAAGGGTAAGGTTTTCTCACATCTTTTTTGAGAATGTATCTGTTGGGCCTGTGTGTGGCTTTCTCAATTCTCCCATATACACAGCTTCTTTTGAATGTCTTAATTTCCCAAGAAGTTTTACCCAACCTTCTCCTTGGAGTTTTAGATGGATTGTTGTATTTCTCCATGCATAAACTCTCATCCCAGGCATCTGCAGGTCTGTAGTCCCCCGCAGATTTTGTGAGCAATGGCTGGAGCTTTTCCTCACCTGAGACTGAGTTAGGTGAGACAGGGACCATCAGGCAGCCTTCTAACCCTTGACTGGTTAGAATGTTGCCGTCAGTGTCTGCTTTGCTCCCTGCAGTTTAAGGGAACTGGAAACTAGGCTCAGCATCCTCCAGACCAGAAGTTGCCTTGTGAAGGGGGCGGATGAAGGTGAGTATAAACGCCGTGTAAGTTCCTGCCATTCTGAAGGTGAATGTTTCTTTTCTTTTAAAAAATTTTTGTTTTATATTGCATTACAGTTGATTCACAATGTTGTGTTAGTTTAAGGTGTACAGCAGAGTGATTCAATTATACATATATATGTATCTATTGTATTTCAAGTTCTTTTCCATTTAGGTCATTGTAGAATATTGAGCACAGTTCCCTGTGGTATACAGTAGGTCTTTGTTGATTACCAGTTTTAAATATAGCAGAGTGTACATGTCAATCCCAGACTCCCAGTCTATGCCCCCAACCTTCCCCTTGGTAACTGTAAGTTCGTTTTCTAAGTATGTAAGTCTGTTTCTGTTTTGTGAATAAGTTCACTTGTATCATTTCTTTTTAGATTCCACATGTAAGCAATATCATGTGATTATTTGTCTTTCTCTGACTTACTTCACTTAGTATGATAATCTCTGGGTCCATTCATGTTGCTGCAAATGGCAGTATTTCATTCTTTTTTATGGCTGAGTAATATTCCATTGTATGTGTGTATCATATCTTCTTTATCTGTTCATCTGTTGATGGACATTTAGGTTGTTTCCATGTTTTGGCTATTGTGAATAGTGCTGCTATGAACATAGGGATGCATGTATCTTTTTGAATTATAGTTTTGTCCAGGTATATGCCCAGGTGTGGGATTGCCAGATCATATGGTAATTCTATTTTTAGTTTTTTAAGGAACCTCCATACTGTTTCCCATAGTGGCTGCACCAACTTATATTCCCACCAGCAGTGTAGGAGGGTTCCCTTTTCTCCACACCCTCTCCAGCATTTGTTATTTGTAGAGTTTTTCATAATGGTCATTCTGACCAGTGTGAGGTGGTACCTCATGGTAGTTTTGATTTGCATTCCTCTAATAATTAGTGATGTTGAGCCTCTTTTCATGTGCCTACTGGCTATCTGTATGTCTTCTTTGGAGAAATGTCTGTTAAGGTCTTCTGCCTGTTTTTCAGTTGGATTGTTTGTTTTTTTGTTGTTGAGTGGTAAGAGCTGTTTGTATATTTTGGAGATTAAGCCCTTGTCAATTGCATCCTTTGCAAATATTTTCTCCCATTCCATAGTTTGTCTTTTCGGGGTTTTTTTTTTTTTTTTTTTTTTTATCATTCCCTTTGCTGTGCAAAAGCTTTTAAGTTTCGTTAGGTCCCATTTGTTTATTTTTGTTTTTATTTCCATTACTCTAACAGATGGATCCAAAAAAATATTGCTGCAGTTTATGTCAAAGAGTGTTCTGCCTATGTTTTCCTCTCAGAGTTTTATTAGTATCCAGTTTTACATTAAGGTCTGTAATCCATTTTGAGTTTATTTTTGTGTATGGTGTTAGGGAGTGTTCTACTTTCATTCTTTTACATGTAGCTGTCCAGTGTTCCCAGCACCACTTACTGAAGAGACTGTCTTTTCTCCATTGTATATTCTTGCCTACTTTTTTTGAAGATTAATTGACCGTAGGTGCGTGGGTTTATTTCTGGGCTTTCTGTCCTGTTCCGTTGATCTGTATTTCTGTTTCTCTGCCAGTACCATGTTGGTTTGATGACTGTAGCTTCGTAGTATAGCCTGAAGTCAGGGAGCCTCATTCCTCCAGTTCCGTTTTTCTTTCTCAAGATTGCTTTGGATGTTCAGGGTCTTTTTTGTCTCCATACAAGTTAAAATTTTTTTGTTCTGGTTCTGTGAAAAATGCCATTGGTAATTTGATAGGGCTTGCATTGAATCTGTTGATTGCCTTCGGTTGTATAGTCATTTTGACAGTATTGATTCTGCCAATCCAAGAACATGGTATATCTTTCCATCTGTTTGTGTCATCATCGATTTCTCTCATCAGCATCTTACAGATTTCGGAGTACAAGTCTTTTGCCTCCTTAAGTAGGTTTATTCCTAGGTATTTTATTCTTTTCAATGAGATGTTAAATGGGATTGTTTCTTGAGTTTCTCTTTCTGATCTGTTGTTAGTGTGTAGAAATGCAATAGATTTTTGTGTATTAATTTTGTATCCTGCACGTTTACCTAATTCATTGATGAGCTCTAGTAGTTTTCTGGTAGCATCTTTAGGATTTTCTATGTATAGTATCATGTCATCTGCAAACAGTGACAGTTTTACTTCATTTCTAATTTGGATTCCTTTTATTTCTTTTTCTTCTCTCATTGCCATGGGAGGACTTGCAAAACTATGTTGAATAAAAGTGGTGAGAGTGGACATCCTTGTCTTGTTCCTGATCTCAAAGGAAATGCCTTCAGCTTTTCACCGTTAAGTATGATGTTAACTGTAGGTTTGTCGTATATGGGCTTTATTACGTTGAGGTATGCTCCCTCAATGCCCCCTTTCTGGAGAGTTTATTGTAAATCAGTGTTGAGTTTTGTCAAAAGCTTTTTCTGCATCTGTTGAGATGATCATATGGTTTTTTTTCTTCAGTTTGTTAATGTGGTGTATCACACTGATTAATTTGCAGATATTGAAAAATCCTTGCATCCCTGGGATAAATCCCACTTGATCATGGTGTATGATACTTTTAATGTGTTGTTGGATTCAGTTTGCTGGTATTTTGTTGAGGAATTTTGCATCTATGTTTCAGTGATACTGGCCTGTAATTTTCTTTTTGTGGTATCTTTGTCTGGTTTTGGTATTGGGGTGATGGTGGCCTCATAGAATGAGTTTGGGAGTGTTCCTTCTCCTTCAGCTTTCTGGAATAGTTTCAGAAGGATAGGTGTTAACTGTTCTCTAAATGTTAGACAGAATTTGCCTGTGAAGCCATCTGGTCTTGGACTTTTGTTTGTTGAGAGTTTTTAAATCACAGTTTCAATTTCATTACTTGTGATTGGTCTGTTCATATTTTCTAGTTCTTCTGGTTCAGTCTCATGAGATTGTACTTTTCTAAAAAATTGTCTGTTTTTACTGGGTTGTCAGTTGTATTGGTATACAGTTGCTTGTAGTAGTCTCTTATGATCCTTTGTATTTCTGTGGTGTCAATTGTAACTTCTCCTTTTTCATTTCTAATTTTATTGATTTTAACCCTCTCCCTTTTTTTCTTTATGAGTCTGGCTAAAGGTTTATTGATTTTGTTTATCCTTTCAGAGAACCAGCTTTTAGTTTCATTGATCTTTTCTGTTGTTTTCTTCATCTTTGTTTCATTTATTTCTGCTCTGATCTTTATGATTTCTTTCCTTCTACTAACTTAGGGTTTTGTTTGTTCTTTCTCTGGTTACTCTAGGTGTAAGTTTAGGTTGTTTGACATTTTTCTTGTTTCCTGAGGTAAGATTGTATTGCTATAAACTTCACTCTTAGAACTGCTTTTGCTGTGTCCCATAGGTTTTGAATCATGGTGTTTTGATTGGTATTTGTCTCTAGGTATTTTTAAAATTTCCTCTTTGATTTCTTCAGTGATCCATTGATTGCTTAGTAACATATTGTTTAGCCACCATGTGTTTGTGTTTTTTACAGTTTTTTTTTTCTTGTGGTTAATTTCTGATCTCATAGCATTGTGGTCAGAAAAGATGATATGCTTTAAACTTTCTTAAATTTACCAAGGCTCCCTTTGTAGCCCACCATGTGATCAGTCCTGGAGAATGTTCCATGTGCACTTGAAAAGAATGTGTATTCTGCTGTTTTTGGATGGAATGTCTATAAATATCAATGAAGTCCGTCTGGTCTAATGTGTCATTGAAGGCCTGTGTTTCCTTATTGATTTTTCTGTCTGGATGGTCTGTCCATTGATGAAATTGGGTGTTAAAGTCCCCCAGTATTATTGTGTTACTCTTAGTTTCTCCTTTTATGGCTGTTATTGTTTGTTTTATATACTGAGGTGCTCTTATGTTGGGTGCGTATATGAATTACAAGTGTTATATTTTCTTGCATTGATTCCTTGATCACTATGTAATGTCCATCCTTGTCTCTTAGTCTGTATTTTAAAGTCTATTTTGTCTAATATGAGTATTGCTACTCCAGCTTGCTTTTGATTTCCATTTGCATGGAATATGTTTTTACATCCCCTCACTTTAAGTGTGTATGTGTCCCTAGGTCTGAAGAGGGTCTTTTTTGTAAAAGCATATATACGGGTCTGTGTTTGTATCCATTCAGCCAGTCTATGCCTTTTGATTGGAGCATCTAGTCCATTTACATTTAAGGTAATTATCAGTATGTGTATTTCTGTTGCCCTTTTCTTAATTGTTTTGGGTTTGTTTTTTGGCCATTATCTCCTTGATAGGAGGCGTGACTGATGTTGTGGTGGCTAGGCCTGCACTGGCCTCCCCTTTGCACTGTGGTTGTCACTGCCCTGTCAGAGGTGGGGTCTGCTCCCTAGTTGTTGGAGTAGAGGCCCCCAGATCTGTTTCTTAGTTGTGTTTCTGATCTGCAGTGTGAGGTGGGTGGGATTGGAGCACTCCCACTGGGAGGGGAGCTACTGAGTATTTCTCCTCTGGAGCTGTTCACCTGTGGGTGTGCTCTGTTGTGTCACCTTTCACCCATTGTGTGAGCTCTCAGATTACACTGTTGTTGGCACTGCTCTTGGCCACACCTTAACCATGGGTATGCTAGCAGTTGGCCCTGGTGTCTCTCAGACGTTGTTTTCACCAGGCCACCAGCATAGATCCACTGAAGTCAGGTCCCGGGATTGCAGTGATCATGGATCTGGATCCACTGTGGGAGCAGCCCAGACTCTGGTCTGGCCCAACCCCTGTGTGTATGTGCCCACACAGTCTACAGCTGCTAAAGCTAGACCCATCTTGGCTGCGGGAGCACTCGCTGTCTGTTCAGATGTTCTGTAGGCGCACAGTTTACAAAGCTGGTCACGGGGGTGTCAATTTGCAGTTTCCGCAGCTGGTTATGTGGGGATCTTTCTTTTTAGGTGTCCAAGGTCCTCTGCTAGTGTTCAGCTGGTGTTCTGTGAGAATTGTTCCATTTAAAGTTGTATTCTTGATGCATTTGTGGGGAGAGATGAACTCCACGTCCTCCTACTCCTCTTCCATCTTGACTCCTGATTTATTTTCTCTATAGTTCTGTCTTTTCCAAGACATCTTGTAAGTATAATCAGACAATGTATAGTCTTTTTCACTTGGCATAGTGATGAGCTTTATTCATGTTGCTGTGTCTGTCAGTAATTTTTTCTTTTATTGCTGAGTTAAATAACGTGGTATCGATGTTCCACAGTTTGTTTTATCCATTCCCTAGTTCACTTGGATTGTTTGTAGGTTTGGAAATAAAACTGCTAATTGCAAGTTTTGTGGGAACATAATTTTCATTTCACTTGGGTAACACCTAGGAGCAGGGTTGCTTGATCATGTGCTAAGTGTATGTTTAACTTTATAAGAAACTGCCAAATTGTTTTCCACAGTGGCTATACCATTTTGCATTTCTACTAACAGTTTATGAAAGGGCCAGTTGCTCCACATCCGTGTCAGCACTTGGTATTGTCAGGTTTTTTAAAAGCCATTCTGCTAGGTAGATAGTTATGTCTCGTAGTTGTAATTTGTGTTTCCCTAGTGACTGTGGATGTCGAAAATTTTTTCATGTGCTCACCTGCCATCCATTTATCTTTGGTGAAGCGTTTGCTCACCTCTTTTGCCTGTTTTTTAATTGGGTTATTTGTTTTTATTGTTGAGCTTTTGAGAGTTTTTTATATATTCTGGTTATAGGTCTTTTATCAGATAAATGATGTGCAGGTATTTTCTTCTTGTCTATTGGTTTTTCATTCCCTTAAGAGTTTTTTTTGAAGAGTAGAAGTTCTTGATTTTAATTGTCTAATTTATACATTTAAAAAATCTGTATTGTGCTTGGTGTTTTATTTAAGAATTCTTTGCATAACCCAAGGTTACAAAGATTTTCTCCAGTTTTCTTCTAGAAGTGTTATTGTTTTAGGTGTTATATTTAGGTCTGATCCATTTTGAGTTAGTTTTTGTAAATGGTGCAAGGTATGTGCATTTCTTATGACCCAACCAATTTAATCATAAGAGATTTAGGGAAATGATGTTGTTTATGGAGAAAATGATATGAAACAACCCCCTTCGTAGTGGGTTGAAGGAATGCTTTCCTTTGTGTAAAGGGTCTCCTTACACAGATGCAAGATAGTACGCCCTACAAATTCTGCCATCCTTGCTATCAAAATTGCTTTCAGAACACTTAATGAGGAAAATGCAGTAGTGCACAGGAATTTCTTTTGTACTGCTCCTTAGGGCTTTAAATGAAACATGTTTCCAGGTGAAATACACACCAGTATTCCTGGAATAAGAAACATTTCCTGAAGCTTTATCAAAATCAGCTTTTGAATAAATTTATTTTCTTTCATAAACTAATAGATGATAAATGTATTCCTTCTGGCTGGGTGGTGGTATTTTTTAATCCAGGAAGAATGAATTTAGATATCCTTGAGATATAGAAAACCTTTGATTAAAAAAATTTTTTAATTTTCTTCCCTTTTTTTTTTCCCCGCACTAGTTGATGCTGCTTATCAGTTAGTCATATTTGCTAAGGACCTCTGAGTATGTAAGACTCTATGCTTGGTGCTGGAGTGGGGCAGGGTGAGAAAGACAGACGCCAAAGAGATCCGGAGTCTGCCATGAGAATTAACTGCCTGTAGGAAGGAGGTTAAGATCTACACATGAGTTGCTATTATGAAGTAGGAAGAGTCACATCTCATAAGAGAGGAACAAAATGGGCTGGGCCTTGCACAAAGCATGTTCTGCAGGCCAGAGCATGGGGAGCTTGTTAGAAATGCAGAATCTCAGGCCTCTGTTGTGGGTTTTGTTTTGTTTTAAAAAATTTTTTTTATCAAGGTGTAATTGACCTATAGCACTGTATTAGTTTCAAGGCATCCAGTGTAATGATTCAATATTTGTAGGATTCCCTTTCTTTTTAAGAGTAAATAATATTCCATTGTATGTGTTCATGACATCTTGTTTAGCCATTCATCTGTCGATGGACACTTGGGTTGCCTCTACTTTGTGGCTTTTGGGAATAGTGCTACCATGAACAAGGGAAGGGTTATTTTAAATTTAAAGTTTTTCTTTTAATTTTATTAACACTTCAGTGTCCAGTACTACCACTAGCAGACAGTAGTTAGATATACCGTCAGTAACGTTTGAAATTACAGCTTTTAAAATTTCTTTGCTGTTCCACTTAGCACCGTGAGTTCTTCTGTGCGCCTTCCCTGAACGAGTTTGAGATCCAGCCTGTAGATGTTTGGTCCTTACATTAGAAGCTGACATTTTATAACTGGGAGATTCCTCACCAAGACTCAGATTCCTCACTTCTCCGGGGAGGTCCAAGGTTGGGCACACTGAGCCCCGTGCCTTTGTAGCTTTGGTCTGCTGGGGTGCGGGAGTGACTGCCATTCCTGGACTCATGTCGGCACTGTCCAATGTAGCCTTACCCTGAGCTGCCGCCTTCACTGCCCACCTGCTTGGCCCCAAAGCCTGTCGAATGTGCGTTCTTTGTTCCCGAGATGAGCCCCAAGGTAGTTTGCAAGGCTTGTAAGTGAAATCTGCAATCCTTTCTGAAAGAGGTGCTGTGGATATGACTACTTTGTATGTAGATGCTCAGAAATTCTGGGTGAAGATCTTTAATTCCTTTTGGATGGGAATGTCACAGAGTGTACATTCTGACCCCGTGCACCTTTCCTAGGAAACTACACCTTCCCTGAGAAAATGACTACAAGGTCACATGTAGTCATTTTCATACAAAGATTTATTGATGACCTGCTTTAGGCCAGGCCCGTGTTAGGTGCCAAGGACTCTTTTCTAGTGTCTGGGTACTGGTGGAGGAACTGCATCTTGGGCCCCACTTGACCTTTGATGATACTCACGTTGTTATCCCAGCAAGGACAGAGTGAATAGATACATACAGTGTGTGTGAAAGGAATGGAAGAAATCTGTGTATTGTAAAAAAAAATAGTTATGAATAATAAGTGTTTTCACTTGCAGAAGAGAATTTTCTTGACTTCTTTCTGGTTAGCTAGATTGCATTTATCCTAATATTGTGCAAGCTTGACTACTGTAAGTACAATCCACTGGTTGGAAATATTTTATTTTCAGGTATTTGCTTTTTTTTTTTTGGTTTGTTTTGGTAGGTCTTACAGTTGGCGTTGTAGTCAAATGGAACATAAGCTTTGCAGAAAAATGTCTGTTGTAGTCTGTCTAGACTACATAGCTACAGAGTGGATCACTGCCGAATGAAACAGGGAAGTGACAAATTCTTGGGCCTAAAGTGTTGATACATTGTTTAACTTGTCTCACGTTAGAAGGCTGTCCCTATGAATCCTCTTTTATCAGGTCCACTCCGTCCCTCGCATGCAAATCTTGCCTTCTTTGTTGCATCTGTTAAACAGTTTATTGCATTGAAGACACTTGAATATTTTACAGAGACTTTTGCTAAATCCCGGGACTTATGACTGTCTGAAATGCTTCTCTTAATGCCTTTTGAAGTTGGGCAGCAAGAAACAGAGCCCTGCATGCCCCAAGAATGTGTAGTGGTTTTTGCCTTTTTGAAAATTCATTGCTTCCTTTTGTCCCTAATGGGTAATTACAGCCTCTCCCTACTGGCACCTCTGGAGCAGATACAGAAGTAAGGAGGAGGAATTAGGCAGACACAGGCTCACTGCAGTGGCCCCAGGGCTAATGCAGTTGACCGTGGAAGCAATTGATTTATATCAACAGCCTCTCCATTCCTTATATTTGCTTCCAGTGGATCATTAAGTTGGGTGCTTCTTCCTCTTTAATTCTTTATGTTAAAACAAGCTTCTGGGCCAGTGGGGTTTTTGGATTCATAGAATGGTGGTAAGTCAAAAAGCGCCACTTCAGGGACTGAACTCGATGATTGTTATATAAAGTCTAATGTACTTACACTTTCATAAATGTCACCTATGTTTCTCCAGTAAGAGTATTTTCTTGGTGTGTTGTTTCTGTTGGCTAAACAACAGTGAAAGTTGTCTTTGAAAAGACAAGCATGCCAAATACTGTTAAATTAAAACTCTTCCTTCTTTAAGAGGTAAATTTTTCTCCCAAGAACCATCTCAGATTTAGGCTTTGTTTAGGAGCTTCTTCTTAGCATAAATGTTACAGCATTTTTTCTATTGTTAGTGGAGCTCTAATTCTGTAAATGTCTGCCTGTTTGTCTCTTGAAGTGATTTCATTAGATGGTTTGTAATTAACTCTCTGACATCATTAATCTTGTATTCAGTGTCTGGATTTGTGTACTCTAGAAACCAAATGTTAAACTTCCTTTGGTTGAACCACTAGCTTTCTAATCATTTTTAAACAGGAAGCATTAAAATCGTGCTAAAAATGAGTAGATTAGGGATTAGTGATCTCTCAAATGAACCTGACTGTAAAATTAATTCAATGCACAGAAAAAAAGAAACCAAAGAATTTAAGTAACTTCTGAATACACAACTCTGTGTGTAATAGTGTAGCCATTATTTAAAGTGGGGTCTAGGGAACCCTGAAACCCTTTCAGGGTTCCATGAGGACAAAGTTATTGTCATAATAATATTAAGACATTATTGGAGGAGGGGCCGGAAAAAATGTTAAGACATTATTTGCATTTTTTTGCTGCGTTGATATTTGCACTGATGTGCAAAAGCAAAGGCAGAGAAAACTGCTTGTCCTCAGCATGAATCAAGGCAGTGGCATCAAACTGTACTAGTGGTCATTTCATTCTTCACCTCCGTGCACCAATTTTAAAAGAAAATGTGTTGCACGTAGTATGTCTTACTGTAGCAGTAAAAATTATTTTATTAAAATCTCGACCCTTGAGGGCATCTTTTTTTTATACTCCATGATGAAATGTGAAGTACACAAAAAATATCTTTGTATCTCCAAGGACAACCATGGTCTGGTTATCTCAGGGAAAAGATCTAGTACCTAGCAGGACTGTGTTCGGAGGATAGCAAGAACCCCAAAGGAACCTTGGGCGTGAGTGTTGTTGGCAGTGGTGTTGGTAGTGGTATTGGTGTGTTGTCTGAAATGGTTTTGTGTGTACTGTGGATAGAGCAAATGGGTAGGTGTATGAGAAGTACTGGGAATTGGGGTTTTCGTTGCGGGGAACGGAGATGCTAACATCATGTTGAGGGAGATGAAGAATCCTGTCTCGTTGGGTTTGAATTCAGGATGTCAAAATGAACTCAGATGTAAGATACTTAAAACACCTTTGTTCTGTCCAGGCAAAGCAATGATACTTTACTAGCGAGGAGCACACCTAGATCTCAGAGCTTGATTTCCAAATGCCAGGGCTCCTTGGAGAAATGGCTCATTCGGGGTCTGGGGCCAGTACAAGGCTAGCTTGGCACGCCTGTTGTGTCGGAAAACAAGGAGGTGCTCAGAGGCTATTAGGATTGTGTCAAAAGGACACAGAAGCTGGCTTGAAGGAGCTGTCAGTAGCCAAATTTGGGACAATCTGAGTATCAGAAAGAATGATGACAGAGTAATGGGTTAAAACACATTAACTTAAAACAATCCATGAAACTACCTGGGAGGGAGAGTGGGGAGAGAAGGAAAGAGGGAGAGAGAGGGATAGATCCGAAGAGAGAGAATATTACATTACAGGAGAATGCCACCTAACATACGAAGGAGGAATAGTTTTTGAAAATCACCGTTTTGTAACCGCTAACGTGGTGATTGATTCAGGCGAGGGGTATCAATGGATACCGAAACTGTTGAGTGAAATGCTATCAGGGAGAAGGATAGTCATAGAATCTCAAATATCATCCTAGTTATTACTTAACAAGCACAAAGGGGTAAAGATACTTTTGCTAAGAAGAAATCTGGCAGATCTCACTTTAACTTGGTGATCAAACAGCATCACCACTAAAGACACAACCAGATGTTACACGCGATGTGTAGCAGGAACGCAGCACTGCCCACGAAGGAGTCTGGCCGAAGAAAAGCACACTTGAGTCTGAGACTCTAGATTTAAGTACCAAATTACAGGAAATCCAGAGGGACAGAGGAGTCTGCTAGATACCATCTTGGGGCTGCAAAAATCAAAAACCAAACCTCCAGACTCTGGCAAACTGTACAGTCAGATAACCCAGTTTCTTCAAAAATCAGTTGTGAGGGCTTCCCTGATGGCGCAGTGGTTGAGAGTCCGCCTGCCGATGCAGGGGACACGCGTTCGTGCCCCGGTCTGGGAAGATCCCACAGGCTGCGGAGCGGCTGGGCCCGTGAGCCATGGCCGCTGAGCCTGTGCGTCCGGAGCCTGTGCTCCGCAACGGGAGAGGCCACAACAGTGAGAGGCCCGCGTACCGCAAAAAAAAAAAAAAAAAAAAAATCAGTTGTGAGAAGAAAGTTAAATATGAAGGTGACGTGAGAAAGGACTTGAGACGTATTGACCAATGTATGGGCCTTATTTGGATCTTGATACAAATACACTGGGGGCTGAAAAAAATAATGTAACTGTGGACACAGACTGTATATTTGCTCGTAACACAGGTTGAAATGATACTGTGTCTACAATTGCTTTAAAATAATTTAGAAGGAGGGCAGTTGGGTTGGGATACAGATGAAACAAGACTAGCCATGGACAGGTAATTGCTAGGGTGTCCACATGTGTGTTCATGATACTATTCCATCTACTTAGGAATGTATTTGAAAGTTTTACAATTAAATTAAAAATACTGC
Organism: Phocoena phocoena; assembly: GCF_963924675.1. Taxonomy (NCBI): domain Eukaryota; kingdom Metazoa; phylum Chordata; class Mammalia; order Artiodactyla; family Phocoenidae; genus Phocoena; species Phocoena phocoena. Next base: position 31,935,409 of record NC_089227.1, read on the forward strand.
TAAATAATAGGGAATAGCTTGACATTTTGTGCCTCTTTATGCAATGCATTGAGAAGTACATGTCATCTGTATAGAATTGTTGCCAATAATATCTGAGTCTATCAGGAAACAATCACATAAGCTCAGAATGTGTGACATTCTACAAGGCAGTTTTCTTGGGTTGTCTACAAAATGTCAGTTATGAAAAGCAACAAAAAATAATGTCATAAAAAAACAATCAAATACAATACATGATTCTTTTTTGAGCGGATCCCTTTTGCCCTTAAAAAGTTATGAAAGGGGCTTCCCTGGTGGTGCAGTGGTTGAGAGTCCACCTGCTGATGCAGGGGACACGGGTTTGTGCCCTGGTCCGGGAGGATCCCACATGCCGTGGAGCGGCTAGGCCTGTGAGCCATGGCCGCTGAGCCTGCGCGTCCGGAGCCTGTGCTCCGCAATGGGAGAGGCCACAACAGTGAGAGGCCCGTGTACCGCAAAAAAAAAAAAAAAAAGTTATGAAAGATATTTTGGGTACAATGCAGACATCTGAATATGGATTCATAATACATGATATTATTGAATTAATATTATTTTAGGTATGATGATGGTTATGTGGTTCTTCAGAATGTCCTTTTTCTTAGAAGTGTATGGAAGTATTTTAGGGTGAATTGTATGGTGTCTGCAAATGACTTGAAACATACATGGATTAGGTTGCTGCATTTTAAATCACTATTTTCCTAGGTTGGAAACATTCAAATATCAGCAAATGCCTGAGATTCAACCTAACATTTGTTGAAAGAGAAAAAAGCAAATGGGGGGGCTCTACGTGAAGCATCTACAAATGTTTGCACTATTCTTTCACCTTTCTGTGTGTTTGAACTTTTTCGAAACAGTTAAGAACAAACAGGTAGTCAGCGTACAAAAATGAACTCTCAGCAGATACATATTTGTTAGATTAAGTGTGCTGACAACGTTCTCGCTGGCAATAATTGCCTGGAATAGTGTTTGATAGAATTAATTCGAAACTAAGATTGATTCAGAATACAGAAAAGAAGGAAAGCTTTATTTCATTGTATGAACTTTCATGTGACAAAGAACAGAAAAATAACTATAGGTAGAAATTAAGAAAAGAGTTTAGTGATGTCTTAAGGACTTTTTTTTTTTTTAACGTGGATAACATTTAAAGACAGATCCACTGTAGGGCTTCCCTGGTGGCGCAGTGGTTGAGAGTCCGCCTGCCGATGCAGGGGACACGGGTTCGTGTCCTGGTCTGGGAAGATCCCACATGCCGCGGAGCGGCTGGGCCCGTGAGCCACGGCCGCTGAACCTGCGTGTCCGGAGCCTGTGCTCTGCAATGGGAGAGGCTACAACAGTGAGAGGCCTGCATACCGCAACAAAAAAAAAAAAAAAAAAGGACAGATCCACTGTAGGAGAAAATTTTCTTATTTTTTGTCAAGAGATCAAAAATGGCTTTTATCTAGCCTGGCCTCAACACTCCTTGTAAGATAGGATATATCTCTAGAATTTGAAAAAGAGAAACTCTTATCCTCTTCCACCCCTTCCCTGGTTGCCATGAGGTGTCAAGTTGAGGCACATTTTGCTCAGGGTTATTGGGGTTTTGCGAGCAACCATGGCAGGTTGATAAGGTCATGAGATGGTAATTCCTACTCCTCTACAAAATTTCCCTAAGTGATTATAACAGCCCCTGATATTATCCTCCTTTTTTCAATCCAAACAGATCCCTAAAGAAGTGGCTGACATCTTTAACGCCCCCAGTGATGATGAAGAGTTTGTCGGTTTCCAAGATGATGTTCCCATGGAAACCCTGTCATCAGAGGAGAGCTGCTATAGTTTTGACTCACTGGAGTCAGGGAAGCAGGTATGGGTGCCTCCTTTCAAGGCAGGCGTATCCGTCTGGAAGCTTGGATCTTGGTTCGGATATTCTTTTACTTGAACATGGTCTGAGACTGGTGGTATCAGTTAATTGTCGAGCATCTTATTTTATTAGTGTTACACCTTCATGTTTCAAGCAACTGGTGGGGGTACCTCGCTCAGTTTTGTTGTTTAAATCCTTTCTATGTACAATAATTTTTTTTTTTTTTTCAGTAAAGGGGACCTCACATGATCAAATCTGTCGTCTTTGCCACCTCGGGGCTGCAGCCTGTGGCCAGGCTGTATTTGGAGCGCTCCCACACAGCTGGCGGGGGAGGGCTGATCCCCCAGCAATAGCGTAGGAGTGTGTGGTTACCATGAGACACATGGCCTCTGTGCTGCTGCGGTGAGGCTCTGTCCGCACCTCACTCATGGGATTGCTGGCGAGAGCATTGTTCTTTCTTTAATTCCTTTGATCTGTGGCAGACACAAGTTGCAGTTCTCGGAGAGGTAGATCCCTGGAGGTTTATGTTGGGATTTGGCAGGAGCATGGCCAAAGTATCCAGGCTTCCGTGGCATTTTTTTCTGAGTTCATTTGTGGCACTCAAAATTCCTCATTCTCCCTCGACCATGGCCTCCCTAAAAGGCTGTGAGTTAAACCCACCTAGCTTTCACTGGGGAAGTAGAGGAAGGCAGATAGTTAATTATGTAAGTGAAGCCCCTGCTTGACGGCAGTGTGTGTGGTCTCCTCACCTTATTTGATGCCTCTGCATCATTTGACACCCCCCCCCCCGCCAGCCACCTGCTTTCACTCCCCTTGGTCTCTTTCTCTTACACCTTTTGTTCTTGGTTGTCATCCCTTCTACTTCCTGTCCCCGTCTGTGGATGTTCTCCACGATTTTATCTTCAGACCTTTCCACTTAATGATCTCAGTGCCTGGCCCGGTCTCAGCCGTTGCCTCCTGGTCCTTTGTGGTTTGGGTCTTCCCTCCAGCCCCAGATGTACTTCTGACAGACACTTGGATCCATCGTCATTGCTCAAGGGAGATCTGAAACTCACCATTTTCCCTCCCTGGTTGTCTGTCTTCCCCATTCTTGTCTCCAACTTTGGAGCTCTTGACGCCTCCTCTTTCCTCACCCATCTCCTCAAGTCCCTTGCAGGAGCTCATGAATCTTCTGCCATGTTCCTCACCTCCATCCCTTCCCGTCTCTTGCCTCCTCAGCTCCCGTGGTTCTCATAGTCCTTACCGCAAGTGTGGGACTGAGCTCTGGTCATCATCCTCCCCTGTTCAGAAATCACCAGTCCCTCCGTTCGAATGTGGTCAGGCAGTGAGGGGCAGCCTGCTGGGTCCAGCGTGAGTGGCCCTCCGAGCGGCGCCAGCATGAGCCTGGCGGGCAGCAGGCCTTAAGGAACAGAGCGGCCGCCCTTGCTGCTGTGACGACTGCCCCTTCTCCTGTGCCCTCACACCTGCCCCCAGTCCAGCCCTGCTCCCGAGTCTGACCCCGGCATGCATTCCGTGGCCCGTGACAACATGCTTTTCATGCAGAGTACCCTGAATTCACTCTCTCCCTGGGAAGGCGCAGGCACTGTTATTATTCCTGTTTCACGGGGGATGAAACTGAAGTGTGGGGAGGTGAAGTGACTTGGTCTGAGGCCTCACATCTGAGAAGTGGCCGAGCTGGGATGTTCCTAATCTAGGAGCCCCACTTCTCAGCCTCGTGCCTTGCACGGCTCTCTCCTGCGGGCTTTGCAGCAGGAGACCAGAAACTGCATCCATGCCCCCCGCATGCACTGTTCTGCCCCCTGTGCACACTGGTCCAGGCTCTTCATCCTGCCTCTGTGCGCTCTCAGCATCTTTCTAGCCTCTAGCCCAGTTTAGATGCAGGTCAAATGATTCTGCTTCCACGAAGTCTTACTGGATTTTCTTTCTTTCTGTGCGCCATGTCGCGTGTGTCTCCCTTACAACACTGATCCTCGCCATGGTGACCTGTGGACTTGTCCAGCTCCCTTACTAAATGACAAGCTCCTTGATGGAAGGGGCCTCATACTTGAACGGTGCTTTCCAGCTTCCCCGGCTTGGGCTGCTTCCTTGGGTTGTCCCTTTCCTCTTGTTTCATACATCCAGTGCCCATGGGCGAAGGAGCACCCATGGGGTGGAACTGAGGTGGGATACTTGTCTGACTGGTTCAGCCACAATGACTTCCAGTCTGTTTCTTCACATCCCATGAGCTTCAAAAAAAAAAAGTCACCACTCTGTTAGCTTCTCTCCTGATCTGTTATTTGCTTTTTTTTTTTTTTTTTTTTTTTGCAGCACACGGGCCTCTCACTGCTGTGGCCTCTCCCGTTGCGGAGCACAGGCTCTGGACGCGCAGGCTCAGCGGCCATGGCTCACGGGCCTAGCCGCTCCACGGCATGTGGGATCTTCCCGGACCGGGGCACGAACCCGTGTCCCCTGCATTGGCAGGCGGACTCTCAAACACTGCACCACCAGGGAAGCCCTGCTTATGTTCTTGATCACGGTAGATGCAGGTCACCAAAGCCCACACCATACTGTCTAGTAGTGATTTTAAAGGATAACAGCCAGATTTCGGAGAACAAAGAGCTGTGTGAGGCTTGTAACCAGGGACACAGGAGACTGTGGAGTGGATGTTCGCTTTGTTACAGACCCCCATTAAAGATGGTTTTTACACCCTGTGAAATCAGGAGAATAAAAGCATGGGCCATGGTCTAGGGCTGCAGCTGACTTGTTTTCTCTATCAGAACTGGCCACCAAAGATACTGATCTCTCCCAGGCTGACGGCTGCCTGTGACACCAGCTCAAAGCACAGAAAGAGCCAGAGGACTGGCAGGTTGGAACCTGCTGTTCCAAGGCATGACCTGTTCGGGCTCCAGCCGGGGACTTTGGGTCGATGATGAAGTGTGCACATGGGCCCCACTGCCCTGCAGCAGCCTGCAGGGGCTGGCCCAGGGCTCTTGAGCCAGATGTTTCCTGCCCTCGGAGGTGGTGGGTTTCCTTGGGAGCCAACCGCGCACCATTCTTCACGACAGACCCTGGCCTGCTGCTTCCCCACCTGGACCCCACACACTCCGGATCCATTTTAACCCGCCGAGAGGAGCCGCGTGAACTTGTACGTAGTGTGTGCAGCAGTGCCGGCGCTGGTCTCCCTGAAGCACAATTTGAATTTCACTTTAAAGAAACTTCCCTTTTGTGTGTGAATTTTTTTTTTTTTTTTTTTTAAGCAGCTGCACCACAGCTATCAACATCGGGATGAAGTAATTTACATCTGAGCACAGTCACTCCAATTACCCATAATAATTCACAGGAGACATTTTTAAGCTTAAAAAAAATCGCGGATATAGGCATTTCTTTCTTTTTCCCCGGGACGTTTTTCCATTCATCTGTTACGTCTGTTTTTCTCCAGAGACTGATGATCCGAGGTCGAAGAAGTGTGTAATTAAAGTCAGGGAAAAGGCAGGCAGGGAGATAAAGTTTCTCCAGCCGCATGTGCTGTCATGAGGGGTCATACCCCTGCATCAGGGGTAGGAGGGGAGACGTCAGAGGCAGCAGGGGACATGGACTCCAGGCCTGGCTGCCAGCTTGGAGGAGGCTGGTTTGTGGGTCTCTGTTCTGTACTGCCATTCTTGCTTTTCCCCTCCTCTCTTTCAAGCATGCCATTTATTTTTATGAGTTGAAAAGAAAGAAAAAGTCATTACTGGAACATGTCCTTTCTGAGTCAGCCGTGTAACATCTTTCCTCGGGCTCCCTTGCTACCTGCCGGCGGTGGCTGCTTCTCACCTCCTGCGGGAGAGGGACTCCCTAGCGGTGACGGAGCAACTGCGTTCTCCTCGGAGGGGGACGGGGCGGGGCGGGGTGTGGAAGCCTCCGGGCTTCTCCTGCCCGGAGGCATGCTGTCTGTGAACCAAGCATCTCCCCTGGGAGGAGCCGGCTTGGGATGGCTGTTGGAAAGGAAAGCCAAGCGTGCGTGGAGGAGCCAGGGCCAGGTCTTCTCCTCCATGTGTTTTCTGTTGTGTGTGAACGCAGACGCTCCTGATGGCCCGCCCCGGCGGGAGAAACTGAATTCCATCAGCCCCTACCGGGCACACCAGCTGATGGAGGCCGAGGCCATTCTGGTTTTTTGAAATTGTTCAATTTGTGGGTCTAACTTTCTGCAAACTATGGAAAATATGTATATATACGTGTGTTTTTATTGTGGTAAAATCTACATAAAATTTACCATTTTAACCATTTTTAAGTGCGGTAAGTCCCAGTGCGCTGCCTGCAAGACACTGAGAGGCGTTATTCACAGCGTCTCGAGGCCTTCACCATTATCTGTTTCCAAAATGTTTTCATCGTCTCACACAGAAACTCTGTCCCCATTAAACAGCAACCGCCCTTGTCCCCAGCTCCTGCCAGCCTCTGTTCTTCTTTCTTTCTTTCTTCATGACATATGTGTTTTTAATTTAGCAGGATGTGCGTTTCCAGTCCACAACCTTCACAGAAGAGCTAAGGAGAATTTTCAGAGAGGACAGTGACTCAGAGACGGAAGAATTTGAAGGATTTACGCAGAGTGATCTGGATGTTAACAGTAACGCAGAAGTAACGGTAATACTTATCAGCGTGAGGGAGGCTGGGTTGTAATATTTTTAGTCCTGGTTCCGAATTGTATGGTTACTTGTAAGAAGTCACTTTACACATGAAAAGGTTTTACTTTTTCTTACATGTTCATCTTATAAGCCAGTTAACAAAATATGAAGATTTTACTTTTTCTTACGTGTCTATCTTCTAAGCCACTTAGCTAAATGTAAACTTGGCTATTCTAAGGCGAATTCCTGGCCCACCAGTCCATTATGCTCTTAGAGGAAATCCAGTTGTCTTTCCTGGGTGCCTTTGGAGTCTGGGGGGATGTGTCCCAGGCGTCCCTTATTATCCTTATCAGAGAATTTATTTCAGACTTTTTTGAACCTCTTTTATCTGAAAAGAGGAGGGTCTGAGAGTAACAAGTTCCTGAAAGTCATTTTCTGTTGTGCGCCAAGTAATGTTCTTAGGTTTGGAGTTGATTTGGCAAAAATTTAGCTGTGGTACGAACTTAGTGTTTTGTCTGTGCATTCTTGATTTGGATCACGACGTGCTTTTTAATGATACAGGTGACCTGGGCTTGTCTGATTCCTAAGGGAAGTCTGCCCTCAGCCCTTTGCCATCAAGAGACTTGTTGGTTGATCTCTTTTTAGTCCATGTGTTTAGTAGGCCAGTTGACTGCCGACCAGTATTTGAATCTCAGGGTAACTTTGAAGAACAGCCTTTGGATTTTTTTAGGCATAAAAATGTTTTTTACTAACTGAAAAGTAGCATACATTTATCTCATAAAATCAATACACCACTTCCTTCTTTGGTATAAAGATAAGGGATAGAGCGGTTAAGCCTCATTACGTTCAGAAGCTCCCAGAGAAGCATTCCTGGCGTGGAACCTGTGTGGGTGTTTAAAGAAGCTGTAACCAGTAGCGTTGCTTTGTCCTTCACCTTTTCCTGGGGGGACTTAAGGCCTGAAAGCCTTAATGGTAGGCTGCCTTGCTTGATGGTGATTGATTTCTGTGAATAGCAACACAGACCTGTGCCAACCTATCGGCCTCAGCCCCCCGCCCCTTGGCTTTCTTTACAGAAGTTATTTGCATGGCAGTTCATGTGTTCTGGCCAGCAAGGCTCCGGTTTCTAGAGATCCTTCCAAACCCTGATGGGTATCATCGACTCTTAGTGACTTGTTTATCTTCTCTTCTTTAGCTAAGTAATGTTGGGATATTCAAAGAATTTGTTTCCAGCATGCAAAAGTGAATTACCCCCAGCACCTTTTTTTTGGTTTTCTTCCAAATCTGTACATTTAGGGAATGAATCGTGACATGTTACATTGACTCTGATATAACTCATAGCTCAGGGCAGGTCCACCTGTACATTTATTTTGAAATTCAGTGAGAAAGCAAGCCTTGTTGCCTCCTCACCCAACTCCCGCCCACCCTAGTGAGTAGTGGTGAGACCACCTTTCTGGCAATAGGGTATGACGCTACGTTGGTGTCCAGTGGTCTTGTAGCCAGACGTGAAACTGCCGCAGCCGTGGTGCTGGCTCTCAGATCGGAGTCTCCACTGGTGACTCCTTCCGTACTTCAGTCCTTTGTAGTACGCTACTCCACGGCCTTGGTAAAGAGACGGGGGCTAGACGGTGATTATGATAAATGAATAAAGCCAGTCAGGGGAGATAATTCCCCTGAAGTTCTCCAACAGTGTCGTCTAACAGATTCCTCTGCAGCCCACTATTTGGAATTCCAAAGCTACTAATGTGGAGAGTTCAGGATATTAAAACAAATAGGTAACTCCGTACAGTACAGTCTTATTTCTCTGCCTGGCTTTTTGTGCATTGATACATACACCAAGGTTTGGAAGTTGTCTGCTTTTTTTTTTTTTTTTTTTTTTTTTTGTGCGGTACGCGGGCCTCTCACTGCTATGGCCTCTCCCGTTGCGGAGCACAGGCTCCAGACGCGCAGGCTCAGTGGCCACGGCTCACGGGCCCAGCCTCTCTGCGGCATGTGGGCATGTGGGATCTTCCCGGACCGGGGCACGAACCCGTGTCCCCTGCATCGACAGGCGGACTCTCAACCACTGAGCCACCAGGGAAGCCCTGTCTGCTTTTTTTTTTTCCCTCCCGCCGCTTTATTTTTAACTTGAGTCCAGCTGGAATTTGGGGGGGGGTGGTCACTGAGGAAGAAGCAGAGTCATTAACTGAATCCCAGGCGGCTCCTGGTGCTGTTCTCAGCTCTCCTCACAACCTGAGTCCCTGACAGAGGTGCCCAGGCTACGCTGTCCAGCCTGTGGTCAAGGAAAGAGGCCAGGCGATGACCTTGATCCCAGTATTTAAACCCATCTCTACGGTTGCTAAGAGTCCTCTTTGCATCTGAGATGTCCCCTTGCTGTTGCCTTCCATTCTTACTGTGTTCTCACGTGTGAAACCAAGTTATGTTTTAATGCTGGAGACCTGTGCCGAGTGGAGACTGAAAATTGAGGCTGAGAATTGCTTGAGCTGACTGAACAGGTACCTGCAGCCACCTGCAGAGCTGTCTGCCTGATTGCACCCCATGGCGCTGCGGGTTACAGAAAGGGGAGGAGGCTTCCCTTGAGTGAGGAGCCAGTGTATCCTGGGGATGAGGTTCCGCCACTGACCCCGATGGCAGGTCATCTGCCTGCTCCTTGGTCACGGCACGAAAATGAAGTCCGCTCTCCTGTCCCTCTTCCTCGTGCGTTGTGTTCCAGCTAGTTAGGGCAGAATGGTGCTTTACTTTTCACTCAGCACTCCGTTTTTACCTGAGGATACCTCTGATGTCATGCACACCCTTTTCTTTATTCCCATATTCCTGGGCTCCCAGGTGTGCCAGCTTGGCTGGTCCACTGGGGAGGAGCCCACCTCGTCAGCGTCTGGCTTCCAGCCTGATGCTCTGAACAGAACACAGTCTGCTGGTGGGTGTGGCTGGGCCAGAGCGCGGAGCAGCCCGCTCTTTGATTTTGTTCATCTACAAAGTACTTGCGCATTTAACTGAAGAGTTCAGAGGGAACTACCAATAGGAAAGGAGAGCTTTCGACTATTCACTGTTCTCCTAAAATACTGTCAGAGTGGTTTTAAGTGTGTGTCTTTCTGAAGGTGTGTTTATAGGCACTGTCTTTGTTCTTTCTCTCATTTCATTAGCTCGTGGAGTCAGAGCTCAGTGATGACGGTAAAGCATCTTTCATGAGTGAGGAAGAGGAAGATGAAGAAGAAGAGGCTCCACCTAGAAGCAGCAGGCCGAGAAGAAGCAGTATTGGTCTTCGAGTAGCCTTTCAGTTCCCCACCAAGAAACCGGCAAAAAATGCCGGTAAGAACAGTTCTCCTGAGCCATTGTTTTCTGGCTCGCACATACAGGACAGTAAGGGTGGAATTCTTGGAAGAAAGACAAGCTGCAGACAGAGGAAGGAAAGGGAAGATTCTGCCTCTGAGTCTGAGGACGACTCCAGGGACGAGGGCCAGGAGAGCTCAGATGCCCTGCTAAAGAGGACCATGAACATCGAGGAGAACAAAGCCATGGTAAGGCCGCGCGGCCCAAGACAGCCACTGCTGGGGCTCCCAGGGCTGCGTCCCCACAGCCGCTGCTGCTTTGGCTTCGGTCAGGAAGTGTGCTCTGGGCATTGTGGGTTCTTTCTCTTTTCTTGGACCCCAAGCGGTTATCACCTGATTAGCTCTGGTTTGGGAACAGAGACTCCCAGGACCATTTTTAGCCCCCTCCACAGTGCCATGGACTAAACGCCATTTACTGTTGATCAAGTTATGTTGCAAATATGCAGTGGTATTTTACAGAGATGAGAGGCCCTGTTCCCAGCAGAAAGAAGCAGTGTGTAAACGTGGGTGTCATGAAGCCCACTTAGAAGTTGCTTTGTGCAGGTCAGGCAGGCAGCTTTCAACCTAGATGCCGTAGTGTCAAGATATCAGCTAAAGGAATGAAAGGGGTCTAGGTAGTAAAAGGAACTGAGCAGTTTTGAATCACTTTAAAATGTTTTCACCAGAATAATTAATGGAACAAGGTGAAATCTTTGTGTATTTGGTTTTTCTGTATGTGGTCAGTAACTGTGGTTTCCTTCATAATTTTATACACACAGAATTTAAAAAAATCATACCAATCATCATCACTTTTAGTATTTTGGTATATTTTTTTCTTTAATATTTTCTTTTTAAAAAGCATAATTTAATGATACTGTATATGCAGTCTTATTATATGTCTATTAAGTTGCTTAAGAAAATATAAAGCCTACTTTGGGGTATAATTTATCCAGAGACATATTTGTGCTCAGTTAAGAGAAATTTTTAGCGTCGTATCTCTCTGCATCTTTAAAGTAAGAACTATGAGGGCTTCCCTGGTGGCGCAGTGGTCGAGAGTCCGCCTGCCGATGCAGGGGACACGGGTTCGTGCCCCGGTCCGGGAAGATCCCACGTGCCGCAGAGCGGCTGGGCCCGTGAGCCATGGCCGCTGGGCCTGCGTGTCCGGAGCCCGTGCTCTGCAACGGGAGAGGCCACAACAGTGAGGCCCGCGTACCGCAAAAAAAAAAATAAAAAATAAGAACTATGTTCATGATTTAGGATTTAGGGGTGACACCCATACCTCTGTGTAAGTCTAAAACTAAAAGGAATCCTAATTAAATTGTATGATTGGCACGTTAATGCCTGTTATTCGGTGTTCTTAGGTGTTTATTTGGGAATATTTTCAGAAATTATTTTTATTGATAAGAAATTAACCAACTTAAAGAGTCGGGGTTTCGGAGCTCTGAATAACTGGCGGAATGATCTAGTTGGGCCTTTTCTGTTGTGAACATGATGAAACTTGATTCAGGTGGGCAAAATGATAGGTTCCAGGGTCACACTGAGAGTTGGTAGCCCAGTCACGATTCTAACCGCGTGCTCCAGGCCTTGGACCTTCCAGGACAGTTTTCATCGTGTCTTCTTCTACCTAAGGAACGGGCATAGATTTTATTCCTCTCACGCTATCAGCATCTCACCTGCGTAGATAAAAATCTTTACATGTGAGGTTAAAAAAATAACAACTGCTGAGATCTTATGTAAACTACAAGTTTCTCATGGCTGCAAACTGGAAGACTTGTGATAACGTGTTAGATGAAGTAGACGTGGCAATATTTATGCACGATCCTTTCTTTCTTCTGAACTTCAGCTTGCTCAATTATTGGCGGAATTGAACTCAATGCCAGACTTCTTCCCGCTCCGAACCCCGAACTCAGCTTCTGTAAGTGGAACTCCTTATATGTATTGATTCCAGTACTCATGCACACAGTCGGTTGCTAGATGGCTTTCATTCCAGAAAGCAGCCAGCTGTGTCTGTGGTCTCACCTGCAGAAGAAGAAAGCAGTGAGGCGGGCCTTCTCAGAGGGACAGATCACACGGCGCACCAACCCGGCCCGGAGCGCACGGCCTCCCGAGAAGTTCGCCCTGGAGAACTTCACCGTGTCGGCCGCCAAGTTCGCAGAAGAGTTTTACAGTTTCAGAAGAAGGAAGACAACAAGCGGGGTATTTTCTGACTATAATGAACCAATGCTTCTTTGTCTAAGCCAGCGGTCCTCGCACGTGAGCGTACATCACAGCCCTCTGGGGCTCGGTGAGAGCGCTGAGGTTCTGACTCAGTAGGTCTGCAGCAGCTGAGAAGTTGCATTTCAGCCAAGTTCCCAGATGCTGTGGGTACTCCTGGGACCGCACTCGGAAAAGAACCCCGGGCCTGAGCTTGCGCTTGATCTAAGCTGTAGGCCATGAAGCGGGTCCTTCCTCTAAACCGAGCAATGGTTAGGACCCCAGCTTCATCTCCAGTGGAGGCCGTAAAGGGCTGATAACGGCAGCAGGTGGCTTCGTGGTTTTGCTTGTGGGCAAGTACAGTGATGTCTCTGGTCTTTCTGTTTAGGAATGGGGAGTTTGGAGTGCTTTCAGTCTAGAGCAAGACACTCTGGACCCTTCCTATTTGTGGCTTTGGCTATTCAGTGTGGTTCACTTCCCCGGCCTCACAGAGCTTGCCGCAGGTGACCATTCACTGGTCAGGGAAACCCTGAGCTTCTGATTTATCGTTCTGTGTCACCTTGCTATCAGGGAGGCTTGGCACTAAGGATAGGAGCTCAGCAAATGACTAATAAAATGTATGAATGATTTCAGGGAAATAGAAGAGGGACATAGTTCACATTCATGGTCCTAGAGCTCTGAGGAACTTAAAACTTCTACAATTTTTTTTTTTAACCGCCCAAACCGTCTAATGCCCAGTTCTGCTTTGGCTCGTTCCGCAGGGGAGATGCCAGGGATATCGACGACGTCGCCGTGTATCTTCTTTCCGGCCAGTGGAGGACATCACTGAAGAGGACCTGGAGAATGTGGCCATAACTGTTCGAGATAAAATCTATGATAAAGTTCTGGTAAAGTATATCTGATGAATAATTCACGTGATCGTGACCTATGCTGGGAGTCCCAGGCACTGGTATTTGAAATCCTGCCTTGTTTTAAACTGTATCTGGGCTTACGCATTTGTGCCGTCTCCCCAGGGCGCAGAGGTGGGCTCTGAGTTGGAGCAGCTATAACTGGGAAAGGGGAGACAGGTCTCTCTGGGGGATGCATATTATCTGTGGGGGGAGGCAGGGGTGTAGTCTGGAAAAGCACAGTTGTAACTAACTGTTATATTTTAAATAGTTTTTATGTTTTAAACGTTGAAAAACCAAAACGTTTTATAACCAAAAGAAATATATTTCCAATATAGTATTAACACATTGAAAACGTATGTATAATATATATTTTATATAACCAACAGAAACTAAAGTTTGATCGAATATCTTTGTTAGATAGGAAATGTGTTCAATTTTTTCTAAATGGTAATGTAGAGGATGGCTTTGTGTTGTTTTGCATCCTTTTTAGATAATGGGACAGTGGCTTAAATACTGTTTAAAGGTTTTCAGTTTAACTGCCAACGTTTTAAAACCAGGAGATTTTATCCTGAACATAACCGGATTGCTAGGAACTGGGTTGGAGCCATGTGGTGCTGCCCAGGGCTTATCATCACTCAGTCACCTGTCTCCCCTGTGGGCTCCGGTCTCTCCCATCATTTCTGTCCAGCTGATCATTTCATTTCTTCCAGGCTCCCTGCTCAGTCTCACCTGCCCTAAGAGGCTTCTCTGGCCCCAGAACTAAAAGTGCTTACAGGCTGCCAGAGAGTGCCCGTGTTTGTACCAGAGAAACAGCACTGCTCGATTCTGGGGGAGAGGCAGGGCTGCTTTGTGCACTTAGGATATCCGTGTGGCCTCGTGGGCCTCCCCCTCCAAATCCCATGTTCACCACCCACCGCCTTCCGCCTCAGGGTAACACTTGCCACCAGTGTCGACAGAAGACCATTGACACCAAGACGGTGTGTCGGAACCAGAGCTGCGGCGGGGTGCGAGGACAGTTTTGTGGGCCTTGCCTGCGGAATCGCTATGGGGAGGACGTGCGATCGGCGCTGCTGGACCCGGTAGGCACAGTGCTCGCCTCGGCCTGAGTTGTATTGGTGAGGGGAGCAAGCTGAGGACGGGGCTCCTGGGCCCTCTATCGGGTACCCTGCAGCTGCAGAGCTCTGGGTTTTGTAGACCCCCCTCGCCACCCTCCTTTTCATTCTGCCTCTTGAGACTGGCAGCAATGAAAAGTAGAGTTTCCTGCCCTAGATAGGACCGGAGAAGAGAGTGCGTTTCGCTTTCCAGGGTCAGAGGCAAGCTTTCTTAGAGTTAGGGTTTGTACAGGCGAGCCTGTGTCCCTTTCCTCCAGCAGCGTCCTTTACCTTGGATTTGCCGGGGTCAGGCCCAGGGGGTGGGTATACCGCGGTGTAGGGTGCTTTCTGTGCGCACCTGCACTGCTCTGAGACTTCACGTCTGTTAGTTATTCCTTTAGCCTCCCAACACCTTGGTTCTCTCTGTAAAATGAGATAATACATAGTATGATGGTGTGTATGCCCTGGGCAGTCTGGCTCCAGAGTCTGTGCTCTTAACTGCTGCAAGACCTCTGATGCAGCAGTCATGGGGGTAAATAGACTGTCCCTAGTTTGCAGGTGAATGTAAAGTACTGCTCAGGTTGAGTGATTTGAGAAACCCTATGCTCTCAGAAGCAGGGCTGACCTCCTGGGCGTGTGACCTGTGAAGTTGTAAGGGGCCCTGCACTTGCTCTGTCTGATACCTGAAATTCTCCAAAACTTTTTGAACATACGTCTACTAACAATGCACCTGGTCCTGTTTAAAACCAACACGTTTCAGTGTTTCTGCATGCGTGATCTGGGGTGATCAACCTTTCTGGACCCTTTTGAAACATGCGAGGGGAAGGAGACATTAGTACCTGTCACAGGGTGAAGGATTCTCTGAAGAGTCTCAGGTGATTAAAGATTGGTGGAGAGGCCGAGTGATCCAGGCTCAGTCAGAAGCTCATCTTGCGGGGAGAGCCTGTTGATAACGGGGGCGTTTCTGCTGCCATTGCTTCCCTAGGGTTGGGTGTGTCCTCCCTGCCGGGGCGTCTGCAATTGCAGTTACTGTCGGAAGCGTGATGGTCGCTGTGCCACAGGCATCCTCATTCATCTGGCCAAGTTTTACGGTTATAATAACGTTAAGGAATATCTGGAGAGGTAAGCCTCACAAATCAAAAACAGAGGTGGTAATTCCCGGGCGCAGCCGGGGAGACCCTCTAGGCAGGTACGGGGGTTGCCTTGTTTCAGTTGCTTCTTAGAAACCACGTCGAGTGCCAGTCGTCCTGTGTCTGTTTGCATTGGGCAAGCTCGGGACTGGTATTTTCCCTATCGGGAAGTTCCCTCCTTTGCTAGAATTTCCCCCGATTGCCTCCAACAGTAAAGAGTCCCTCCAACAGTAAAGAGTCTACAAGGCAGGCTGAGGGAAAGCTGTGAAGGCCCAAGGCAGCCCTAAGGAGAGGGGAGGCTTGGGCCACGTGCGCTTGGACCCTCGAGGGGGCTGCTCGTAGGGACGCAGGAGTCAGGCGGGTAGCCCTGGGGGCCGGCCCGCACTGCTGTGTGTGCCTGAGTCGGGCCTGAGCTGGTGACAGGAGAGCTGGTTCGGGCTCGGTACTCCGGGGGACGGTTGAGCCTCTAACCTAGGATGCCGCTGTGCTCGTGCCTCCGTCCCACTAATGCTTCCCATTTTTTCTCAGCTTACAAAAGCAGCTGGTAAAAGACAATTAAGAGAAGAACCAGCCAGCTCACCATGGAGGACTCCGACAAGACATGCCATTTGTGCCTAAGATTTCTTATGGTTGTGTTTGTATACAGAAATTCTTTGTAGAGCTAAATACTATTTTTTTTAAAGATTGTTTGTTTATATACTTCAAAAGATTTCTCAGGAAGACGAGAGAGGAATCGACCTACATGTATACGCAGGCCTGTTTATAGATTGAATTGTTAAAAGCATCTGATTTAAGAAACATAGTTTAGATGGGGGGTGGGTAGAGTTACCCCAGAGAAAACATTGTGTAAGCAGCTCTTGCCTTTGTTGCCTTGATCTTTCACCTCCCAAACCAGTCCCTGGAGGCCAGCTTGTGACGGGTTACGTCCCCTTTAAGTTTACCTTATCACAAGTGACCATAGTTTAAGCTGCTCTGGGTCATTGGAAATTTATATTGAAAAGGTTCCCCTAAATTACAAGGTGCAATTTCCCCGAAGAGCTTGAGTTTTATTTTTGTTAACACTTGAACAAAAAGTGGACTGTCAGTCACATTCCGGACACTGGAGCGCTGCTGGCCAGCAGGAGTGGCTGCCTGGGGCCAGTGGCTTCTATCTTTTAAAAGAATATAAAGGTTAATACTTTTTGTTTATCTACAAGAACTAGGCTCCCGCGTGTATGGACCGGGAGGAGACTTCCAACCATATTGTTTTGGAGGTTCAGTGGAACGTTGATGAAAATGTGATCTATACTGTACTCTTTTCTGTGTTGCAGGAAGGCTGGGGAGAGCTAAAAATGAACAGATTTTCAGTAGGGGTCCCATCTTTTTCTACATTTGCTTCTTTTTGTCCCCCGTCTCTACTTTTCAGAGATGGTGTTTGTTTAAAAACAACGAATGCACATTTTAAGTTAGTTACTTGAAAGGTACATAAGCTGGACTCTGTTTTATGCCTCTCAGTAGGATAAACAACCGTGCGGGAACAAGGACATCTCTGCGGTGCTCCAGCGGGAGGAACAGAAGCCCCTCTGCAAGGGCTGTTGTTACGCCTCCAGCAGGAGGGCCACGCCTGCCAGGACCCATTTGGCCACCTTCTCTTTGCTCTTCAACCTGAAGGTCCAGACGCGGTTGGGGCCCCTTGTTTTGGTTTTGTACACAGGGCACTCGTAGGTGTGTTTGGTTTCCTGTCTGTCCGCGGGTATGGCTTTTGCAAAGATGACTGGCATTGCAGACCTTAACTCCTTGAGGTAGGCGTCCACGATGGCTCCTGACTGGCTGTCCCATCTGGCACCTACAGCATAAACCCAAGGGTTACGACCGTGCCGTATGTTGGTACTGAGCCTCTGTTCGTTGTAGGCAATAAACGTTCTGGTTTTGTCACTTCACTCCTCGTCAGTGGCTTCCTTAGCGAGCTGGCCCATGACTGAGGTGGGAAGGAGGTGAGGGTACTTGCTGCCCAGGGGCCATGCATACACTGTAAGCACTCTCCTCGCTCCTGTGCTAATGCCTGAACTCTCTCCTGTGAACAGTAAACTAAATGATCTGAATTTAAAAGGTGTAAACCTTACATGAAAACAGATTCCGTGAGACAGAATCAGACGCACTTCCTTTAGAGAAGTGCATCTGCATACGCTTATGGTCAGTATAAGACGTGTCCAACTCACCACATTCCCTCCCCACTGCACCTTCTTTTCTTCGTCCTAAGTTCAGGTCACTTGTTTGTTTGTCACTTGTTGTTTATACCACCTACCCCGCCTTTAAAGCACGTGCCACACGTGTTCAGATGTTGAAAGTGAAAAAGGAGCATCTTGGCAGAGACTTGGAAAGCATTTCTCCAAGTGCCCTTTAAGGTAAGAGGAAGTGTTCTACAAGATAAGAGCATGGGTGAATAAACTTGGAAGATACGGCATATTCTTCCCCTTCGCCCAGAGATTCACGATATGCATTGGCATCTTACAGGCTTAGAGAGATCTGGTATTTTTACCACAAGGGTGAAGTTAAACAGTTTTCTAAAAAGGAGAAGAAAGATTTTTGCACTGATTCAAAAGCAAAGTAAATTCAGTGTATAGGTCTTTAAGTGATAGCCACGGCCTTAAAATTTGGCTCACGTTGGACACACATCCTATCTTAGCATTTAAATTGTTCGAAAGCCGGAAACGAGGTAAATAACCACCAGTGTGAGTGAGTGCTGAGCAATGGAATAAACAAAGGACAAACACCAACGTGAAGCTGAGTGAGAAGGGTTCACTCTGTGGGACGTCTCACCTTCCATGAGGAGCCCGTGGAGGTATGCGCCTTCCCTGGGGGGGTGCCCGTAATCCTCCTTCGTTTTTTTGGTAACCTCAACAGTCAAGCACATTTTATCCAGTGGCCACTCGTTTCTTCGAGCCGTGGTCTGCATGATTGCTTTGGGAGGAGGACGGACAGGAATGGAGTAGGGTAAAGCCACAGACAGAAGGGTCCCGGGAGCCACCCGTATAAGCTGAGCATCTCCCTGAGTGAGGCGTGCTTTGGTCCCACGGGGTGTGCTTGGGCATTCCACGTGGCTGCACTAGAGCAGGGGTGGGAAACGAAGGCCTGCAGGACCACCTCCCTGCTTTGGTGGACGGAGCTTTACTGGAACGGCTATACCCATTTGGCTTATGCTCTGCCGTGCCAGAGTGGAACCGATGTGAGAGACCGGGCAGCCCGTGACGGGAAACGTTTACTGGGGTGAACCCCATCCCACCTCTTAGCTGCTCCTGTCCTGCCGGGCGTTTTGTTTCCTCTGTAGTGGCCAGGGCAGGGGGAGTGGCTGGGGTTCTGCTAGGGGGTGTGACTCTGTCAGCATCAGGGGCCGCCCTGCCCCAGCCCTTACCAGTTAAGAAGGACCGAGGGTTGAAGAAGCCAGAAAGCCACACCACAGCCGGAAGGGCGAGATCTTGTGTCCAGGTATCCAGTTCCCGACATCGCAAGAGGAGGTCATTAAACCTGGTGAGTAGAAGGTAAGAAGAAACAGACTTGCTTTTTGGTAATAAAGTTTTTCAGTAAGATTAGAGTCCGCAGGGTGAAGAGTGGTGGTAGAGAGGTCCACAACTGATAACCAGTGAAATCGTTAGCTGACGATTTGCAGAACACTGTCCCCTTAAAGGGCTAGATTATATGTCCCGTTGACACTGGGGACAAGAAACACTGGGAAACGTGACCGAAAAATTTGCCTCCGTTTATTCAACCACTACTTTATTTAGACCCGCTCACTGATATGTGGTGACTCTACACAGGTGATCTGTGTATGATCCGGGCTGACAGATGCCAACACGGAGGTACACAAGGACACACGGGAAAGAGCACCCCCCCGTGTGTCTAAGGATGGCGAGGGGAAGGTTGCCAGGAGAGGCAGGGGCAGTAAAACGTGACATTAGCCTTCCCACGTGCAGTAATTACCTGAAAGCGGGAAAGGAAAGGCTATTAAGGGAACCAACCATCTTCCATCCATCCAAACCCTGTGGTGTGAGAAACTGCTGTTTTTACACAGGTTCTCTCATCCCGTGGGCACGGCAATTAGGCCAGGTAGGAAGTATCTAAAATTTACCTGTGAGGAAGCCAGCTCACAGAAGCTAAGGAAAATGAACTTTCATAAAATGAGGAGATAATGAAATGTAGGTCAAAGGACTGCTAAAAACAGTAGGGAAATGGAGCACAGAGCAAAGAGCCCAGGGAAAAAGGCAGCAAAGCAGTTCTCCAGGATGAGGGCCACAGCAGGTAGCACTAAACAGATAAGGTAAGAAAAAGTGAGGAAATTAAGTTGGAAAAATCTCAGAAAATTACAGAAATGAAAGCACAAAGTAAGCAGCATAAGGCAGAATAGTAAAAAAAAAAAAAAAAAAAAGCAAAAGTAAATGGAAAAAAGGAGTTAAAGAGAGTAGAAATAGGACGAATGCTGAATGAGACAGCACACGTTTAGTAATACAGTTCTAGAAAATGTGAGTTTTCCTAAGTTACAAATTTGAATCATTATAATCAGGGACATATGTTGCAAGAAAATACGACACATAATAATCAACACTAAGATACATCTTAATGTGGACTGGAGACAGAGAATCCTCTGGACAGCTAAGAAAAAAATACGAAGTCTTTATATAAAGGGGGAAAAATTATGTTAGCTTCAGACACCTCCACAGCAGCATTTAAGCAGAATAGAACGATGCCTACAAAGTCCTCTGACAAGGAATGGGCTAAATTACTTTTATAACCAGCCAAACTGTTATTTGAGTATGAAGACAACTGATTATATGGCATGAAAAACCACTTGCAAATCCAATAAACAGGAAGGTATAGAGAACCCAAAATATAAAAATAAGAGGAATCTGAAATCAAGACTCTTAATACACTTGTTTAAACTTGAGAAAGAAAAAGGGTGGCAGTCATAAAAACAAAATTACAAAACTAGGTCAGGCAACGGATTAATCTCCAAAGTTTATAAGCAGCTCATGCAGCTTAATAACAAAAAAACAACCCAATCCAAAAATGGGCAGAAGACCTAAATAGACATTTCTCCAGATTGCCAACAAACACGTGAAAGAATGCTCAACATCATTAATCATTAGAGAAATGTAAATCAAAACTACAATGAGATATCATCTCACACCAGTCAGAATGGCCATCATCAAAAAATATACAAACAATAAATTCTGGAGAGGGTGTGGAGAAAAGGGAACCCTCAAACACTGTTGGTGGGAATGTAAATTGATACAGCCACTATGGAGAACAGTATGGAGGTTCCTTAAAAAACTACAAATAGAACTACCATACGATCCAGCAATCCCACTACTGGGCATATACCCTGAGAAGACCATAATTCAAAAAGAGTCATTGTAGCAAAATGTTCACTGCAGCTCTATTTACAATAGCCCGGAGATGGAAACAAGCTAAGTGTCCATCATCGGATGAATGGATAAAGAAGATGTGGCACATATATACAATGGAATATTACTCAGCCATAAAAAGAAACGAACTTGAGCTATTTGTAATGAGGTGGATAGAGCTAGATGTCATACAGGGTGAAGTAAGTGAGAGAGAGACAAATACCGTATGCTAACACATATATATGGAATTTAAGAAAACAAAATGTCATGGAGAACCTAGGGGTAAGACAGGAATAAAGACACATACCTACTAGAGAATGGACTTGAGGATATGGGGAGGGGGAAGGGTAAGCTGGAACAAAGCCAGAGAGAGGCATGGACATATATACACTACCAAACGTAAGGTAGATAGCTAGTGGGAAGCAGCCGCATAGCACAGGGAGATCAACTCGGTGCTTTGTGACCGCCTGGAGGGGTGGGATAGGGAGGGTGGGAGGGAGGGAGACGCAAGAGGGAAGAGATATGGGGACATACGTATATATATAACTGATTCATTTTGTTGTAAAGCAGAAACTAACACACCATTGTAAAGAAATTATACTCCAATAAAGATGTTAAAAAAATAAATAAAAAACTAGGTCAGGTACTTTCCCCTCCCCTCGAAATAAGCAACATGAAACTAAAAATTCAGGGAAGAAACAGTAGGCAAGAGAACGGGAGACAACTGAAGATACAATGAAGATCGGCCAGAACTGACAGACTCACCCGGAACACACGGGGAGACACACAGATGGAACAGAATGCGAGTTCAGGCAGGTGAAGAGAGCGGCAAGGGCAATACCTGGAGAAAGAAAGGCTAAGGATTTTACAGGGTGGAGACACCTGTGGCCTCCCATTTGTAACAGCACACAGTACCAAGTAAGATGCATTTTTAAAAGACCATACCTAAATACAGCAGTAAAAATTACAGAGCATTGATTACAGAATATTAATACATTAAGGGTCAAGAGAAAAAAATTCTTAAAAACCTCCCAGAGACAGTAACTTCGTTGTGAAGGAATGACAGGTATTGATGAACAGACTCACTAGCCGCGATAAACACCAGAAGACAATGCAGTTAATAACACTGAAGTTCAGAGAGAGAAAATCATCGTATCTAGAATTCTACATACAGGTAGACAGACCATTAATCGAGTGAGAGGGCAGTAAAGAGAATTCAGACACAATACCATCTACTCCCCAGCACGTACACTGGAAGCCTGCCGTGTGCTTCCTCCTCTAGGGCAATGAAGAGGGGATCCAGGACAGAGGAGCCCCGGGTGAGGTGCGCACAGCATCCGTGCTGCCGCTGGTGGTTGTTTCAGCGATGAGTGGCATTTTTGCATTCTATAACTGAAGGTTCCAGAGAAAATCTGACAAGTCATGCTTGATTCAGCAGCTCAGAGAACGTCAAGCCCAGTTTCTTTCCTTTCCTCTTTGCCTTTTTCAGTGCTGACCACATGGCCCCAATGTGGCCTGAACTTTACTTCCTGAATTTATGCCAACTGGAAAGGGGCTCACTTCTATTTTAGGATTAAAAGTAAATAGGACCCTGTGCCAAAGGCGTAAAAGACGAGAAAGAAAAGAAAGATACAACAGAAATACAGAAGTTTTGCAAACATCTCTCAGGGAACATCACTTTGGTGGCTCTAATGCAGCAGGGCAATTCTTAACCATATCTATGGCTGATGGCATGGTCTCTGGATATGCTCTTGGTGGCTGAGCTTTTAAAATAAGTCATCTGACATGATTTTTGCAAGTGTACAGTAGCTGAACTATGACAACCCTCTACAGGTCAAATAAATTATGTTGTATACTTTTAACATCATTTTTCTGAATGATATATATTCCATACCACAAGAGTTTTATAACTGCGTTTTCTCAAACACACGTCAAATTCACCACAGGCCATCTTTGCAAATGACCTGGACAAAAGCATCCTAAAAACATTCCCAAGGGACAGTCTGTCAACAGCAAAAATAAGTCTTGAAAGGTCTTTTTGTCTTGAAATGATAGAATCTCATGACAAAAGTTTAAATGGTTTTACTTCTCTATTTGTCATGTAAACAGATTACTTATCTATAAATCACTTATATAGAAGAATTAATACTTGGATTGTCTTGGGAGAAACATGAAATCTGTCTCAGTCGTCTGTCAGGTGGAGATATTAATACCAGTTCTACCCAAATCATTTGGAGTAGGAGAGCTTATTTGGAAATCAAAGTACAGGAAAGAAAATAAAAGCAACAATGAACAAAGAAATCTATACGTGTTATTAAGCGAAAATAATCGCCGACTGGGGCTTCCCTGGTGGCGCAGTGGTTGGGAGTCCGCCTGCTGATGCAGGGGACACGGGTTCGTGCCCCGGTCCGGGAAGATCCCACTTGCCGCGGAGCGGCTGGGCCCGTGAGCCATGGCCGCTGAGCCTGTGCATCCGGAGCCTGGGCTCCGCAACGGGAGAGGCCACAACAGTGAGAGGCCCGCGTACCGCAAAAAAAATAAATAAATAATCGCCGACTGTAAACAAAAAAATACTGTGGATTAAAATAAAGTTGAACTACAGTTCCAGATCGGGAAGAGCTTAAAACGTCTAAAGGAAAAAGTATTGACTTTACGTTGCGTTAGAAACACCAAAAGTGTTTATGTTACAACATCAAGAGTCTTCCTAAAATAATAGGAACTGTACAGGGATAAACATGGGATAAAGAAAACTTAAACCAACAGAAGTCAGAAAAGTTTGGAAAAGAAGCAGCTAAGAAAAATACAGAATTTAGGAAGCACAAAATAAGACGGTGGAGATAAGTCTAAAGTTATTGCTATAAAATTTAAGTGTAAATATAAACCCTTCTTTTGATTGGAAATATAAAATCTGATTTTAGATATTCATAGCATTAACAGAAATCCATTGAGAGGCTTTGCTCACTCTTCCCTGCTGTGATACTTTGCTGCCATCTGTGGCATTTCCACAGGGCACCTTCGCTGGGTTTGCACACACACCCCCCCCCCCAGCAAACCCCTGCGTGCCTGGGGGACAGGGCAGTTTCAACGTGCGGTCACTTGGAATTCTAATGGGACCTTCCAGTTTAAGGATGAGCGTAGCATTCTGGTTCGTGGAAGAAAAATTTAGGAAGGTGAGAAGAAAGAAGGAATGTCCATGTGGAAAAGCCAAGAATAGAGCCTGCCTTGTGAAACTTCCGGTGCTGACTACCAAGGCCGAGTTGTGGCTGGAGACAACACTGGCTTTCAGGGAGCTGTGAATTTCTGTCCCTGGCTTTGTGGCACGTCACTGCGGTCACACCCCCAAATTGAAGGCAGTCTGATTTACCACATACCACTTTAGGAGTTCGCTGTGAAATGGCATTAGTAATCACTGGCTTCGAAAATAAGGGTATAACATGATGTGAGGGTAAACTTAAGGGTGCCTCCCGTGGCCATTTAAATCCGATCCACTCAGGGAGGGAATTCTGTTCTCCACATTTTTCAGATGAAAAACTGAAACACAAAGGTCAGGTATTTTGTCCAAGATCAGATAGCTATTCAGTGAGAAGCAGAATTCGAATCTTGCTCTAATTGAGTTTTGCCTTTCACTCAAGTGAAACTGGTGGTGGTTTGCACAGTTATGGCTGAATACAATCACAAAGTACATTTTTCATGGTTCCTATGAGGCATAATTCCGAACACCAAACCAGCCGTGAGGCTGGCGATGGCCGGCAGCAGCAGGGGTCGGGAACTTACCACAGGGTCAGGCCGTAAGTAGACGGGTACGCCAGTTTGCTCCAGCTTTCTGGTACTGCATCGTGACTCAGTGCAGACTTCTGGGCTTCCATGTCAGGACACAGCATCAGCTCCCCCTTGCAGGGAGAAAAAAGGCCACATAGTGAGTATCGTTTAATGTGAAGAAGGCCGCTCTAGTCTCACTTTTAAACTTACCTTCAATCCAAGGTCTAATTGTTGAAGTGACACCTGGATATCCCGAAGGAGAATATTCATCCTCTCACATTCTTGGAAGCAGACAAGGACATAGGGGCTTCTGTCTGGGCTTTTGTGCATTATCTCTGCCATGTTGAACTCTTCTGGAAGTTTCTCCAAAATGTCATCCAAGACATTCTTAACCTTAAATCATTAACAAACACACAGATTTAGCTCCTTTCTATTTCATTTTTGGTCACGGTGACTATATAGCCTCTATTTTTTTTTTTTTTTTAAGTCTAAGACTGTACCATACGACTCCCAAAGATGCTTGCTCATGAGTTTAAAAGATGCCTACTAACTCCCGGGAGGGGGGCAGAGTGGCACCGCCAACTCCCTCAATCGGTGCAGCCCTCCCCTCCTTGACGTCCCACAGTCTCGTCGGGGAGGTGCTACTATTTGTTTGTAGTTTATTTACTGTTAGTATTTAGGGAACACAACTCTCTCTCTTCGACTACATTTCATTTCTTTGTAAAGACATGATCAGAGGATGGAGAACCCCAATATCTGGGTAGTCCAGTTTGCAATCTGCTATTTTAGAAAAGTTATTTGAAAAGTCACATGAACCAAAGATGCCCTTTACACTTGAGTTAATTCTGGTGACTGCGATGCTGCCCTTGCAACTGACACATCCTAAAATTTAGGGGGCAATTTGGATCAATATTTCCAACAACAAGGAAGCCTCTATCTTTTGTAGCTGTTGCCCTAAAGAAATGAAGGATTTGTTCACTGAAGACGTGCATATGTACATAGTACTCTGATCTGGATATTTCTTCCAACGATGCAGTTTTACAGAGCTGGGAAAACCAACAAATAACCTAAGAAGGACAAAAGACTGGAAGATATTGCCTGTCTTCAGCCTCAGGCAGCTTTCCCTCTTTGATTTATTTCTCGCATTATTGCCTGTGGCTCTGACGGGATGCGTGCAGATTGCTTTATTAGCACCCTGGCAGGTCATTTGAAATCTTGAGCTTATTTACAGCAGCAGTACAGAGTACGAAACACAGTGCTGTAGAGAACTTAGGTCAAAGAAAGGCTTTGGGACTCAGCTACAATCTGGTTTCCTTCACTGGCCCTTTCTAGCTGTCTGGCCTTGGGAAGTCACCTAAGCTTATCTCCAAAAGAGAGATTCCGATACTACTCAGAGCTGTTGCAGATTAAATTGGCATATTTGTAAAGCACTTTCTATAGTGCTTAGTATATAAACACCTAGTAGATGGTGGTTGGTACAACCAGTCTGCTTGTAGGAGATGCTGAGGCATCTTTACCTCATTTGCTTTGCATTTTCTGGTGTAATGATCAGCTGCCTCCCTGGAGAGATTGAAGCCCCAGAACTAGATGAAGACCTCACCCACCTCTCTGCTTCTATTAATACTATAGATCTTCCCAAATGGATGGATTTTTAAATACGTTCATCTTTTTAAAAATCTAAATTCACATAGGGAAGATGTTAGTATATAGGATAAAACGTGCTGTAACAAATTCTAACGCTTCTAAATTACAAACAAGTGTCTCAATGAATGGCCTCCTTTCAAGAAATAATTGAAAAATTTCAAGAAATAATATGGCAAGTTCTTGGGACCTCACTATAATTAGACCTGATGTTTATTGTGTTTCCACACACTGAATCCTTGATTCATAATTCTGAGAGAAACAGAGGCTAATTTATTGAGGGAAAAATAAGCTATTCAGGTTTTAAATTAATGAGAAGTAAGATTTTAATCCAAAGGTAAAAAAAAATATTTGATGTCCATTTCTCATCCCCATCATTCTACGGTAATAAGAACCTTCAAAAGAAGGATAATGCCAATCTCCCAAGAAAAGGTGAAAAAAGACACTAACAAAATGACAGAGCCAAAAACACACTGAATGAAAGGCAAGCCACACATGTGGAGAAGAAATTTGCAATACATACACCTAACAAAGGACACACATTTGAAATAAAAGCGTTCTTACAAATCAGTAAGAAAAAGATTGACAACCCAATTAGAAATTGGGCAAGCAAGTGGAACAGGTACTTCACATGAAAGTGTATCCAAACGGCCATAAGCGTATGAAAAAAGGTTCAGTATTATTCCTTAACTGAGGAATGCAAAGTTAAAACCACAAAGAAATACCATGACTCCTAACAAGACCCCAAGAAGCACTTCCACCCACTGCTGGTGGGTGGAAGTGTGCAGGAGTGGTTGTACCACTTTGGAAAACTGGGAGTATCTACTAAAGCTGAACATTATACCCTTTGATCCAACAATTCCACTTCTGGGTATACAGGAATGAGTATTATGAGCAGATAGCTTTGGGAGTTAACCTTTGTATGCTGACAAAAGACTATACACGGCTGTGATAGTCATTGTAATGAAAAGCTAGAAAGAACCCGAACACCCATCCCCTATAGAAGGAGCAAATTACGAATTTTATATATATAAATAAAGAATTACATAGTAAAATACTAAACAGAAATGAACCATTGGTTCATGCAGCGACATGGATGAATCTCACAAATCTCACAATGAAATGTGGAGTGAAAGGAGCCAGACATAAATTAGTACATCCTGTAAGGCTGCATGTATGCGAAGTTTAAACACTGGGAAATCTACTCCATCTAGTCTGTGGCGACAGAGGTAAGGAGGGTGGGTACCTTTGGCCTGGGGTGGAGAGGGTACTGATCGGTAAGGGGCAGGGGTATCCTTTTGGAGTGCTGGAAATGTTCTGTACTTTGATCCAGGTGGTGGTTATGTGCACACAAAGGTAAAAACTTCACTAGCTGTGCACTTAACGACTAGTGTACTTTACTGTACATACAGTATAACTCAACAGAAAAGAAAGAATGACCCTCTACCTTGTCTTCTGTGGACTGTCCCAGCCCTTCACCGCTGAGTGCATTCCTGGGCTGCATCTCCAGCAAAGCTCTGAAGAGAGTGTTGGATGTGACTGTCAGGAATTCTATTTCAGCATCTGGGTGGAGGCCATACAGTGCTGGGCTTTCCGGAGGAAGCATCTCTTCTATGTACTGGTGGTAGCCTGAATAATCCAGATTGGGTGGGGCAGCAAATCCTGGTGCCAGCATCAGTTCACCATCAACCTTCAACCACAAAGGAAAAGTCAGTTATTCCAAATCTAAGTGGACATCAATCTTCATTTCCCAAACACCTTGAGAACACTCCGGTAAGATGGTCCCAGCACAATGCTGGATCGATCGCGAGCTCTCTAGAATATCTCTTGACCCTCTTGTAATCAGTCACTCTGCTCTGTGTATGGTACCACGCTGACCTCTGGGGAGGAGTCCAAGGAACACACATGAATCCCATCCTTAAGAAGACCTGGTTTGCAGTTTGCTTGGGGTAACACGATACATGCACACAAAGGGAACGGACAGGTGCTGAGCCATCTACTGTGTATTGGTCACCCTGTTGCATGCTTGAAGTCATTGATTCTCCCAGATATCCCCATTTCGCAGAGAGAAACTGAGATTCAGAGTAACTTGCCTGGGCATATGTTTGATTTTAATCTTAATTCTGAACTCATTTTAGTATGACTTAATAGTACTTAATGCAGTACTACTTCAAACTATTGTATGTATTATGCACGTAGATTTTGCATACATGCATAATTATATGTGCCTATCTTAAAAAATACGTGGGAGTGTGTGTAACTAACATGTTATAGGGCAGTATACACTAAAAGTCAAATGAGTGCTACCTCCCCGTGACTTGGAGCTTCTCAGGGCAGAGTCTGTGTAGCTCATCTCGATCTGTAGACCCTGGGGCAACTGCGAGCTAGCACACACTGGTGCTCCATCCAAAGTCGCCTAATGAGTGAGCGGCGGGAGTTATCAGGCATTAATCACACCCATCCACTTCATTCAGGCCGGAGAGAAGGGTTAGACATTCCACCGGGAAGAATGTTCTCAACCAAGGCAATGCAAGCAGAAATACCAAAATGTAACTACACGATTTATGGGCCTCAGTCTCTGACCAGCTATAAACGCAGTCAATCCAGCGCTTATACTTTTCTGGTTAACTCAGTGTAATCTCAGATTTTTTTTCCCCCTGATTGTTCTTTAGTTCCCAGGGGACCATTACACTTCTTAATTTTCCCTGCCTCTCTTGCTGTGAATTCTGTCTACATGCACTTAAATGTACAGGGAATGCTAGTTTTTAAAAACCATCACCTAATGTAGCTATTTTAGGCCTAGAATTTTAAAATCATTTTCTGAAAATGGGGTTTGTCTCTGTAATTGTGTATGTCCATGCTATCTGGTCCCCTCACTATCACCTGGAGACAAAGCGACTATTCATTAATTCATTCAATCGTATGAGCTGATCACCTAGTATACCCCAGTCAGCTGTGGACGTATAAGAGATTCGTATGACCTACTTCTTAAGGAACTCACAGTCCAATGGAGACAAAATCAGCGCGACTTTCTACACAATCATGTCATCTGTGAGTAGTGGCAGTTCGTTCCTTCCTCCTCAAACCTGCAATCCCACATTGCCCAGGGAGCCCATGTCCTTAGGGATGATGCTAAATTGCTCTCCTGAATTCCAAAAGGCACTTTAAATGTTAAAGTCAGAATTTCTATTTTTATTTTGTATCGGGAGGATTTTCAAGTTATCCAGTCTTTCGTATTGCCAGAAAGACAGACCTGGACCCAGTAAACATGAGAAGGAGCAATGCAGACTCTCTCGTGACCAGTATCCATCAGCTAGGCTTGTTTTATTCATGTATTCACATTTCCTATCATTTCACATTTATATATCAAAATAATCAAAATTAAAATTTTACCTGACTCAGCGTGACCAAAACAAAACTGTGAAGGGGATTTAACCTCACCATTACTGGATAAATTAGCCAAAATAAAAATGTGGACACAAAATATGAATACTAAAACCAGAAGTTAGACTAAACATCTCCAAGCCAAAAGGTATTCCCTACAAACAAGGACTTGATTTTCCCTATTAGTGCTCAATAGTTAAAAGAAAATTTAAGAGCCACAGTTAATTGTTTTTCAATGCAGCCAAAGTTAAAACAGAATTTCAAGCAAAGAAAGTAACCGAAAAGTAGAACCACTTGGAACTTTTCAAAATGCCTGGGGACTGGACATTTGAGTGAATATTCGTAGAATGCTGGTGGGAGTGCAAATGGTCCATGCTTTCTGGAAAGACAATTAGGCAGTCTGTTTACAAATATGTGAAGAGTGCCTTCCCCATGTTGGGCAGTGAGCAAAGCAAAGGCAAACAGCAAAGTCAATGGGAAGGGCTAGGTTTATAGCCAGACAGATCTGGTTCAGTTTCCCCCCACTCCCCCGGCCCCCGAACGGTTTGGTGGTTTTCAAAAAATGACAGTTTATCTGAGCTTCAATCTCATCGGTAAAATAAGGATCCTAATAGCAACCTAAAGATTGTGGCCATGAGAATTTAACGACAATGTATGCAAATAGCTAGGCACACAGCAGCCTTTTACAAAGGTTAGTTTTAGTCTTTCCTGTGCCCTAGAAACAGACATGATTACCTCAAGCACACCCTAATTTTCTAGAAGGAAAAACAAAACCTGAGAATGTCCTACTGTAAGTTCCTACTATGATGTCAAACAAGTAAAGCTCGATAAGCAAGGCTTAGTTCACACAGAGACTTCTGTTCTCTTACTTTAAGAAATCTGTGAGAATGTCAACATACTCAAGGAGCTCTGGGAATCCTGCTTCTAAATCCAAGCCTTCTCCCATCCCACTGAGAGGCTTTTATGAAAAGCTGCTTCTTGCCGATGGGACCCTAACTCTGCACCGTGGCCACCTGTCCTGCCTTTGGGGGAGGGCTGTTTGATAAGGTTATTGTTAGGCCTCAAAGAATCAGTAGTTCTAAATTAACACGTCTCCAAAGAAGACACACAAATGACTGATAAGCACAGGAAAAGATGGTCAACATCATTAGTCTTCAGGGAAATGCAAAACAGAACTATAATGTGATACCACTTCACACCCACCGTGAGGACGTGGAGAGAACGGAACCCTCGTATATTGCCAGTGGGAATATAAAATGATGCAGCCACTTTGGAAAACAGTTTGGTGGTTCCTCAAAACATTAAACATAGAGTTACCATATGATCCAATAATTTCATTTCTATGTATATACCCAAAAGAAGTGGCAATGTATGTCCATGCAAACACATATATGAATATTTAAAGCAGCGTTATTCATAATAGCCCCGAAGTGGAAACAACGCAAATATCCATCAACTGATGAACAGGTAAATAAAATAGTGTATCGATACGATGGAATACTATTTGGCCCTTAAAAGGAATGAAGTACTGATACATGCTATAACGTGGATGAACCTTGAAAACATGCTAAGTGAAAGAGGTCAGACACAAAAGGCCTGATATTGTGTGATTCCATTTATATGAAATGTCCAGACTAGGCAAATCTATAGAGACAGAAAGTAGATTAGCGGTTGCCTGGTGCTGGGGACTGGGGCAGGTTGAGGAGAGGATGCTGAGTGACTGCTACTGTGTACCCTACTTTCACAAATGAATAAGCAGAGGCTCAGGTTCCGTGATGTATCTAAAATTGCACAGCAAACACAAGGGAGCACTGAATTTGAACCCGAGCTTTTTTGTCATTTTGTTTTACTTCAGAGCCCAACTTTTAAGCTGTTAATTCTGACAGCTTTCAGGTGACCTGATACCTTATTTTCCAAAAGTAACTTACCGTATTACTTGTTTAGCATTGCCAAGTGTGCACCTTACATGAGAGAAGAATATTAATTATAATTCCCTACCTTTGGCCAGGAACCCTCTAAAGCACATTGCCGTTGGGGAGCCCTCTCTAAATGCCGTGTCATTTACCCAACAAGAAACTCATTCATCCTCCTAACAGGACAAAGCCACTGAAAGCATTCCAAGGTTTGACCACGTGCCCATGTAACCAAAGACACTAATTGCCAAATAAGTTAACCGATGTGAGAAGCGGCAAAAAGACATCCTGCAAGATGCTGAAGTGTTAGCTTAAGTTCCTCATAACGTAAACAGCATAAGCAGGAAATATCCGTATGAGAACAAAATAACTGGGATTTTGCAGTTTCTGCCACCAAACCAGTCAGTGCTTTAACTTGCTCTGGTGAGTTGACAAGGTAGTGCTTTCTGGTGAGGATGCAGGACTGCAAATGAGCATCTCCATCCTGAAAACCTCACCAGAGCAGCATGGAAGGGCAGGTACCTAAATTTCTAAAGGGCTAATGTACACACCAGAGATGCCCCTCAGGTTGCATCATCTATATTTACTTTACAATTATGTGAATGGGAGTTCAGGCTTGTGAAGGTTAATGGACTGTCTCGGTTGGCAACAGTAATTCACTCTCATCCTCGGGCCAGAACCAGAGAGGGAAGAGCAGAGTGAGTTTGTCGCTCTGCCCCTTGACCTCCACCATCATTCAGAGAAATCAGCCTCTGTAAAGGTAGCACACCCGACCCTGTTTATCTTTCCCATCTCCATGGTAACGTACTCCCAGACCTCTTCTGAGGAGTGACTTCCAATTGTGCTAAATTGAAAGTGTCTTTCTGACCCCTGAAACCTTGCTCATTAGAACTAAGGAAAGACCAGGAGACTCACAGTCAAAAGAAACAAATAATGGTCACATGGCAGAAAGTCTTTTTTTTTCCCTGCCTTGTCCCCAAATTGTTTAACATTATTAAAAGTAGCAAAAAAAGAATCTGTCCTCAATTTTCTATATGAGACTACAGTACACCATGTTTTCTAATACATGATTATATTACTTCTCAAAATGGACTTGAGGAAGGCATAATACTTTTAGGAGATGAAGTTCTCAAGAAATTATAAACAGGAGGTTGCTCAAACTATTTTTTAAAAAAATACACGGCACAGCTCTAAACACAGTTGGTGTCTTGCCCAAGTGGGAGTAGAGATGGCACGGTGGAGGGTGCCTTGGGTTTCAAGGCAATGGCCTTGAACCTGGAAACCTTTGGAGAGAGACATGAGAAAAGTATGCCACCACTTTCAGCTACTTCAGTATGGAAAACAAGGACTGAGTGCTTTTTCCAGAAAACACAGCACCAGTCACAAACCATGTGGGTGTGTTGGTATACACAGACATAGGGCTAGTAAGATGAGAAATGGGAAAAGGGTACCTGGCCTCTTTAAACTCCAGTACACGGGAGCTCTGCCCCTTCCTCACAGAAGGAAGAACTGCCCTCTCACATCACGGCCGTTTTCTTGAGCACATATTTAGTTAGGAGTTAGTGATCAAAATTTAGAATACTCCATGGCTTCTGTGCCAGAGAAGGAACTGTAGAGTTCACTTGCATCAGAGCCGCTGAATTGAAATCAATACGTCTGGCTAGAGCCCCTGCCTGGGATAACTGGGAGACCTGGGGCAAATCACCGTGACCCAGTCTCTTTGTCTATGAAATGGGGTGACAGTGTCAGTGCTGTGTACCTCACGGGGTTATCTCAAAGATCCAGTGAGTCTGTGCATGGGACAGTCACGTGGGCACAGAAACCACCTGCGGTGGTGGCAGGGAGGTGTCTTGCTAAAATACAGATTCGGATTCTGTGGGTCTGGCATGGGGCCCAAGAGCCTACACTTCTAACAAACTTCCAAACTCCCTGGAAGGTGTGCCAGAATATACTCACAAAAGGCCAAGAATCCTCAATAACGTTCAAGAATTATTTACATAGTGAAATCAGTTTGAAAAATTCTTAGAGAAAGCAAACTATCGCTTATATGCAGAATCTAAAAAAAAAAAAAAAAAAGTGATACAAATGAACTTATTTACAAAACAGAAACTGACTCACAGACTTAGAGAACGGACTTTTGGTTACCAGGGGGGTAAGGGTGGGCGGAAGGGATAGTTAGGGGATTGGCATGCACACACCGCCATATTTAAAACAGATAACCAACAAGGATCTACTGTATAGCGCAGGGAACTCCTCTCAATATGATGTAACAAGCTAAACGGGAAAAGAATTTTGAAAAGAACAGATAACGTGTATGTATAACTGAATCACAGTGCTGTACACCTGAAACGAACGCACCATTGGTAATCAGCTCTACTCCGATATAAAATAAAAAGTTAAAAAAGAATCTTACTAGAACTTTCTCCTCTGTGAAATGACTTAAGAAATGTCTTACCAGAGAGGGATTCATGAATTCTTCTAGATACACCCGACACAGTTTGCGATCCCAGTCATCTGTGATGTGGCCCCCGTACATGATCTCACCAAAGAGGTAACGGAGGTCTTCCCATGGGACCTGGCGGGAGAGGGGAGGGGAATCATGCAAACGCTCACTTCCGGGTTCGGGGCACCTGCCTCCGAACAGTCAGTCAGCAGCAAGCGCCTCTCTACAAGCCCCCACCTACAGGAGCATTTAAAAGAGGTTCAGGAATTGTCTGCATTGCCAGGATTGAATTGGCTGAGAATTATTTTCAGTGCGTTTTAATACATTCAGTGAGCTTTTAATGAAGCGGAGCTTTTAATGAAGATTTTAAAGCAAACCGGATTATTCCTAGAACATGTTATGCAGTTAAGGTTTACACATTCAGAACCTCATCTAAAAACCACAAGAGGGTGTCGGTTCATAGGGCCTTTGAGGGATGACATTTTTATGATCTGGTTTATACCAGGTTTTATGATCTCAATCAGGGAAAAGAAAGAAAAACCTATACAATTTGAATTCCGGGTGTTACTTAGAATTCCATCACCTTCCGAAAGTCCAGGCAAACCAAGCCGTTTGCCACTGACTGATTTGAGGGCTCGGTCTGTGGCATGACTGGCCTCCATGACTGTTCCAAGTGCTGTAACTAATGCCTGTAGTATGTTTTATTCAAGGAATCACCGTATCTCCTCTTTATTTGGCTTCGCAGGGTTTGAAGCCTCTCTTTGCTACCCTTTAGCTTCCTCTGGGTTTGCAAAACATGCCAGTTTATGATGAAGCCTTTCGAGACAGAAACCTTTATACCCTCGGGGGCAGTATACTGCCTCCCAGCAGTTCAAGTAAAAACTTAATTATAGCCTTCATTTGTTTCATGATGTGACAGAACAAGTAAAATTGCTTCAACTATTCCAATGTACTTGGCTACAACTTTATTTGAATTTGAATAATTTGAATAAATGAACGTCTTCCTTTTAAGCCACTTGGATGTGAATGAAAAATTAAAGTGGCTACACTGTACCATGCTCTCTCAGCCATGCCATGGACTACCTCCCATAGAACAGAAATGGATGGGAAACAGAGACCTCTTTATTTCTCTGATCACATTTAATTAATGCCTGCTATACATTATTATCTGATATATAGCTCCCTCAAGATTTTAATCAGCTAGGGATCTATTCTTCTCAATAATTGATTTCCTTCCCACAAATCTTTTTTTACAAATACTTTTTTTTTTTTTTTGTAACCCTTCCCTTGGCACAGTGGTACAGCCTGAAAAAAATGTGAACTTGTTGTTACTCAGTAGAGGTCTTCTTGGGCATGTCCCCCAAACTGTACTCCACAGGGTGGGAGAAAGGTACTGCTACAGAAAAACAATTTTTCTTCCTACTCCCTCTAGGCTTTGTAAAACCAAAGTCAGACGTTACATAGCCCCATCCCCAACCTTAAATGTAAACAACCAAATGATGTTTTCAATTAAAGCCTTCCAACCTACATTCAAGAATTTCCGTATGGTGAGACTTACGAAATTCATATGGAAAAATATCGAAGTTCTTACAATAGTTAAACGTTGGCATTCCCTAAGACGTAATCTTTAGATCTCTCAGTTACACTCTGTAACCTTGATGATCTCATCTAATCTCATGACTCGAAATATCATCTATCATCTGCCTACTTCCAAGTTTATACATATACGTTCCGGAAAAGGGCATCTTGTACAACCAAACTATGTGGGCACGTCAACTTAATTCCCAGATCTAACTAACTTGCTTCGTGATGTGATGTGTGGTGAATGACTTGGGTTAAGACATCTGAGACACAAGAGCGTGTGTTTAAAACCTAAAGCTGTCTTGATGCTGGGACACCCGTGGGAGAAGCAGCAGGACACAGCACGATTCAATCGGCCAACTGGTGTTGCCGAGCCTCGGGATGTGAGAGCCGGAGAGGAACATGAGTCAACCCCTCTCTTGCTCCCCTTCGTTCCCACCTCAACTGTGTACAGGGTCCAGCTGAAATAGGATAATATTCCTGGCCTCAGCCTCCTGGGACAGTAATGAAGGACTTGAATAAAAGTACTCAGTGGTCTGTTTCATTTTCTACCCAGAACTCTCCAGAACTATTATAATAGTCAATTCTACCTGCAACATTTTAAACAAAATGTGCTAAGATCAACACAAAATAGTATTTATTAGAATGGTCAAAGTATGCTCACAGTGAATTTCATAAATTAAAAAAAATGCTAGATATGGAACAGTGATCATCACATACCATATTAAAGCCATTGATCTTGGATTCCTTGGGAGAACACACCCATGTTATGTACAAAGTGTACATATTCAGATAGTAGTCAAACCATCTTCAAAGCTTGAGAAAACTTTGATAACAATAATTACCAAAAGAACAAAAAAGAACCATTTATACATAGAAACACGGTTGAATGGTTTTAAAGGCCCTTTAATAGAAAGTGTGGCCTAAAGCACCATGCCTGGTTGGTTCTGACAAACATACCTCGATTTTAACAGATTTAACTTAATGGAAAAAGTTTCCCTTATGAGGACTAAGCCAGAATATCCTTACAAATGATTCATCCTTCTTGAAATCCAGTCACTGAGTTTATAAGAGTTTACACAAATGTTCTTGATGAAGCATTCCCGTTCCCATCTGTAGAACACATTTTAGCTATGAAATAAAATCATTCATCTACCTTTAACTTCAAATCAAGGGGACCATTACTGAAAAAGTCACAACAAGGTGGCATCCCTAATACATAATAATGACATATGCAGGAAATGCGCCATCATTTATACATGTGGCGTGCTGTAAATTGCTTCCGTCATCAGAACTAATTGTAGCGATTATTGATGCAGTGTCACGAACTGTCAGAATTGCTGTATGTAATCACATTTGTGCAAATGCTTCATTACCTGCCTAATGAATCTGGCATACATGCACATGTAAACCACTGTTTTTGTTAACATAATGAAGGACATTTTTTTTTTTGCACTAAGCTGCTGATGTAGAACTGGCTTGACCCATCTCATAAAGTTCGAGCATCCACTGTTGTAAAACATCACACTTGGCAGAGGATGCATACGTAGTGTCAGCTATTTCAATAATAGCTTCGAAAGAGAAATTATGGTCCATTTTGATAGTGCCCAAAGACTGACAGATTCAGTACACTCCTCGGAAGAGGTTATCTGGCCACTGGCACTTACGTTAGGGTTTGCCTCTAAGTAGTTGCAGAGGACGTTGGCGCAGATGGTGAGGTCTCCAGAATTGAACGGATAGCAGCGGCTCCAGCCCTGGGGGCCAAACCTCAGTCTCCCAGCAACACAGGCATGGAAGTAGCACAGAGAGAAGAGAATGCTTTTAAACTCCTGCCCCTTGGAGCACACTTCAAGTGTATCCTGGGAGAAAAGAAAGAACGTTTGATCATCCATCTGTATGGTTTCCAAGGGCAAGGGTCTGAGTTTTCAATCATCTTGCAGAGGACTTTGAGGGAGACCTAGAACAGAGGTAACATGCAGTTTTAAGCTAGGAGAGCATAAGAGAAGACTGTTTGGCATTTGCCAGTCTGTTGATTTAAGAGGAATGCTTTTATTTTGCTTCAATTATTCTTCTGTTTCACTAGAAAATGAGACAATTCATTTTGCCAGTGGTAATACTGCCTGACATCAATATCCCCTGCAAAAATGTTCTTGTACAATCTGTTTGACAAAAGGCCATCATCTTAATTTCATCACTGTAGTGGAATATAAGTTAATGCCAATTCTCCATTCCTCCTGGTTCCATAGTAATACCGATTATCTGGGCACACAGCCACTCATGAAAAAGCAATCTCCCAGCCCCTCTTGAAGCCAGATGTGCCACGTGACCAAGTTTTTGCCAACAGAGTTTGAGCAGAAGTGACGTATGCAACTTTCACGTCACTTGTGTAAAGGGAAATTGCTTGGTCTGGTTGTCGTTCTTTTCCCTTTCCTGTAAGCTACAAATGATGATGACTGGACGACTTGGAAGCTGGGAGTTAGGTACGGTGGAGGCACCACAAGCGTGGGTGTGTGGCTGATCTCATGCACCAGAGCTGCCAATTACGTGTGAGAGATTATCTTGTATGAATCACTATCATTTTGTACTGTCCCTTGACAATACAACCACCACGACAAATGGTTTTCTTCCAATGAGCTGAAAATAAAACTCACTGTTGGAATAACAG
Organism: Phocoena phocoena; assembly: GCF_963924675.1. Taxonomy (NCBI): domain Eukaryota; kingdom Metazoa; phylum Chordata; class Mammalia; order Artiodactyla; family Phocoenidae; genus Phocoena; species Phocoena phocoena. The sequence continues at coordinate 31,973,214 of NC_089227.1, forward strand.
AACAGCATATGGAAGATTGGAAAACATATGTCCTGTAGAGTAGATCCGTAAGATTATTTTTTTGCAAATGCAGAGGGAAACCTGGTATGCTACACTGATATGGTTATGGCCCCCAAAGCCATAAAATTAAAAGGTGAAAAACAGCCATCTGTGTCTTAAGGGTAGTACTTTACCCATTCTCAAATCTGGCAGCCCTGTGAGGCAAACAAGGAAAAACGGAGGATGACTCCTTCAACTGATGGTGGGCAGCGGAGGAAGGTGAGTCCAAAACAGCACCTTCCCGCCTTGTCCTTTAAAACGGTCAAATTACACCCGGTCTACATTTGAATGGATCTGACAATGTGGGCATCTATAATACAAAATATGTTTAGCCCGTCTGGGGTGGGAGCTCAGATCTGGCCTCCCAGAGGCCCTTCAGTAAAAGTCTAAACCAAGCCTAGATTTGTTCTCTTGGTCCAGGACCAGAAGAGCATTTTAGTTTCTTTCTCTATCGCTTTCATCAGAATCCAGGGTTACCACCAAATACAGTTCTAGAATTGGCCAGGCCACATACACTGCTGACCCAACTAAATCACTAGGTTATTCTAAATGACTAGGCCACGTCTAGGAAATTTATGGGGCTCAAAAATATACAATCATTACAAATAACTTCTCCACAGCTAAACCTCAAGTAAAAGGCAAGCTTGTGAAAGAAGAAAAGTGGAAACCACATAAGTGGAATTAATGTTGAAGGATATAAAAATACATTGCTTTTAAAAGGAAGACATTTCTAGGAGACCAAATGGAAGTGACAAAATTTTATGATCTAACAAGTCACCTAACACCCTCCCTGAATTACACAGAGTCCACGGAAAACCCAAGTACTACAGTTAGGACATTACTTCCGTCTATATACTTCATATAACTGACCTGAGTTTAGCCTCACTGCTAAAAAAACCAAAATCATAAGTCAATGCCCATTTCATTACGCTCTGATAATATAAATGACATGAGAAGAAAATGTGAATCAGGCATTCCTAAGAAAAATACGAGTCCACCTAACATTCTACACTTCAGGTCAATTGTATTTTTACAAAGCAAGTGATCAAGTGTTTGTATCAGAAAATATACAAACAGCATTGTGAACAGAGAACAGGCATCCACACACACATAACAGTGTTGCATGCACACAGATGCCAATTTTACATGCGCAATTACCATTATTTGTTTCTGCTGCAAATCTTACAGAAAAAGAAATTTACATTCTTGCTTCAAAAATCTGGTTATCTGGGGATGCAGGGAGCCCAAACATTTATGACATCTTCAAGAGGCAGCGCTACTGAGCTGAAAGAGTGTTAGGTAGGCAGCATCCTAAAGAAAAGGTCCTTTACATCTTGGTCACTTACTGATCATATTTACATAAATATTCTAGAATGTTCAAGGTAATAAAGGATCAATATCAAATGCACTTTGTTCGCTATGAATACACATGTCAAAATTCGAGGATCAATTCTGACTTGGGGAGAAGATTAAGAGCACAGATTTAATTTGACTTGAAAATCAAAGCATGAAAAATGAAAATACCTAAACAGAACAGTTAACTTGTCTAGATCCCTTAGGTGCTTTTCTCATCTAAGAAGGGCAGCCAGGCAATAGGAGCAACTGGGACCCATTTACCTAACCCAAATGAGAACCAAGGTAGATGGCATTCATCACCCTCTGTCCACGTCACAGGCTTCAGCAAGACAGGGCCACGGCAGCGACACAGAACATCCAGGATGATACAAGGAGACTTGGGAGAGGAGGAGGTCTGTGATGGAGACCACTATCTGCCCGCCCTAAAGTGCCTTCCTGCTGACTTTTAGCTGGGCATACACTGCCCAAGATAGATTTACTTTTCCAGCCTCTCTTGCAGCTAGGTAATGCAGTGTGAATTAGTCTGACCAATAAGTTGAAAGAAGTATTGTGTATTAACTTGCTGAATGAATCTTTACAAGAAAGCAAACATGGTCCCTTTGTCATCCTCTCTGTTCCTTCTCTCATCCTACTTTCTGGAACACAGCTATGGGAGCTGCCACCCTCACTGCCACTTGGGACCACGGCAAGCCCATCCTAGAGATGGTGAAATGTAAGCAAACTGGGTTGATGACAACTTTGTGGTGACACAAAGGAGCTCTGAATGACCTAGCTCCTGAATTCTCATGTGGCAGAAATACCTTTTTTAACCTTGTTTAAGCCACTGTTGTTTTGTACTTCTTTCATAATTCTGATAAAAGGGTTCTAGAAACCTATACACAGATAGCCAGGGAGCACAGGCTAGTACCCTTGAATTACATAATCTGAATAAAACCCACATTTTTTTCTAACATAATAACAGTTCGGCATTCATAAAAGACTCTTAAAATTTTTAGATTTTCTTTAGAATCTTTTTTTCTTTAAACATCTTTATTGGCATATAATTGTTTTACAATGGTGTGTGTTAGTTTCTGCTTTATAATCAAGTGAATCTGCTATACATATACATATATCCCCATATCTCCTCCCTCTTGCGTCTCCCTCCCACACTCCCTACCCCACCCCTCCAGGTAGTCACAAAGCTTTAAAATCTCAGGTTTGGGCTAGAACAGGTTTGATGGAAAGTTTATTTAGTGAATCACATTGATTAGCTTTGCTTTTGCTACTTATGAACAAATTTAATCTTAATATTTCAGAGGAGCCTTTCCAGTAGATAAGAAATATTCCCCCCTGAAGTTCTTAAGACCCTTTTCAATAAATGTAACCAATTATTGTAAGGGGTTTTCCAAGTAGCAGTAAAAAAAAAAACTGATACTTTCATAAATAAACTAGAACATGCTGTTCTTAACTGGGGAAGGAATTCATGCATAGGCTTTGGGGGATCTGGTCATCCCTATGATTGTATGCAACCATTTTTTTTTAGTGTGCATTTCCCTGGGGAGAGTATCCATAGTTTTATCAGATTATCAGAGAGGTGCTTACCAAAAAAAAGCTGAAGGACAACTGGGCTGAAGTCTGTTTACTCATGAACTGCTCACTTTTCACAAATAAAGACAATTGTTCTGGGAAGTTGGACAAATCCTATTTAAATACGTCAAAGTCCTCTTTTGTACTTACTCTGAGAGAGAGAGCTTGAGAATGTCACAGATGGCCAGGAATTATAAATTGAGGGAAGATAAAATACATGCCTGTCTTAGTTCGCAAAAAAGGATACTTCAAACATGTAATAGACTCAACAGAGTTTTTGAGTGCCTTTTGTTTACACAGCCCGTTGGGTAAACAGGCACAAACTACTCAATTATTGAATTGAGCAATTAACTGTATTCTTCAAAACTATATTCTTAGGTGGCCAGTTATTTTAATGCCTTCATAATGTTGGTTTTCTCATCTTAGCCCAGAGGGACCTAGAGAAAAAGTTAAGCATGTGGGCATGGTTCATAGAGGATAATAACATTTCTAACACGAGGCTGAATATTTATCACCACATCATACGTGTTTCCTCTTTCGGGCTTATTCTACTTCTCCTAATAAGAATGCTGTTTACCAAGGATTTCTAAGAAATTAGAGGAAGGAATGGGAGCTCAGAGAAATAGCAACAAAGGAAACTGACAGACTTGATTATGACACAGACGTGTGATAATTTGAACAAGGAGACTAATGGTAATAGAACTATCATTAAGTTATAAAGGTACTCATTTATTTGTTTTATTTTGGAAGGACATGAAAATGTAAATCTGAAGGCAGGATGGATATAATCTAAAAAGAAGGGCTTTAAATTGACTAATATCAAAACCAGATCAAAATATTAAGTCGTATACTAAAACTCCTGCCACGTCACCGTTAGCGTCATCGATCTTCTCAACGACGTCAATAAGAACAATGGCCTTTTCTCTTTCTATGGTTAGAGATACTAGTCTGCCATGTTTGTCTTCAATAAGCAAGCTCCTCAGAAAGGTACGTGGTTCATTCTCGTTACACGTGTGGCTGTGGTTTTAGGTCTCACAGTCTTGTGAGAAGACCCTGACTTCAGTGTCAGACCAGGCCGCTTCTGCATTCTTACCTGATCAAAGTTGTCGAGTGCAGCATGCAAATTGGCCAGCATTCCTGTGGGGGGCTCATTAGTAATCTTGATGGAATTTTCCAGGAGTCCTGGAGGGATGACATGTTCATTTGGTGTAGGTGCAGACTCAGCACTCATGAAAACCCTGTAATCTCTGTGGCTTCCCTGGCTGAATCTTTCAAGGAGTTTCTCCAAGGTTCCGAGCCACTTGGCTACCAAATGGACATTCTGAAAAACAGCATGGTTTAGAATTCCTGTGAGACTGAAGTACATTACTTAAATTATAGGATTACAACATTCTCCTGTACATGAATGAGTTGAAAGCTCAGAGAACCACGATTTAAAGTTTCCTTTACTAGCGCATTAGGGCAAAAAAGTAAACCAAGTCAGAATTGAACACTGAACACTTTAAGTGCTCCAAATCACTACAGTTTGTCTTTGTGAAACAAAATCTCCTTCTAACACTCACCTACTTCCAACACCCGCCAATCACTTCTGAGATGGAGTTCTTGATACTTTTCTTTGTTACAGTTCAAACTCAATTGCTAAGACTTATCTGGGTTAGTTTAATCAAGTATAAAAACTAAAGGCTAGAAACGCACCTGATCCCCTGCTTCATTGTTACTGATGGAAATCTCCTCTACTCAAACTCCTACTCATTAGTATATGAAACAAACATAACAATATTTTAACAGTGACTTTGGAGTCAGGGAACAGAAAAATCTCCAAGTGAGCCGTCGTTGTACACTGGCATTCTTTGGAATCCAGCCTGGGGACCATTCTTGAGGATACTGGCTTTGAGACCGGCTAGATTCTTGCGGCCATTTGTCCAAGGGTAGCAATGTTTGTGCGACATTTTTAGCCAATACACATATCTTGAAAACCACCCATTTTGCCCATGAAAAATGATTTTTTTCCATTATATTAATTCACAAATCATCTGGTGTGCATCTGAGACAAAGACAGTGCCAGTCTGCTACCTTAGTGATAGTTTTCTCTGGAGTGTGGGTTTTTGATAAAACGCCAACTAAATATCCTTAGAGGGGCTATCTCTGATCATAGTAATTGACCAGCGCAGAGTTTGGTTAGGAACTCATTAACATGTGCATACATATCATCTGCCTACACTGACAGACTTTAATGTAAATTACAAACAATGTAACAAGTTCCCATTATGCTGGGCTTCTCATTCTTCAAAGAATGCTTCTCTTTTAACTGCCAATCAAATGTATCCTAGAAACCTTCAGAAGCTGCCAAAAAGCCTGGGATAGTCTCTCCTCTCCAATTATTCTATGTGTGGAGAGAACTAGTGAAAGTTACACTCTCAGTTACTGGCTTACCACTAAAAACAAAAATCAAAGGTCTAAAATAGATACCCAAAAGGAGATCCTTCACCAAATAAGGTCTTTTGAGACGTTTTTTAATGGTAAAACTTACAACTTGCATTTTTTGGGGGAGGGGGGTGACGGGTAGCACAGCATAGATATAAAAATAACAGAAACATTTTACTTTGACCACTATGTTCTCTGGAGGAGGACTGCACCCCTCCCAGTTTCTCTCCAGTCTGAGCTGCCGGATGCATGAGAACTCGCAAAGAACGTTCTCTTTTGTGGGGAGAGCTCAGCATCTACCCAACGGACCCAGCAACAACTGCTATCTCTGGAAAAACAAAACCTCCACTATTACCCGTCCGACTCTGTGAGGCTCAGAAGGGACACACCATCCCAAGTCCCCATACTGAAGTCTCATCTAAGCGGTAGGTTTTACTCTCCCAGAAGGTTATATTCTTCTTGGACACTGGGCAGTTTCTTAGTGAAGCCAATTTTATTTCAAGCAGAAACGCAGAATGCATCAACCCCAGATACTGGAGACATTAAGGAAGGCCAATGTCATATCTGCATGAGGGTGGCAGTGGGGGCTAGCGGAAAGAACGTCGCCTGCTGGCGGACAGACTCTGCCACTTTCCTGCTGTGTGGCCTTGAGGCTCTCCAAACCACTCTGAAGCTCAGTTTTCTCACCTTTATAATGGGATGACAATACCTACCCTTGCAACTTTGCTGTGATGATTAGAGATAATTTATCCTCCAAGTTGCCTAGTAAAGAGCCTGACATATAAATAAGAACCTTTGGGATCACTGTGCTGCAAGTCAAATGGCCATTTCCAGACCTGCTGAGACAGCTGGCGCACCCTGCTGAGGAAGGAGTGAGCTTGGAGTTAGCTCGGCCCCTAGGTGCCCCCTAAAGCTTGCCTGGGCTCCACTGGTTCCTGGATTCTTGCTAGTACAAACTAAAAAATGTCACTCGCCATCTGGTTCTATATGAACGAAGTCACTAGCCACTGCAGGGGCTGACTTTCAACACACCCTGAAAGGAGTTCAGGGCAGAGATCAGGAATGAGGCTTTCTGTGCTCGGGGAAAATCTGGTAGAACAGGCCTTTGGATAGATATTTTCGGGAGAAAATTTTATGAACTCAATTCCTTGCATCTTCTCATACCTAGAAAAAGCACTAAAATCATGAATGGAAACATCTGCTCCTTGTGGCTAGCAGCAACCTTCAACCGAGATGTGTGCCTGACTGCAGGTACCCCTTCACCAAAATCACATAGATACTGACCTCTCCCCTGCTACCTCTTCGGATCAGTTCCTCACAGCTGAGAGGCTGTCTCCCAGGCTATAGTCCTCATTAAGTCCCAAATAAAACTGAATTCACAGCTCTCACGTTGTCCGTTTTTTTGTTTTTCGGTCGACACTAGAATCCCCAGTGAAGGGAACCACCCCCAAAGGACACCAGATTGTAGAATCATAGACCCACAAAATATGAGTCCTAGAAAGGTGAAAGGGACCAAGTACTCAACCTCTTAATTTATAAGCCAAGGGAATGCGACACAACTAGTTATGGGCAGAGTCAGAGTTACGTGACATAATGAGATATGAAAAAACACTCTGTCAACTTTAAAGCCACGTACAAAGGAGAGATATTATGCCAACGGTCTTGGTATTCCATACGAGCCAGTCTGTCCTCAAGCACTATTGGAGTGTTCCAGATATCCGTAAGTCAGGAGAACGACGGGGCTCCCTGTAATATTTAAAATTTTCAAGCACAGTGGCTAGAAAATCCCTCAAAAAATGGTAGTCATCCTTGTCAGCAGAGCTCCTTGTCACCCTAGGAGGTGTCATTACTGCTGAGAGAACCCCACACCTCCCACCAGCAGATCACCGTGTGCTGTGTGAAAGGCTCATTCCCGCTGGGCAGGGGTGCTCTGCACTGCCCGTCCATGTTCACTCCCAGTGTTTTCAGGAAAACGTAATTACTCACTTGGAGTATGACCCAGTGTCCTCCTCGGGAAGCTTTCTCCAGGGCCATTTCTGCCACCATCTCCTGACCTTGTCCTAAAGACACATTGTGGAGTTTTCCCGAGTCAGTTGTAAACCCAAGTCTTTCGCCTGTGGGAGGACACAACATGGCGAGAGGAAAAGTGAACCAAGGAGAGGTGAGAAGAGTCTGAAATCCTGCGGTCCGATGTTCATCTGTGGTCACTGCCGCCAACTTCCAGGTCACTTTCCTGAAGAAGCCAAACTAAATCTCTGTCGTTTCAACAAGCGTCATTTCATGCTCTCAACAGCTGCCTCCTCACAAGCATTAGCAAAACCTATGGGAATCAGTTCCTCTGGTTTTGTGGTAATAAAGCTTTTGACATTTTGATAGATGGCAAGCATTGTTACCCAGCTTTACAAACTCTTGCAGGAGTAGCAAAGCATTGCCCTCATAAAAAGGAGCAACATGGGGTAGATATCACATCATTTTTTGACCGGATTGGCTCATTGGGTAAATGCAGGAGCCCCTCACCTTGTGAAGCTGTGCTTGAATCCAGCAGTCAGGTCACAGCTCTATTAACCTGGAATTCTCCGTGCAGGTCGCGGGGGATAGTAATCCAAAGCACAAAGCGACAGTGCCTTTCACACTCCAATAGGCTTGCTCTAATGACCATTATTTAGTCACAGGGGGCACAAGATTACAAGAGCACAGGGAAAATTGCCCTCTGGCCCTCATCTAGTCAAAAGGTGGAGAACAGTACAAAAGAAACTTGCATTATGCCAACCGGAGGAATGTTCCATTTAAACATTTCTCCAGACTACAGGGTTATTAACCTTACATTTTCCATACACTCAATCTCCAACAAATGAGAAAGAAAAGAAAAAAGCAACTAAGATGACTACGAGCTGAAAAGAAGGCTGCGTTGGAGACGGGTGAGAGGCAGGGCTGGGTGGCCAGCCTCCCGGCCACTCACCAAGGATCTCTAGGTCTTTAAGGGCATCTACCCCTGGGGAGAGGATGAAGAATACTGGGGTGGCTGGGCTGCTTTCTTCAAATGCTTTAACTAAGTCCAATCTGGTTCTCTCCACATACTTCGTACCCAGTTTTTCCTCCACGAAATTCCTGTAAAAAGAATAATGCCAAAGACAGGATCAGCGCTCCTGACCTTGAAAAGTGTCACAGCTTGAATCAGCTTAAACCACAGGCACGGGAAGGAAGCAAACTATGTTTATTACATGAGATGTTTTGTAAGAATGACAATATGAATCCACACTAGATTTATGCAGTTGGGTCCGTGAAATCCCTCTCTGCTTTAGAAGCTCTGAAAATCAGAAGCCTACCTTCCATTTTGGGGGTGTACCGAGACTCTCCTCGGAGAACCATCCAAAGCCTGCATATGGCTTTGTATCCCCCAAATCCCCTGCCAGGGCCCCCGTTACTTATTAACAGTTCATTAGATTTGCCACAGTGCAATTTTCCAGCCTGCTGGGCTTCTCATGAATATACAAATGCTTTTTGGGGTGTTTCTAACACAGGGAAGCTCAAATAAGCGGGGATTATTTGCCAGCAGCATCAGATTTAGCAGAAAGTAAGGACTACTAAACAGAATTAACTTGTAAAGTAGGGTGTGGCGGGGGCTTCTGCAAAGGGAAAATTGGCTAAACAGACAAAGCCAAGGAAGAAAACCTGAGGCAAGTGAATACTGCTGACAAAAAAGCAGCTCGCTAGGGAAGGAACCTGGGAACCCTTTGACCGTTGAATTCAAATTAGAATTAAGCACCGTATTACCAGTTAGGAGCCAAAAGGGCAAAGGAAAGGGACACTTAAACCAAGATGTAGGCAGGCATTTCTGCTTTTAAATCCCGTTGGTTGTAAAGTTATAGGACTATGAGTGAATCCACAAAAGGCATTCATTTTTTGTTTGATGTGCAAAATCTCTGGAGCCAAAGGGCCGCTCTAAATATAAACAATGGGAATCACACTTGGGTAATGCATGTTCCTGGCCTCTGAACTCTGCCAGCCCTCTTCCTAGAATATTTCCATAGGTTCCCTGTTTCCCCTATTGATTTCAGAAGTAAGCTTTTCAGGAAGAATACGTTCAGTCTGCCGACAGACTAGCGCACTGTTCAATGTCAGCAGGTTTGAACAAAAGTAGTGATTGCAGTATAAATATTTCTGCAGAATCACTTTTCATGAACATGAACCATAAACGCGTCCACCAGATACTTCTAGTCCTTAAGACAAAGTTTCCTCTAGGTTAACTTGCATTTCCCAAAGTGCTAACTGCGCCCACCTGAGAGCATGTGTCATTCTGTCAGGGCGCACTGCTCTCAAAATAATCAGCTTCTGTATTAAACTTTTCTTCTTCCACTCTTGTGGTAACTTTTCCTTTTCTGGACACTCGGATTCTGCCCACTTCCTCCACTGCTTCGCTGATCCTTCCACATCTCGGTCTAGGCCTTGGAACTCTTCCATGAGGGCTACTGCCTGTAATACAGTAGGGGAACAGATGGGAATGGGGTGTAGAATAGCACAGAGTTTGACAGAAAGATGAATGTATCAAACCCTGTGTAAGTAACTTGTGCTGGATAGTGTTTGTTTCCTCTCTAGATTTACTCTGTACCCTTTCCTGCCCTGCAAAGAGGGTGATTGCTAAGGATGGCTTGAACAAAGTTCCCTGGTTCTCTGGCCTGGTTGGGTTTGACCAATAGGGTTGGGTTTGACCAATAGGAACCACTGGCAAAAGGGTTGGAGAAGAGAGGCGAGGTTATTTCTTCCCCAGCTCTTTCCTGTGGTGACATAGTTTGGCAGTGGCTATGTTTCTTTACAGAATGCCACAGGTTCCAAAGGTAGGCTCTCTCCCATAACTTCATTTCTCAGTAGTTTCAGTAACTGCCCCTTTTCCACCTTTTTCCATCCCCATCCCTGGTTTGTCCCCTCATCTTTATTCCCGTATTATAAAAATATACTCTTTGTTCAACTTTTCTTAAAAATCACACTTTCATGTGCCATTTGTTTTCTGCCGAGAGCCTGACTGATACACTACTGAACTTGAACTTGTAATTCTAAAGTAATAATCTAATTAAAAATGCTATTAAAATAAAACCTAGGGGACTTCCCTGGTGGTCCAGCGGTAAAGAATCCGCCTTCCGATGCAGGGGACGCGGGTTCAACCCCTGGTCGGGGAACTAAGATCCTACATACCACGGGGCAACTGAGCCTGCTTACCGCAAACTACAGAGCCCACGTGTCCTGGTGCCCGTGCGCCACAACTTGAGAAGAGAAAACCCGCACGCCACAACTAGAGAGAAGCCCGTGCGCTGCAGCGAAGAGCCCACGCAGACAAACAAACCAATATTTAAAAAAATCTAAACGCACTATAAAAATAAGGAATAACATAGTTATTTTTAATACATAGAAATGTTTCTGCTTTAGAAAAAAAGAGTAGGGTGAAACTTAGCCTATGATGAGCATCTCTGAGGAATTCCAGAGCCTCAGAGAATAAACTTTTAATAATAGGATCTTCTAACAGAAAAATGGAAAAAGGATTGATGACTGGGGTTGAAGAATACTACCACTTTTTCCTCTACAGCATTCTGCTCTGCTTAAACATTTTACAATTATAGTAAATTACTATATTGCTGTATAAATTAACAAAACTATTTTGAAAAAGCAGAGAAATATTATAAAAAAGAAAACAAAATAAAGAAACTAGATACAGGTCAACTGAAAAAAGATTATTCATTGGGTTGACCAAAAAGTGCCTTTGTTTCTTAAGTAAAAATAAAGGACACATTTTTCATTTTCACCAAGAACTTTATTGAACAACGTATTCACCCTTTTGTTCTATTACCTTCTGCCATTTTTTAGGCAACTTCATAATTCCATCTTCCCAAAACTCTTACCTTTTTGAACAAAGAACTGTTCCAGGTGCCTTTTACAGTCTTCCAGGGAACGGAAAATTTTTCCGTTAAGAGAGTTTTGTAAAGATGGAAATCCGAAGGTGCAATGTCTGGTGAATACGGCTGACGAATCAGAACTTCCCAGCCAAGCTGTAACAGTTTTTGCCTGGTCATCAGAGAAACATGCGGTCTTGCGTTGTCCTGATGGAAGATTATGCGTTTCCTGTTGACTAATGCTGGATGCTTTTCATCGAGTGCTGCTTTCAGTTGGTCTAATTGGGAGCAGTACCTGTTGGAATTAATCGTTTGGTATTCTGGAAGGAGCACGTAATAGAGGACGCTCCCTTCCAATCCCACCATATACACAACATCACCTTCTTTGGATGAAGGAAGACCGGCCTTTGGTATGGTTGGTGGTGGCTCATTTCACTTGCCCCACGATCTCTTCCGTTCCACATTACTGTACAGTATCCACTTTTCATCACCCGTCACAATTTGTTTTAAAAACGGAACATTTTCCTTACGTTTAAGTCGAGAATCGCTTGGGGAAATATGGTCAAGAAGGGTTTTTTTGCTTAACTTATGTAGAACCCAAACATTAAAGCAATGAACATAACCAAACTGGTGCAAATGATTTTCAACGCTTGATCTGGGTATTTTGAGTATGTCGGCTATCTCCCACATGGTACAATGTTGATTGTCCTCAATTAATGTCTCAATTTGATCGCTATCAACTTCAAATGGTCTACCCGACTGTGGAGCATCGTCCAGCGAGAAATCTCCAGCATGCAACTTTGCAAACCACTTTTGACACGTTCGATCAGTCACAGCACCTTCTCCATACACTGCACAAATCTCTTTTTTCATTTCGGTTGCATTTTTACCTTTCTTGAAATAATAAAGCATAATATGCTGAAAATGTTGCTTTCTTTCTTCCAACTTTAATATTAAAATGGCTACACAAAAATTCACCAATTTTGAATAATTAATTAACTTCTTTTTGGCTTTGTTGGGTCTTCATTGCTGCACACAGGCTTTCTTTAGTTGTGGCGAGCAGGAGCTACTCTTTGTTGCGGTGCACGGGCTTCTCATGGCGGTGGCTTCTCTTGTTGCAGAGCACAGGCTCTAGGCACGTGGGATTCAGTAGTTGTGGCGCACAGGCTCAGCAGTCGTGGCTCATGGGCTCTAGAGCACAGGCTCAGTAGTTGTGGCACACGGGCTTAGTTGCTCTCCGGCATGTGGGATCTTCCCGGACCAGGGCTTGAACCCATGTCCCCTGCACCAGCAGGCGGATTCTCAACCACTGCGCTACCAGGGAAGCCCCAGATTCACCAATTCTGATAAGTCTTTTTTTAATTAATTAGTTAATTAATTAATTTATTTTTCGCTGCGTTGGGTCTTCGTTGCTGCGCGCAGGCTTTCTCTAGTTGCGGTGAGCGGGAGCTACTCCTTGTTACGGTGCGCGGGCTTCTCATTGCGGTGGCTTCTCTTGTTGCAGAGCGCGAGCTCTAGGCACGCAGACTACAGTAGTCGTGGCTCACGGGCTCTACAGCGCAGGCCCAGTAGTTGTGGCGCACGGACTGAGTAGCTCCGAGGCATGTGGGATCTTCCAGGACCAGGGCTCGAACCGGTGTCTCCTGCACTGGCAGGCGGATTCTTAACCACTGCGCCACCAGGGAAACCCGATAAATCTTCTTTTTAAAATGCACGCTGATATGACAGCTGTCACATACAATCTAACAAAATGGTTTTGAATCAAGTTAAAGACAACTAAGTGCTACCAGAGCCATTTACGGAAAAAAACGAATGAACCTTTTGGCCAACCCAATATATTCCTCGACTTTAACCAAAGGTCCTATACTTTATACATATTTATTAACAACTTTCCCAACCATAAATAGGTCACAAGTTCCTTTACTTCCAAATAAGAAAAGGGAAACTAGTAGATGTTTGTGGAAATGTAAATTGGTTCAGCCACTGTGGAAAAGAGTATGGGAAATTCTTCAAAAAATTAAAGATAGCATATATCTACAACGGAAATGGTGTATATCACCTGTATTTTTTAAACTACATTTCTACATCTTAGAGAACAGAGATTTGAAACAAGATTTAGCAATTGAAAAATCATGTTCCTAACATACCTTAATAGCGCTCCATGACTGATGAGTTAGGAAGTCAACAGGACTCATGTAAGCGTATTCAACTGTGAACCGAAGCAGCAAATCCAATTCAAGAGGATCTATCTCTTTCTTTCTCAGCAAAATCTTGAGAGTACACAAAATTGAAAAGGTCATTTGGCTTGCATCAAAATCAAGGACGCAGTCACCACTTAACAGATATGATTGAACAGACAGAAGTAAGCCTTCTGAGAATTCCTATAGATATATATCTGTTCTGTAGTTGAAATAAGGAATCTTAGATTATGCTCGTGATCTCAAAATCTTGATTGGAAATCGAATAGCAAATAATTACGAAGCCTGGTTTATTTCAATTTTAATACCCGTGCCTATTAGCAGCATATTTGAAATATGCTTTCATATTTAGCCTTCTACTGTTAGATCAAACTTGTCTTGAAGCTTGTTATACAAATTGAGAAAGCCTCAGATGACAATGGATTGAATTACTAAACAAAAGGTAAAACTAGTATTGTAAGTTAGTCCTGGTATAGAAATTATATCCAATAAACTGCAAGATGTATAAAAGATTTTTCTTATATGGGAGATTATGCTGAGAAAAACTGGAAATTGTTGTTTTACAGATACAACTAAGCAAACACATCACGAACTGAAACTTTAGACATTCTGGTTACAGAATTGTTAAGGAGTCCATAAAACACTTGACTGGAGGGCACAAATGACATATTTCTAATTTCCTCATAAAAACTGTAACACCTTATAAAATTAAGCAGGTAAAATGTTTGAGGTTTGTGCTACTTAAAAATTCTAGATATTTTCCAAATGCATTATGGGTGGTAACGTGTATCAAAATATCTTACTGGATAATTTTTCTTAATTCAGTTTGATTTATTTCAACACACAAGAAATTGTCCAAATATATATGAAGCTTTGATTTATGTAGACTGTCAGTATTTCAGATAGATTATAATTTATCTAGATATTCTAAGAAGAAGTTTTAAATAGATGTGCACGCATGTGTATGCATGTCATGTTTTATCATCCCTGGTCCATTACTGTTCATGAACAATATGTATAAACACAAAAATTTCAGCAAAACCCACAAACAATCTGATTAAAAAATGGGCAGAGGAACTGAATAGGCATTCTACCAAAGAAGGCATACGAACGGCTGACAGATAACATAAAAAAGTGCTCAACATCACGAATCATCAGGGAAATGAAAATCAAAACCACATGAGATATCACCTCACACCTGTTAGGATGGCTACTAGCAAAAAGACAAGAGATGACAAATGCTGGTGAGGATGTGTACACTGTTGGTGGGAATGTAAATTGGTGCGGCTACTATGGAAAATTGTACGGAGGTTCCTCAAAAAATTAAAACTACAACTATTCCAGAATCCAGCAGTTCTACTTCTGGGTGTATATTCATAGGAAATGAAATCACTATCTCAAAAAGATATCTGTACTATGTTCACTGCAGCATTATTTACAATAGCCAAGTCATAAAAACAACCTAAGTGTCCATATATGGATGAATGGATGAAGAAAATGTGGTATATATATGTGTGTGTATGCGTGTGTGTGTATAATGTGTATATATGTACACACATATATACAATGGAATATTATTCAGCCATAAAAAGAAGGAGATCCTGTCATTTGCAACAGTAAGGATGGACCTTTAGGGCATTATGCTAAGGAAAAAAGTCACACAGAGAAAGATAAACACTGTATGATCTCACTTTTATGTGAAATCTTAAAAAACAGAATCACAGATACAGAGAATCAACTGGTGGTTGTCAGAGGTGGGTGCTGAGGGGTGTAGAAATGGATGAAGCTAGTCAAAAGGTATAAACTTTCAGTTATAAGTCCTGGGATGTCATGTACAGCACGGTTACTATAGTTAACATTATTGTACTGTATAGAAAGTTGCTAAAAGAGTAGTAGATCTTAAAAGTTCTCATCATGGAAAAAAAAATGTAACTATGTATGGTGACGAATGTTAACTACACTTATTGGGTAATCATTTCATAACATATACATATATAAGATCATTACACTGAACACATAACACGTCATGTGTCAACTATATCTCAATAAAATTGGGAGAAAACTGAAAAGAAAAATTTTGTTTTGTAATGCATTACTCCTGTTTATCACATACATTATAAAATGATTACACCCATATATTACTTTTTTAACCCAAAGGAATCTATTAATACCAAAAGTATTGAAAGAAGTGCTAATTTATCCCTATTAACAGCAGGTATTTTATTTTATTTCATTTTATTTATTTTTTTAACATCTTTATTGGCGTATAATTGCTTTACAATGGTGTGTTAGTTTCTGCTGTATAACAAACTGCATCAGCTATATGCATACATATAGCCCAATATCCCCTCCCTCTTTCGTCTCCCTCCCACCCTCCCTACCCCACCCTTCTAGGTAGTCACAAGGCACCGAGCTGATCTCCCTGAACAGTGGGTATTTTAAAATGCCTTCTTTGAGCAAGGCACTTGGGAGGACACAAAAGAAATGACATCTTTCATCACAATTTGAACTGACAGAAAAAGATATACAGTAAATGAACTAATAAAAGGACCACATTCTTATTTCATCGAGGAATGTGGTCCTCAATGTTTCTTTCTCATCATGGGCACTTTTATTTAAACAGAATCTATTGCAGAAGTCCACATCAAAAAGAGTAAAAAGGGTAGTAGGTCTCACTGAAGTTAGGAGTGTGAAATGTGGAGCTCCCTTCACCCATTCACTGTTTTTTAAAGGGGCTCTGAAAATCTCCTAGGGGCACTCAGATCTGGAAAGCTGAGCTTGAGATTCTCTCCAAGGAACTCCCCGGCAGTACCTGGGAGGTCTGTACAGGACCTGGGAAGGTGAGGCCAATGTCTTCATTGACCTGTTTTTCAGGATGACAGCTGATGTGGCTGCCCAAAGTGCAAACCCACCCAAGCCAATGCACCCTGACCTACTAGCAGTTTGTCATATGCCCAAGCTCCCTCTGCGAAACGGAAACTCTCCTCATGCTGCGAAGAGCTTCCAAAACAACTTCACTTCAGCAGCAGTACATAATAAACAGAGATGCGGGACTTTGGTTCTGGGGCTGCTTTTGAGTGACTGATTTCCTTACCTGAAAAGCCATCTGGGACAGAAAGGTGAGTCTGTCCTTCTCAAACAGCGCCCGGCTGGTATAGAGGAAGACGGCGTGGGTGATGCTCTCGGTCAGGACTGAGATGCGTCCCGGCGTGTCCTCCACCTTGTCAGCCTGCTCGATGGCTCTGTGGAACAGCATGTTGAAAGCCTGGGGAATACAAGTGACCGTTAAAGGATGACAACTGGTGGCTGGATGTCTAGCTAGTCTCAGGCACACAGGCTACAGTTTATCTATGGGGAGAGAGAACAGGACGGGTTTTACAAGGATTCTATGAGCTCTTAGAACAGCTTCCGGCACATGGTAAGTGCTCATTCAAAGTTTGCTGCCATTATTATTATTTGTAACATTATTTCATAAAATCTACCCACATTTCCTCCCTGACCAATTGAATTGCACTGGCCTCTCTTCTTCTACCCATGCGCTTTTAAAAAATTTTTATTTTTAATTGTGGTAAAATACCCAAAGTGTAAATTTACTGTCTTAATAGTTTTCAGTGTACCGTTAAGTAGTATTAAGTATTTTCACACTGTGGTATAACCAATCTCCAAAATGTTTTCTTCGTGAACAACTGAAACACTGTTAAACAACAACTCATTTAAAAAACTCATTTAATTATAACTCCCTATTCCCTCTCTCCCCAGCCCTTGGCAATCACTGTTCTACATTCTGTTTCTATAAGTTTGACTGCTCTAGATACCTAATATAGTGGAATTATATAGTATTTGTCTTATTGTGACAGGCTTGTTTCACTCAATATAATGTCTTCAACGTTAATCGATGCTGTAGCATGTGTCAGAATTTAGCCTTCCGTTTTAAGGCTAAATAATATTCCACTGTGTGTATGTACAACATTTTAATTTATCTGTTCATCCAGTGACGGACATTTGGTTTGCTTCCACCTTTTGTCTGTCGTGAATAATGCTATGAACATGGGTGTACAAGTAGCTCTTTGAGACCATATTTCGTTTGTTTTGGGTATATGTCCAGAAGTGGCGTTGCTGAATCATGTGGCAATTTTTTTTAAAGAACTGTCATATTGTTTTCCAAAGTAATTGCACCATTTTACAATCCTACCAACAGTTCAAAAGGGTTCCAATTTCTCCAGATAGTTGCCAACACTTGGTATTTTCTTCCTTTTTCTTTTTTTTTTAATCTTGTAGCTATCTTAATAGTTGTGAAATGGTATCTCATTGCGATTCTGATTTGCATTTTCCTTAAGATTAGTGATGTTGAACATCTTTTCAAATGCTTATTGGTCATTTGTATGTCTTCTTTGGAAAAATGTCTATTCAAGTTCTTTGCCCATCTTTTAACAGGTTAGTTTTTTGTTTCTATTATTCCACCCATGTACTTTTGTGATCCCCTTTGATTATCTTGTCCTTTTTAAAATCACTCAATATTTCTTTCTTACTCCATTGTATGCCTTGGTAACAAGGGGGCTGAATAGATTTTTACATATATCTACATATATTTAAATACATAGGTAAATATATCTAAATATCTATATCTATAAATAGATATAACATAAAATATTACATTTTTTGACTGGTGGACAGGGGCCAAAGACCACAGACTGCTTGGCCTTGAATTATGTATATTTGACTGAAAGTAAAACCCTACAATGACAGACATGTAGTAAATATTGGTAAGAAGGTATTAACAAAGTACTCATTTAATATTTACATTTTTAAATCAATTTTTAATTTACACACAATAAAATGCACCGTTAGGGACACAGCTCGAGTTTTGACAAATGTATATACTTCCGTAAAAATCACTGCAATCAAAATGTAGAAACGATCTATTCATGTCACCCCCCGCCGGAAGTTCTCATGTGCCTCGTTGCAATCCGTTCCCACCACGATACCTACCCCTGCCCACTGCTGAATGTTTCTGTCAAACCAGATTCATTTTAGCATCATCTAAGTATGTACTTGTAGTACTTTGTTTTTGAGTGCACATACGTTTTCATTTCCTTTGGGTAAATACTTAGAGTAAAAATTTTAGGATCATTTTGTAAGTGTATGTATAGCATTATGAGAAATAAACAAATTGTTTTCCAAAATGGTTTTAACACTTTGCATCCCCACCAGCAACATGCAAGAGTTGCAGTACCACATCGGTGCTAACACTTGTTACTGACAGTCTTGTAAAATTTTAGCCATTTTAGCCATTACCGGGTATACGGTAATACGTCATTCTGCTTTTACTTTGCATTTCTCTGATGTCTGCTGAGCATCTTAAAAATGTGCTTGTGGGCAATACTTATGTCTTAGTATACATGCACAAACCTTTCTATTTTTTTAATTGCGTTGTCTTACTATTGAGTTTTCTATTCTGATATAAGTTCTTTGTTAAACATGTGTATTGGAAATAACTTACTGGTCTATGGCTTGTCTTTTCATTTTCTTCGTGTCTTCTCAAGACGATAAATTTTTAATTTGATAAGGTGCAATTTGTCAATTTTTTTCTTTCTCTGGTATCCTAAGAATAAATCTTTGCCTAACCCAAAGCCCAAACATTTTCTTCTATTGTTCTCCTAGAAATTTTATAGTTTAGCTTATTCATTTTGAGCTCACTTTGTATATAGAGTAATGTAGTGGCTGAGGTTCGTTTTATTCCAAGTGGATATCCAGTCGTCCCAGCACCACTTGTTGTAAACACTATCCCC
Organism: Phocoena phocoena; assembly: GCF_963924675.1. Taxonomy (NCBI): domain Eukaryota; kingdom Metazoa; phylum Chordata; class Mammalia; order Artiodactyla; family Phocoenidae; genus Phocoena; species Phocoena phocoena. The sequence goes on from NC_089227.1 coordinate 31,992,468, forward strand.
TCCTCATTGAATTGTCTTGGCATTCACTGCAAAAAATCAGTTGACCATACATTTGTGGGTCTGCTGCTGGACTGTCTATTCTGTGCCATTGATCAGTGTACTTTCCTTTAGGCCAATCAGTGTAATAAGTCTCGAAATCATGTACTGTAAGTCTTCCACATTTGTTCTTCTTTTTCATTATTTAGTTATTTTTAAATACTCTGCATTTCTACACAAATTTTAGAATCAGTTTGCCAATTTCTACAAAAAAAGCCTTCTTGGATTTTAAGACTGAATTAAAACTATAGATTAATTTGGAGAGAACTGAAATCTTAATAATATTGACTGCTCCAAGCCATAAACATGGTCTCTCTCACCATTTAGTTAGACCTCCTTTAATTTTCTTAACAATGTTTTGTAGCTTTTAGTATGCAGATTTGTATTTGTTTGGTTAAAATCATCCCTAAGAGTTCCAAGATTCTGGAAGCTATTGTAAACACAGTATTGAGGTATTACTTTTATTTTTCAGTTGTTTGTTCCTCATATATAGAAATACAATGAATTTCGTATATTGACTTTTTATCCTGCCATCTTGCTAAAAACTCACTTCAGCTTTTTTGTAGATTTCTTATGATTTTCTACACACCTGGTCAGGTCATCTGTGAAAAAAAAAGACCGTTTTTCTTCTTCTTTTAAAATTTCTGTGTCTTTTGTTGTATTACTTCACTGGCTATAACCTCCAGTGCAGTACTGAATAGACGTGTTAAGAAAAGATATCATCGTTTTGTTCCTGATCTTAGGGGAAAGCATTCAATTTTTCAACATGAAGTATAATGTTAGCCGAAAATTTTTACAGATGCCCTTTATCACACAGAGAAGTTACCATCTATTCCCAGTTTGCTCAGTTTCTTTTTTGTCTCCTTTAACCAGGTGTTGAAATTTGTCAAGTTCTTTGTCTGCATCCATTGAAATTATTATATGATTTTTCTCTTTTTTATTCTATTAATATGAAGAATTCCATTGTGTGGTTTTTTCATGTTTAACCAACTTGCATTCCTGGCATAAATCCCACGTGAGCCTAATAGATTATGCTGGCGGGGGCTGCTCTGTAGTTTTCTTTCCTTGTAATACCTTAGCCTAGTTTTGGTAGTTGAGTAGTCCTGGGCGGTTTTATTTTTCTCCTTCTACCCTGCAGCTGTTCTAAAATCCAATCCCACTGTGCTTCTCAGAATTTCTGCACGTGTTTCACATTACTAGACACTTGCTAGTTATTCGTGACTCTTCCTCTTTATTTTTGCCCAAATCCAATCCATCTCCAAGGGCTGATTATTCTAGCTTCAAACCATAAGTCTATTCACTTCTGAGTCTTCTGCCATCATGGCAGTCATCTGCTTACAGCCTTTCAAAGGCTTCTTTTTGCCCACACGCTATAATCCAAACTCCCCAGCATAGACCTCATGTGATCTAGACCCTCCTACCTCTCAGGACTCATGTCTTGCCATCTTCTCCCTCTCTCATTACCCTCCAGCCACATAGATTCATTCACCTGGAATCTCGAGAACTCTTTCCCATCTCACACATCCTTTCTTTCTCCAAACACTCTTTACACGGCCAAATCCTATGTAACCTTTAGGAATCATCTATAATCTCACTTCCTCTGAGGCCTTCCCTGAGCCCCCAGTAAAACAGCCCCTCCATCCCTACTGTTCTCTCGCATTGTATTTGTCACTTTTATACACACACACAACTACACATCTCCACTCATATCTGTGTTTTCCAAACTGTACACTCAGTAACCAGCACAGCACCCGGCACTATCATTGATCTCAATAGCTATTTGTTTAAAAACTGAATGACAGAATGAATGAATACTGCCCAGAGGCAGAATGGTACAAAGTAAAGAGCGTGGGCTTTGGAATCAGCCTTGGGTTCAAATCCTGCCTCTTACAGTTATGAAATGTGAATTCTTTGGCAATTTATTTAAAATCAGAACATGTTCGTTTTTTAAATAGGGATATCATAATATACTTTAATGAGATGTTTCAGGCATAAGAATGCACCAAAGTATGAAAGTGCCTTGCATGTAACAGTGGCTCAATCAATAGTTATTCTCACTTTTTATCCCTCTATACCAAAATAAAATGCAAAATCTTTTTATGAAACATGTACACTTTCATAAGGAAAGTAGAGGAGCCTCCAGCAGAATTCCCTTATATATATTAAACTCCTTAAGACTCTGCGTAAGAACAAAAACTATGTACTGTGATGTTGCATAGTTTATCTCAAAGCCTTATTGAAAATTAGAAATGAAAGTTACTGAGAAAAGTGAGGATTTTTTCTTTGTCTTGTTTTTTTTTTGCTAGCTAGGTCCTGGAGACTCCTTACTGTATGCACTGATTGCTTAAAAATAAATTTTAAACTTCCAGAAACAAGTTGAACTCCTCAAGTGTAAATTTTTTCTTAGTCTAGTCATCATTACCTTCAGAGAGAATTGATAGATGGGGTTGATTTTTCTGAGGTCATTAATAACAAAATAAAGCAGAGATGCTCTTGTTGCCACGGGTCTGTAACACTGTCGGGCCTCGTTGATTTTTCTTTCATTTTCTTTAGCTTCAATCACCTACGGTGGGATCAGACAACATAAGTAACTTACTCGTCATATTGTCTATGTGATGGAAGGGACATATCTGAAACGAGAAATTAGTAGTATTAAAATGGATAACATGTATGGCATCTCTGTGCTTGGGCTTTTCTAAGATCATAAAATTCATATTTTAAAATAATCTTTTTATAAGCTGAGTTTTAAGTGAGAATGGACATAACTCTAGCTGGGTTAATGATTACAGAGTAAACAAACCTGACTGTTTTTGGTTCTACAGAATTTATTCTGAGTAATGTCACCTTCCTGCCTCCCCTCTCTCTTTCGGGGGTTAATAACCCAGCTATATCACCTCCCAGGGATAGCTCTGGAAAGTCTGCTGGGTCAATTCAATGCCAATAACTTTATTAGTCAACAAGGTATACAAAAGCAGCCAAGGTCAGTAAAATATCCAACAGCCGTGCTTACTAAAAAGCCTTTATAGAAAGACTCGTGACTGTCTACTTCTGACTTTGCACCAGATCATCCATATGCTCATATAGTTCCATTTAGTTTATCTTTGTATTAGCCTCTGGGTACATTCAGAGTGATAATTAAACACACACACCATCATCAACTAACATATTCATTTTTATTCAAGACACAAATCTCTTCTGTCTAGGATTACTGCTGGTCCTACGGCTTTATAAGACACAGTATTTGTCCAACCTTTTTTTTTTTTTTTTCCTGCGGTACATGGCTCTCTCACTGCTGTGGCCCCTCCCGCCGTGGAGCACAGGCTCTGGACGCACATGCCCAGCGGCCATGGCTTACGGGCCCAGCCGCTCCGCGGCATGTGGGATCTTCCCGGACCGGGGCACGAACCCGTGTCCCCTGCATCGGCAGGCGGACTCCCAACCACTGCGCCACCAGGGAAGCCCATGTCCAACCTTTTTTTTATAGACTTGATTCATCATACTTGTATGTAAAAGAAAATAAAGAAAATGTAGAGGAGAGAGGGAAGTCCCAAAATGGCAATATATTAGGAAGATAGGAAGAGACATTTTAAGAGACAGTGAGAAGTTAACTTCAAAGCTAAGACCTAATTTACTTAATTGCTCTAATCTTTACCATTTAGCAGCCACCTAGAATTCACTTACTTAAAAGGATAGAGTAACCTGGGATTCCATTTCCTCGCTTAAACTAAGACAAATATATTGGATGTGTGGTGACACAGCCTTGGCTGGGTAATTAATAGATTACAGTAATGAGGATACTCCAGAAAGCAAATGAGGGTTCCTCTCATTTTGAAACATCAGCATTTTAAGGGCTAGGGGCCATTTGTGAACATCCAAAGTGCATGCAGAAGGCACACTGGAACACATGTTGGACATTCAGCAGGAAGTCGACTAAATGAACATTTTTTTCTAGCTTTTAGGAAATGTCACTTTCCCGGGGGAATAATGCATTTGAGAGCAGCAGGAGATCACCCCTGGCTCAGTCTCCCAGCACTGAAGGCCTGTAAACAAAACTGCAACTCTAAGTATTTCTCTAAAATGTACAATAGACCAGGAAGCCTGTGGTGAGACTGTAGGATGTCGGTTTCCCAAAGGAGGCTAAGCCTTTTAAGATTTTAGACTACATAAGCCAGCAGGGCCCAATTTTCTTCAAAAATTTAGTCACTCAGGAAAAAAATAATAGCCTGACAGAGTCTAATCTGAAAGATTGGATCTTTGCTGCGTTAGGAGAAGCACAAATTCAACCACCTCTATCTCCATTCAGAACCCCACACAGTCCACTTTTTAAGGGCAGTTTATGAAAAGACCTGAATTCCACAAAGTGTCAGTACTCTTAGAGAACGGCCAAGTTGGATTACATTTTCACCCTGAGCACTTCATTCAAATAGAGCATTAAACCCCGCCAGGCAGCCTTTGCCTTTTCCTACCTTGCACTCTATCTCTGCCGCGGTGGCCTTTGCTCTCTCCAGGCTCTCCACCAGTTTGGTGTCATCTAGAAAGCTCCCCTCTGCCTCAGAGAGACGCAGAAGGAGGTCGTCCTCCAGATACTTCAGCTCTATCTTAAAGTCATTTTGGTGCTTTGTCAAAACCAACTAAGGCAAACCAAGCAAAATGTGAGAAAGGTGATAAAATTCATGTTTTTAAGCAGAGTTTCCTTAATCATCAATTTCATGGAATCATATATGATGAAACACATGTAGCATTAAAATTGTACTAATCAAAAACTTTTTTAATTCTTTAAAAAAACATTCAGAAGGCGTGGTGAGAGCTGGTTGCACTCCAGGGTCCAGAGCATGACCATATATCATTCATTTAACCTACAGGAAGAAACTTCGGGTTTCTGCTTCACATTGAAAGACAGAAAAGTCATTATTTCCATCCTCACACAGGAAAAAAGCTAAACGTAACAGCCCTTACTTACCCATCAGAGGACTGAGGTCACGGGGCAACTGCTACCCTGAAAACTACAGAGGTGGGTGGATCCAGACAATCACAGGTTCTCAGAAACATTTAAGTAGTAATCAGCTAATTCCTGGAGGCAGAGCTTGAGAGTTAAAAACTCCCGGGGGCCCAGGCAATCACTTGGGGAGAGGAAGCCTGGGGAACAGTCCTCTATAACCTGGGCAGAGAGAAAGAGAGCCCTCTCTACCCTGATCAGAGGAAGAGATAGCTCTCTACCCTGGGCAGACGGAAGGAGATCCCTCTCTTCCTTCTAACCTTCCAGGGCACGTACCTGCTTCTCTAGCCCTGCTTTCCATGACTAGTCCGCGTCTTTGCCTGCCCTAGTCACCTGCATCAAACAAGACCTACAACTAGCCCATCTCCTGTGGCACAATCCTAACTACTTATCAGAAGTACCCTTGAGCTGCTCCTTGACTGTTCAGATACACCCTCAGTTTTCTCAATTAGACTGAAAGATCCTGGAGGGCAGGCAGCCCATCTTACACTCCTGTGTCTGGCACTCTCATCTGTGCCCTGAATAAGTGTTGGGGGAATGATTTCACAATTTTTACCTTAAGTTTCTCCAAATCTGGCCTTTCAATACTGACAACCGCTGCCAGCAGCTGGGCTTCCAGACCATCTTCTGTGACCGTGAAATTGAGGAGGGTTGTCTGAGCTTGCAATTCTGGCTTATAGTGAGGATTTGCCAGTTTTGTGTGAAGGATAAGACGAAAGCTGTGGTTAAATTCACACTCTTTATCTCCAATCTTGATGTACCTAAAGGGGGCATAACAAAGACAGTCAGGAGGCTCTCATGCACCGTAACTGATACGAAGGTGTCACTCCCTTCCTGTATTCTAGTAATGTATATAGGCCATAAAACCAGGTGATTTATGATTCTTCATCTACTCTCTGTTTCCCTAAAGTGTAAGAGGAGGAATAGAAGTGATCCACGAAACCTCTATATGATTAAGTTTCCTTACGTGGAAAACAGTGATAATAGTAGTACTCAGCTTATAGTGTCCCTGTAACAGTTAAACACAATAAATCATATAAAGAATCTATAACAACAAATACTAGCTTTATTTACTATATTATGCTTTCTGTGATTAATCTTAAACATTGTTATTATTTAAGGATAAACTGAAATGAGCATGTATGCATTTATGTGTGTATATACATATATACGTGTGTATATACATACACACGTAAAATTTATGTACATGAAAAATACACATAGACTTGTCCTTAAATATGCTTAATTTAAGCCACTTAAAATGAGGCAGAAGTGATTCTTTTTCCTAAGCCCCTGTCATGTGACTATGAGTAATGGTAACAAAAACAATTTTTCAATAAAAATAAAAAACATACAAATTCCTTGGGCACTTTACCCAGTTTTAATACTTTTGGCACTGGCTCAGAAGCAAAGTTTAGGAAGCCTGTTGTGTGGGATGCATGGACAGCATTCTTGCAAGCTCCGTCTCACACAGGGGTGGGCTCTCAGCGACCACGCTTCTTTTTGTGTCCCTGTTCCTCTGGCCAGGAGCAGGTACTTCATCTGAGCTGTTCCAACAAGAGTAACCTTTCCTGGGATTTAGTTGGAACTGGAATCTCTAAGCTCATGTTGAAGTCACTCTGTCTTGCTGGTGAACCAAGCAGCAGAGAAAGACTGTCCTGGTTGCCCAGAAAAGAAGAAGTAAACCAGTATTCAGATGAAAGAGTAACACAAAGGAAGCATGTTCTGGACTTCCAGGTCCCCTCTTCCTTGAAGCCTGGCTGCATCTTCCCCTCAGTTGCCATGGCACCCTGCAGCCTTCTAATAGTCTCTGTTTTGCTTCACCTAGATAGATGTGGTTCCTGTAATTGCAAGCAAAGCTATGAATGAATGCGGTCTCCCCCGCCGAGGGGAGGGCCTGATTTTTCTCTACCTCAGATGCTGGTAGCTAATCCCTAAAGATGTTATCACCTGGGCTCCCTTGCCCCCCGGGTTTTGGATGGGCTTGGCCGATGGAAGAACTGGTGGGAGACAGCAGTACAGGAGGAGAGAGAGGTCCAGTGGATCTTGCCAGCTTCAGGGCCGTGGTCTGGTGAAGGCTATGTCCTGCTATGACCCGTTTCATAGCTCTGCTTAGAGGACCTAGTAATACCTTCAGGCCTACAGGCAGTAAGGGCTTCCCGCTGCTGTAAATCCTATGTACCCTTAACACCTCTACTGGGATCCCTTTGCCCTTTGCTCTGCAAATTCTTTTGTAAATAGTCACTATGTTAACTCTGTCAAACAATTCCAGCCTACTGTGTGGTCCTTTTCCTGCCAGGAACCTGCTATGAGGCTCTAGCCATGGGGAAGTTATTTTGGCACTCATGCATCAGACAGACAGAACCCATGAACTCTGGAACTTCTCAAATTCTTCCATCAAAGTGGCCTGAACTGCGCTGGAGTGAAAATTCATCTAAGGACCCTGGGAGCATGGCTGAAGCAAGGAGTATCTTCTCAGTCTCCTGTTTTACCTTAAATGTTTACTAAGATTCTGAATTCTTCCCTATTTAGTGTATATTTTCATTATAGAGGTATCATCATGACAATGATAAGAATGTTACCCAAAGCCCATATTGTTTTTAATTTAAATATAGTGTTTTAAATAATCATGAGGGAAAAAAGTGACTACTTATCTCACTGACTTACGGGAGAGATGTTACCTTCCTAAATTTATCAACTTTGGTAAACTGGATCAATTCAAAAGAAAGACACTGTATAATAAGTTCAGCATTCAGGCAATGCTGAATCCTCTTTACTAAAATGTCACAATATTTGCAATAACTCTTTTTAAACTTGAGGAGAGATACTCAGTGATATCACTGATATCACTCAGTGATATCACTCATGTGATAATATCTTAGGCTGCTGTTGGTGGATGTTTCATAACTGTGTCTTGCTCTGAGATGAAGTCTCTTGCATCGAATAGTGAGGAAAGGGTACCTGATACACTGGCCACTCTATGTGACTAGGTTGATTTTTATAAAACAATTTTAGTGTGTAAAGATTATTTAAAGATCAGAGTTTTTTTAAATCGCTAAAGCTTTCATCACTAAATCACTGAGTCACTGAAGCTTTCATCATCACAGCTAAGAATCTCAAAAGATTGATCAGATTCATGACCTAGTGTCTACATCCATTTCTCAACTTTTGTTTCCATTGTAATGATCCTATATTTCAACAAAAACTTTCACAGTTCTCCACAAACCTATGGACAATTAATCTTCGACAAAGGAGGCAAGAATATACAATGTGGAAAAGACAGGCTCTTCAGCAAGTGGTGTTGGGAAAGCTGGACAGCTGCATGTAAATCAATGAAGCTAGAACACACCCTCACACTATACACAAAAATAAACTCCAAATGGCTTCAAGACTTAAATATAAAACAAGACACCATAAAACTCCTAGAAGAGAACATAGGCAAAACATTCTCTGACATAAATCATACCAGTGTTTTCTTAGGTCAGTCTGCCAAGGCAACAGAAATAAAAACAAAAATAAACCACTGGAACCTAACCAAACTTACAACTGTTGCACAGCAAAGAAAACCATTAAAAACAATGAAAGAAAAAAAAACCTATAGAATGGGAGAAACTATTTGCAAACGATGCAACAGACAAGGGCTTAATCTCCAAAATATACAAACAGCTCATACAACTCAGCAACAACAACAAAAAACCAAACAACCCAATCGAAAAATGGGCAGAAGACCTTAATAGACATTTCTTCAAAGAAGACATACAGATGGCCAGTAGGCACATGAAAAGATGCTCAGCATCACTAATTATTAGAGATATGCACATCAAAACTACAATGAGGTACCACCTCTCATCGTCAGAATGGCCATCATTAAAAAGTCTACAAATAACAAGTGCTGGAGAGGGTGTGGAGAAAAGGGAAACGTCCAGCACTGTTGGTGGGAATGTAAGTTGGTGCAGCTACTATGCAAAACAGTATGGAGGTTCCTCAGAAAACTAAAAATAGAACTACCGTATGATCCAGCAATCCCACTTCTGGGCATATACCTGGATGAAACTATAATTCAAAAAGATACATGCAACCCTATGTTCATAGCAGCACTATTCACAACAGCCAAGGCATGGAAACAACTTAAGAGTTCATCAACAGATGAATGGATAAAGAAGAGGTGGTACATATATACAGTGGAAAACTACTCAGCCATAAAAAAGAACAAAATAATGCCATTTGCGGTAAAATGGATGCAACTAGAGATGATCATACTAAGTGAAGTAAGTCAAAAAGAGAAAGACAAATACCACATATCATTTATATGTGGAATCTAAAATATGGCACAAATGAACCTATCTACAAAACAGAAACAGACTCACAGACATAGAGAACAGACTTGTCGTTGTCAAGGGGATGGTGGGGAGGGAGAGGGATGGACTGGGAGTTTGGGGTTAGTAGATGCAAACTATTACATTTCAAATGGATAAACAACAAGGTCCTACTGCATAGCACAGGAAACTATATTCAATATCCTCTGATAAACCATAATGGAAAAGAATATAAAAAAGAATATATATGTATAACTCAATCACTCTGCTCTACAGCAGAAATTAACACAACACTGTAAATCAACTATACTTCAATAAAATTAAAAAAAAATCTTTCACAGTTTTTGGTTAAGTGTCCAAGCTTGAAAAAATCTTCCCAACAAGCTACTTTGGAAGCCTTTTTTTTATTAAGTTGAATGGTGAAGTCTTCAAGTTTTGGTTTGTTTTCACTTAGGACTTCCTAGTGTTTAATTTTGTTCCAGAAGGAAAAAAGCTTAATTCAGGTGGCAACCCTCTTCTAAGCCAGTATATCTGTATAATACAGACTTCCCTTTAAAAAAAAAAAAAAGATCAAAAAAAGAGTATTCACATCACCGTTAAAGTGAAACACTGAGAACAGCAAGAGATAAACGAACTACAGGCCAATTGTTAAAAGTGAACCAAGGAGTGGCTGCTAGTTAACACTGTTGCACATATCTTCCAGTTGATACGCTCATTAAGATAATCATTACCTTATAATTTCTTCAGTTATTTGTTTTTATCATGAAACATATTGCAACCAAATATTCATTCACTCAGCAAGCAGTTACTGAACACCTACACAGTGCCAGCCTGTCAGAGAGTCTTCTAGACACTGGGGCTTATAATCGTTACCAAAACAAGCATGGTCTTTCCTCTAACATTATTACTTACTCTCTCATAATAGGTATATGACTACAACATTTTACATACCGATTCATTTATTCTTTTACTTATCCAGTTCAATAAATAAATGTGTATTAAGTGCCTACAATGTCCGGTCATATAAAGATCAAAGATCTGCCCAATTAAAAGAAAGGCAAAGGATCTGAATAGATACTTCTCCAAAGAAGATCTACAAATGTCCAATAAGCACCTGAAAAGATGTTCAGCATCATTAGTCATCAGGGAAATGCGAATCAAAGCCACAGTAAGGTGCCAGTTCACACCCACTGGATGGTTATAAAAAAAAAAAACACTGACAAGTATTGGTGAGGATATAGAAAAATTAGAACCCTCATACATTTCTGATGGAAATGTAAAATGGTGCGACCAATTTGAAAACCAGTTTTCAGTTACTCACCATCTTAAACATAGAGTTACCATGTAACCCAGTGATTCTACTCCTAGGTACACGCTCAAAAGACTGGGAAGCATATGTCCCTACATAATTTGTACACAAATGTTCACAGCTGCATTATTCATAATTACCAAAAGGTGGAAACAACCCACTGTCTGTAAACTCATGAATAGATAAACAAATTGTGTTATATCCAAACAAAGGAATATTACTCAGCCATAATAAGGAAAGAAGTACTGATACATGCTACAACACAGATGAACCTTGAAAACAAGTGAAAGAAGTCAATCACATCTAAGTCCACATATTGTATGATTCTATTTATTTGAAATGTCCAGAAGGGGTAGATCAATAGAGATGGAAATCAGATTAGTGGTTGCCTAGGGATTTCAATTCTAAAACTGATTGTGGTAATGGCTGCTCAATGCTGTGAATACACGAAAATCCACTGAATTGCCCACTTTAAATGATTAAGTTGTATGCTATGTGAATTACACCTCCATAATGGTGTTACCAAAAGTGGACAAAAATGAACAGCAATCTAACAGAAGGTCAGTCACTTACATTTGAGCTTTTATCAATCTGTAAGGTAAGTAACCGTGCTAATTATAGTTTCTCAGAGGTTCAGTCTTCACTTTTGAGCCTAGTGAGGTGTGTTACAGGATGGTCTTAATCGATAAGGACACCTTTCTTAGTCAATCTGCTTCTTTTTGACTGAAGACATATTCAACCATATCTACATTGACTGCACCATCAAAATTTCTCCCCTTAATGGAGCTTCCCTGTCCAAGGGTTTCCAAAACTGATCTCGCAAATAGCTTTGAGAAAATCTTTCTTTGCTAGTGTCATTCGCTATATTACTATTGGCCTAGATTTCAAGACTTTCATGATTGGCCCTTAATGGAAATTTCAAGACTGATGGTTTCATGTAATTACTGCCTGGGGTTCTCACACATAAGCCATTCCAAAGTTTATACTCATTTACATCTCCACCATAACAAAACTCATACTTTAAAATAAACCTCTGTGTACGTCGTCTTGTGATTTTCTGACTACTGCTCCATCTTGGTTTGAATTCATTCCTCCCTCGTGTAGTGACTCTGAGAAATGCCAGGTCTATCACGACCTTCTGTGATTTCACACTGAATTTGCTTATGAATTTTCACTGGGTTTTGATTCACATCTCATAAACTTCATTTTTTAACCACTAACCTCTATCCCCAGATGAAAAAGGAATTTAAACATTTTTTCACTTGAAAAATGTACATTTAAACGAACACTGAATGAATCAAGTCCAGTATTTTCATTACTGTTGTCTAATGGGACAGCTCACTGTGGCAGGGTTAGGAACTGCGGTACGCATTTCAGATTTGAGGTGTGTGCAGTGGGTGGGGATGGAGAGGGTACTTGAGAATCAAAACAAGCCCCTAGCAAGAAGGCTAACATATTCTACTGTACAGCACAGGGAACTCTGCTCAATACTCCGTAAGAACCTAACTGGGAAAAGAATCTGAAAAAGCATAGATACATGTATCTGTATAACTGAATCACTTTGTTGTACACCTGAAACTAACACAACATTGTAAATCAACTGTACTCCAGTGTAAAATAAAAAGTTAAAAAAAAAAAAAAAGAACCCAGATGACTAACACATTTGAAAGTCAGAGGTGTTCAGGCCTCATGGAGAAATCCCTGTAGAGGAGTTGAAGAATTCTTTCTGTAAATGGCCGGAGAGTAAGTATTTCAAGCTTTGTCAGCCACATACGTCTCTGCCATATATGCTTCTTTGTTGACAGCTCTTTAAAACCATCCGCAGCTCCTGGGCCACATCAAGACAGGCTGCTTGCCCATCACCACGCTACAGGGTCCACCAGTTAGTGGTATCAGCATCCTCTCCTCTCAGTGCAACAGCAGCTAATGCCACTGGACTACCCAGTAGCAGCAAGTTACAATTTTTCCAGTTAGCCACTACACCTAAGCGTGCTTCCCTCTCTAGGTTTCCGAGGAAAAAAAGGGAGGGACCAGCCAATACGGAGCATGAGGTTCTGGCAATTTTGCTTGTGGGTGCAGGTGACACTAGCTTTTAACTCATCAAATATGTATTAAACCAAACATCTCAGTTAGAGCCACACTCCATAAGGTGACTGACAGATGATTCTGTGGTTCTAAACCTCCCTTGCATACCCACATATGCCCTGAGGCATTCACACACCCCAGTGTGAGAACCAGAAATCCATCTGCTAGAGGGACAGAGCTGACTTTCTCTGTGAAGAGACAGTTAATCGGGGAACTTGCCGCGCTGATGGCAAAGAGAAGGATATCTGTCTATAAAACTGGTTTTCTATTTTGCTCTGAAACATTACTTTATAGGTTTACATTTCCCAGGGATAGTAAATTATCCTCAATTGGGGTGTTTATGATCTATGAAAGGCAAAAACTACATAATGACTCAGTGGGTTTTGTCATTGCTGCTAGGTTAATTTTTGGTTAATCTCTGATCTGGGAAAAATAAACTGACGGCTAGCACTCTCTCTTGACTTGAAGGATCCAAAAAACAACGGAGTTAACCAGAGGGGTGGGAAAAGCAAACAATCACTGTGTTGTTTTTGTGAAAGACAGGAGTCCAGAGTTTGTAACTTCTAGAAAACACAGCAGGCAGCTCCGAGCGCTTGAAATGCAAAGCCAAGGAGAAGCAACAGCAGGTGTGGGAAGGGCAACCTGAAACTTGGACCTCTACTCTCTTCCAGCTATTCGGTAAAAACTGTAGTTCTTAACCCACCCTCCAGCCCCACGCCCCCCAGGAACAGGACTCGGGCCCCTGACACTGCATCGCAGTGAGAAGCAAGCGGGGCAGGGGTCTCTGAATGTGGGCTGGAATTGCTCCCAGAGGGTTTTTACTCATCCCTCCAAGGGACTGGGTTCCTCCTGCCCCCTTTTCTCTCTGGCTGAGAAGTGCTGGTTTGGACATGACAGACTGATTATATGAACTCGCAACTGAAATAAAACGGGTTTTCCCAGTAAAAACACCATATTTTAATTGGATAGGACAGAGAGTGAGCTGTCCACATTCTGTCTCACCTAGCAGAGTTGTAATTTTAGAGCCAGAAGGGCCCCTAGAGATCATTCAATGGATTATTTTTTACGGACCTTAAGGGTTTATGACTTGTCCAAGGTCATATAGCTTAGTGGCAGAGATGGGACCGGAACCTGGGTCTCTAGACTCCTAGTATAAAGTTCACTGCATCCCACTGCAGGGTAATTTGCTCTGTTTGATGACGACAGCTTGTAACCCTGGCCTCTGTGGACCTGTCTGACCACTGATCACAGGAGAGTGCTGAGAGAATATGACTGACTCAGTAACAATCAATGACCACTAGAGAAAAAAAATATAAGGACACAGCTCAGAGGACATGCCCAGCTGATCTTTGGTTAGACATGCTGTCCTTGTTTATAAAAGAGACTAGCACTGATTATCGAGGTGCCCAGCCTGAACCCAAGGGCTATAATTTCTGATGGATATTTTCATAAAATGAATTACTTAATTTATAAAATTTTAAAAGTAAAAAACTTTACTTACAGAAGTTTTCTAACTTCTGGCTTTCAGGAAAAGAAAACATAATACTGAAGTATGCCAAAGTGCTCAGTGAATTATTGTAATGTTGAATGAGTTATTGTATAATAAAGACAATCATCTATAAATTGACTATAAATTTAGTTTTCCATGTGTCAGGCTGGCATAAAAATCAGGTACTTGGGAATTTCAAAATTCTTTCAAAGGTTATTCACAATCCAGCCAAAAGTTATCATGGGGATGAAAAGATCTGTAATTTCTTCAAGTCATGGGAGGTCATTACTATTTTGGAGGATGGATATGCAATTACATTTAAAATACTTGAAAATAATTTCTTGGCTAATGTTCACGGCATTTCTGTGATAGACTCGGGGGAACATCTCTCCCAATTCTCGGATTTACCTGAAAACCAGAATCTCTGTGAGTTGAGAGATGCAGCATCATCTCAAAATAACCAAGATGAGAGTCTGAAGTCTGAGATTACCATCTGCATTTCTTATTTCTGAGAAATATGTCTAGAAACTAAGGAAATGTCTTTCACTTCTGTTGGCACTGTTCTCAAGGTTTAGTGTAGCTCCTGTTGAAAACGCCCTCAGTCTTGGATCATAAAAACCTACATGAATTTCTCTAGTGATCAGATATTCTTACTACGTGAACAAACCTGCCATTATTTTTTATTGCCATGTAAAACCAGATATGGAAAAGCAGCAATATTCAATGTAGAATAAGGACTTGCTTCTGGGGCAGATCCAAGTCTTTACTAGGAATGGCTGCAGTAAAATGCTATTTTTAAAAAACATTGGCAAAACCTTTCTTACAACACAGTTTGGCGAGAAACTTTTGAAAATATTGTATTATTATACTGAAGGTTGTCCCTCTAGGATGGATGATTCAGAGAGCTAACACATTCTCTGAATAGGAGGAAGTCCATTCTCCAGGCCTCACCAGAGCTGCTTTGTCAAGGTGAAGAGATAGCAGGTGGGTTTTGAGATAAGTAAATAAAATAGTTCCAGGAGTTGGGGGAAAAAAACACACTCAGGAGAAGCAAAAAACCTTCTCAATAGACATCTAAAAGCCTTACTGCATGTCCCGCTGTTTCAAATGAAAAGCTTCTAGATTAGACTTGTGAGCTGCAATAGCCCTGGCTGGGCGCACAGCTGAAGGGTCAGGTGCCGTGCGGGCAGCCGGGAGGGGTTACTTAACAACCTCGGCAGGAAGGCCGGAGCGAGGTGGTCAAACCCGGCTCGGGAAGAAAGGATTCGGCTCAAAGCTGCACAGCTGGCCAGATGTTCAAGGAAAGGAAGGAAAGAAAGTCCTGAATTGAAATGAGTTGGCTCACTGCTTCATGCAGTTAATATAACCAATACGTCCTTCTTAAGATAAAAGCAGGGCTTCCCTGGTGGCTCAGTGGTTGAGAGTCCGCCTGCAATGCAGAGGACTCGGGTTCGTGCCCCAGTCCGGGAGGATCCCACATGCCGCGGAGAGGCTGGGCCCGTGAGCCATGGCTGCTGAGCCTGTGCATCCGGGGCAAAAAAAAAAAAAAAAAAAGATAAAAGCAAACTTCGATTCGAATTTTTAAAAAAAAGATTAAAGTCACAAGAGTCCAGATACCACTGAACAGGAAAAAAAAAAAAAGCGAAAAAAATCATAGCTTATTTCCCCTTTGATATACGTATATAGCCTATATGTATAAAACATACATGTTATATATATTTATAAATGTACTTCAATATATCCTTATTTAAACATTATAATGTAGCATGAAAAATGAAATTCTGGTTCCATTTGTATTGTTCTTTTTTTAGAAAATTGCTTTTTTAAAGAAAAGAATCTAAAGGTTATGAATCTGTGGCCCTGTTTGATATTTTCTTTCAGATAAAGTCAAACAATGTTAGCAAGATGAATGAGAAGATGTACTACCTGTAGACCCTGAATATTACACCTAAAATTTTTTAGATTGAATTTAGGGACAGCAAGGTTGCTGGAGGTTTTTTCTGCAATTAAACTTTGTTTTTTCAACTTTAGAAATTGGGAGAGACTAGAATGCCGAATTCTACCAGATGCGGGCTTGAACTGACTTGAAAATAAAAATATACTTACCCCTAGGGACATAATGAGAGAACTACATCACTCCAGTGTTTATTGAAAAACCATAAGCTTCCAGCTCAAGAGAGCGTGTTCTATTCAGTGTGGGGTTTAATTTAACGTGGTTCTATCTTAAATTTCGCCCAGGAACTCATTCAAAGAGATCCATAATCAACTACAGAACAAACGCATGGCAGCAACTCCAAGAGCAGCGACATAATCATAGTTAAACTGGAAACTTGCTAACTAAAACAATTCTTATTAATTTTAGCACAACCTTCAGGAAACTTAGTCATTATAAAATAAATACTATCTGTAAAATGCTGTCTCTCATTTGATTATTTCTATAAAAATGAAATTTCTATCATATAGCTAATATTTCTATTAGTTTTAAGTTTCTTTCTAGGAAATGCTACTTAAAAGACTATTACTAAAAGAGTAACCATATGAAGTTAAATATAGAATGAAGTATAAATTGTCTTTAAGAAACATTTATATGCTCAGAAACAAGCTGAAATACATCTTGCAGCAAGGTTACTCCAGCTAAAATTAAAGTTCAAAAAGTACTTCAGTAATATTTGGGGAGATTCGAAAGATTAAAGAGAGAGAATTTTATGAAGATGCTTTACAGATCAGCAGCTTCTCTAATATGTAAGCAAGTAAATTTGCTTTGGAAAAAATACGTGTTGATAAAACTTCCCAGATAGGTTTTCTGTCGATTGATACCATATGATATATTTTACTTAAGATTAGGATTATCTGGAGTTTGGTGGATTTAATTATTTGTAATTACCCAGCTGTTGTCAGCCTGTGGTCATTTTATGACTGGGTATCTACTGTGTGGGTCAGGTTCAACTGTATATCTTCTCAAGCACAGATTTAATGTGCTATTGATGAAACCATTACTACAGCCAAATTAAAGTCTGGGCTGATGTATTGGTCCACAGGGAGCTGTCAGACATGAAAGGAGTAATTAGTATTCATTACTTCATACTGCACAACATTCCAATTATTAATGAACTTCAACTTTTGGACTATGCTGTATATATCACAAGCATCTTCTCAGACATTCATTATTAGGAAGAATAGACTAATACTGTTTTTTTTTTTTTTAAGGCCCCCAGAGCAAAGAGAACTAAAATAAACAAAAACACTATAAATAGCCAAAAACTTTCTGAGGGATGTGGCTTTCTCTCAGGAGTATGAAAGTATTATTCCACATGCCCTTGGAGAAGATGACACAGTACAGACATTCTGGGTAAATGCACCAGTTTTGCAATCCCTGCGGGTTGTTTCCTCTTTCTTTTGCTTGTTTTCAATGCTATTTTATGTTTACAATACAAAGGGTAACATATTTGTAACTCCACAGGGGATCTCAAAGAGTAACATAGAAATGTAAAGATAGAAGGAGATGGAAACAAAATCAAGTAAAATGTTCATTGTTCGAGATCAGAACAGAAAAGACCTATTAGAAAGCTGATAAACATGCAGATTAGTTTGGGATGGGATCAAGATAAAGTCAATAGTTTTCTGTTCCTGTTTACCGATGGGCAACTCTATTATTAAACAAAACCATATCAACATGTTTCTATTAATTTTGTTTTCCATTGTTTTCTCCCAGTTTTTATTTACTGTATTAAAAGAAAGGTAATTCCTATTTCTACCAATCCTTTTTTTTTCTATATCCACTTATAGGTTCCAAATGTATACATATTTTTAAAAAGTTCCTCTCTCGCTTTTAAAACTTACATGAAGGAACAAAAAAGCATTTGCTTTGCTTAAACATACTTCTTGTGAGGTAAAAACAATACAGTCACTAAAATACCAAATTTTATTCCAAAGTACTTTTAAAGCTTTTATGAATAAAACTTCTTAAAATTTGGAGTGTCCTCATTTTTTTTCACTCAGAAAAAGGGGTGGAGAAAAAAACCCAGGTGGTAGGAATAGTTCCTCATAGGAAGAGGTAGCTAATAGTATCAAATATACAAATCTTTCGTGTTATTAAAAAAAACAGCAGAAGAATGAAAGTTCCTAACTCAGTTCTCTGGAAGACTTCACAACCCTTAAATACAATGGTGAGCACGTAAATGTGTACAGCTTTGGAAAGCAATTTGCCATTTTCTTTTAAAGCTTACTGTGCGTACTCTCTAGAACCCAACTATTCTACTCCAGAATATAAACTCTGAAGAACCCCTTGCTGTGTGCACCTTTAGATACGTATATGAGTATTCAGTATGCTAATATTCATAGCAGCATGTCTTGAAATAGCAAAAAAAATCGGAAAATCACCTAAGGGTCCTTCAATAAAAATATTCAATGAAGTGAGAAAGAGCCACGCCACTGAATATAACAGTGAAAAAAATGAGATTAGAGTTAAATGAAAAGAATTAGAGCTAAAAGCAAGAATATAGCTAAGTCTTAGAAGCATAATATTGAGTAAAAAAATTCAAGCTCCTTTTAACTATATAAGCTATGATGGATTTTTATAAAGTCCCAAATCAGACAAAAATAAACACTACATTGTTTTGGAAAATGCATATATATGATAAAACTATTTTAAATAAAGTAATGAAGTGATGATGAAATTTAAAATACTGACTATCTTTGGAGATGAGGCAGAATTAGAAACGAGAGGAGCACAAAGGTGGATTAAAGAATACTGGTCATCTTTCAGTTCATAATTTGAATGGCAGATACCTGTCTAAATTATTATTATGATTTATAACTTCTATATATTATATATTTTATATGTATCAGTATTAAATAATAAAATTTAAATAACCAAAACCCTCTACTGCTTTTAGGTGGCAACTTAAAACATCAAAAGATATGACGGATTCCTCCCCTCCCCACCCCTCCCTTTTGCTGATACGCTTTGTGACTCAACTCATGGTTCATCCACACTTGCCATGTCTGAAAGACAAGGTCTTACTTCACTAGGTCTGTTTGAACATCTGGTCCATGCTCCCAATCACCCACACACTATACCCATCACTCGTTAAAGATTCAAGGGAAATAATACATATTGAATATCTGTATGTGTCATGCTTTTCGTAATTTTTTCCTCACTAGATGACAAAACATAAACAGAAAAACAGGTTAACCAAACTTACCCCCAATCACCAAACTAGAATGCAGCAGACTAAGATTTGACCCAAGTTCCATCTTACTACTTGAACCCCAATGCTAGTTTCTAACAACAACACACAGTGCATAAACCCCACCTCACAGTCGTAAAAGTCTCTCTTGAAAATGCACAGGTAGCAACCAAGACAATGGGTTGAGCACTGTATTTACTTTCGTTCCCTTTCTTTCCCTTCCCATTGTATTTACTTTTCTTCCCTATGGAAATGATGGAAAGACGCATGCTTAAAGAAACAATGTTTCTTTAAGGGTGGAAGGGATAGATTAGGAGGTTGGGATTAACATATATACACTACTGTATATAAAATAGATAAATAATAAGGTCCTACTGTATAGCACAGGGAACCCTACTCAGTACTCTGTAACAGCCTATATAGGAAGAGAATCTGAAAAAGAATATATATATATATATATATATATATATATACACATATATATATATAACTGATTCACTTTGCTGTATACCTGAACCTAACACAATGTTGTAAATCAACTATACTCCAATATAAAATAAAAATAAAATAAAAAAAGAATGAATTAAAAATCATGTTAAAAGATAAGAAAGAGTACAATGAGTGGAAATTTAAAAGTTGAGGCATTAAAGAAAGTGATGAGAAGCTTAATGGAAAATAGTAGCAAAAGTTAACAACAGGCATTCACGGAAGGCTAATTAACATATCCTTATTAACAATAAAATATAAAACAAAGCAGCAATGAAATAAGGATTCTATTATTTGATGTTTCTATTGGCTCTTGCTCATGGTGCCTTATTTCCTCGTGTGTTCTGTGATTTTTGTCTGTGAACTCATGTACCGTTGAATTAGATCTTTCACAATCCTCTAAAGTCTAGATTGACAGACATTATTCCAAAGAGGGTCTTCGTTTGCTTCTGCCAAGTGCACTAGGGTGTGACCAACCCAAGGCCACTTTAAAATAAGTTAATGGTTTGAGGTATTTTAGGGCACGCAAGTAATAAAAATTTGTCTTGGGGCTTCCCTGGTGGCACAGTGGTTGAGAGTTCACCTGCTGATGCAGGGGACATGGGTTTGTGCCCCGGTCCGGGAAGATCCCACATGCCGCGGAGCAGCTGGGCCCATGAGCCATGGCCGCTGAGCCTGCGCGTCCAGAGCCTGTGCTCCGCAACGGGAGAGGCCACAATGGTGAGAGGCCCGGGTACCGGAAAAAATAAATAAATAAATAAATAAACAAACAAACAAACAAATAAATAAAAATTTGTCTTAAACATTCATAAGAAAGATGGATGTGGTAAGGAATTCTCTGGGGATATTTTTCCATCTCTTCCCAGCACCAAAGTACAGAAAGGAAAGTTTCCTTTCTGTAGTGCTGGGTTTTGCCCTTAAATAGAAGGTATGGCCCCTTGACGCTCTAGCATTAAGCAAGAATCTCTTAGCAGACTCCACACCCTGAATAGGCCCTAGACTTGGTCCAAGCTCTGTACATCCATCAAAACAGAAACCCAGTATTATCAGGTTTTAGCAGGTACCCTCAGGAAAAAAACAGCTTTGGTGTTCCTTATCTTTCTATTTCCTGCTTTTTGGTCACACTTTTTTTTTTTTTTGGTCAACTGAGTGATACATTTCAAAAAGTGTTTTTAATAATGTAACTAACATATTTAGTTGTTTTCCAGTATTCACATATCTAATCTGCCACAGTGCCAGAAATAAAAGTCTGTTTTTATTGTTTTGTTTTTATTTTAGTTAACCACATTTTTAAAGGCATATAGTATGATTCTTTTCCATAGAGAACTTGTAATCTAATAAGGATATATAAGAGAATTTAAGCATATTTTAAGAATGACATATAAAGTCAAAATGACAGTCACACAGTATAGCATGTAGTATGCATGGGAAGCATTAAATGCAGAAAAGTTAAATTCCCATTTGATTGACTGAATAGCAGTTAAATTCCTAATGAAGTGAATTTGGGATTTGCATTGATAGAAAAGGTAAATAAAATAGCACATTATAGAAAGGGGGATTATCTGTGTGAAGTAATGAAAAATGAGGTTGGTAAAAGGAAACTCAGTAGTATCAAACAGGTAAAGCATTTTGCAGGTTTCACAGAAAAGCTTTAATTCAATTCAAAGTAATTGACAATAGAGAATTCTTAATGGGAGTGATGAAACGAGCAATATTAAAAAAAATTATTTTAACCACTCTCTGGGTTGGAGAGAAGTAAGTAGAGAAAGGATGTAAAGGGATCACTACAGTCAGCATGAAGAAATGAATGGCCTAAACTACACTGTAAGGTACAGATATGAAAACAAAACACAAATGAGAAAATAAACAGAGTTTAGGGGAAAAACAGAATGGAAGAGTAGGAAGAGTCAGACTGGCAAAGGAGAATTCATAGGAATTCTACTGAAAGATGGTAGTGCCTATGTATTTGGAAAATCTGGTTAAGAAACTAGGTTTCCATGCATTAAATTTCATATAGCCTTGAGCATCCAAGAAGACAGTGACTAAGCTCTTTCAGGCCCCATTTTTCCATTCTGTGAAGTGAATGTTCCCTGTTCTGACTATATAGCATCTCCATAGATAATCACATCTTCCATGGTGCTTAACCAACTCTCTATGGAGATGTTCCCCAATCTACATGCTCAGCCAAGATTTTAAGCTCCATACTCAGTATTCCATGGCTTCTTAGACTTTTTCGAGAATGAGTGTTTAAAGTAGCACCTCAATCTTTGAATGTCTAATAAGTGAAATAGTTACCTCTTTCCCTGCACTTACTCCTATTCCTATATCACATCTCTCCATAAACCATACCATCATTTAACCTGGTAGAAGACTGGAAATCACCTTGAACCTTCCTTTTCCCTACTAACAAAATCCCATTATTGACCATGAACTGATGATATTAACTCCTTGAGAATTCTTTGGTTTGCCCTCTCCTCTCCACCTCTACTGTCGCTGGCTTAGTTTAGGCTCGTATCATGTCTCAACTGGAATATTGCAATTGTTTGCTAATTGGACGGACCCTGGCTCTAGGTCCACGTGCCTTCAATCAATACTCCACACAGCCAACAGCGTCCTTTCAAAAACGTAAATCTGATCTCATTATTCCTAACATGCTTAAGAGTCTTCACTAGCTTCCCCACTGACTTATGCTCATAATTTTCAAGTGAAAATATGGAAAGTCCAGATGTGTTACTCCAGGAAGGCAAGGTCCTTTGGTCAAAAACCACTGCTGTTGTCAACTAGTGTTACTGATAGGAACGGACCCCTTTAATGTCTTTGGGGAAAAAGCATTATCACCCAAGGCCAACCTATGGTCATCTGTGGGTACACAAGGATGTCAACATTCTGGGTACTGATAATCCAGTCTCATCTCTCTGAGTCCATACACCTCCCTTTCCCACCCCCAGAATGGGGCTTTCTACATATTTGAATCCTAACTGCAGGTCCCCAAAGCTGTTGGGCTGTTTTGTGTGTTTTGCTATTTGGTATTAGCTCTCTTGTTCCAGAATTCCCTTCTCCCAGTCTTCTGTCTGACAAATGCCCACTCACCTCTCAACTCACATTAAATGTAAATGTAATCAAACGCAATTTTTTCCACAAAGCCTTCCCGGGTCTCCACTATGGAGCTGATGATTCCTATCATGCATACTTCTATCATCACACCAATGGCAAGCATTACTTTTACTGTTTGTAGGTCTGACCTTCCCCTAAGGAAATGTAGCTTCCTTAAGGGCAGGGTCTGTACCTTATCACGCTTTGAATCTCCAGCCCCCAGTACAGTGCCTGGCATCTAGCAGTGCTCAGAGAAGGTTTATTCAGTGACTAACAGAATATGAAATGACTCAGATTCTCTGAATAAAGAAACTCTGAAAACATCTAAAGAAACGGGAGATAAACATCTAAATTTACCTTCATAAAAGTGGTTGTTTCCACACGTAAGAGTTTAGGAGCTAAAACTGTGACGGTAACAACTGCATGCAATAAACACCGTTTATTATATACTTACATATCATTTAAAATTCTCTTGACCTTCTTAAAAAAGCTAGAGTGATATGAGCAATTCTATAAAGCCTAATAGAGAGTGCTTATTCAGGAAATATTATTAATTTGGAATAAATTGTCCTGCTTTGATATTTTGTGATAAAGAATTTGATGCTTTATGAAAAATAATTTGTTTCTGAAATAAAAAAAACCCCTCTGGGATTCTTACTTACACTTAACTATAACCACACTGAGAAAAAAGTCAGGACTGAAGTTTATCAGGCTCTGGAAATTTCAGATTATCAAAAAAAAAAAAAAAAAAAAAAAAATATATATATATATATATATATACACACACATAAATACAGAGAGAGAGAGACCAATTTTCTTACATCTAAATTGTGTTATTGAAGGTCCAAGTTAAAGCTAAGAGAATATTATTTCACTGACAAAACTTCTAGGTCTTCATAATAGAGTCAGAACCTTAATAACAAGGATTTCACTTTAGTGACATTCAAGATTCTACACTGTATCTTTAACACATCAGACACAGCTACAATTATATTTATGTTAGAGCTGCAGTTTGTCAAGTGCGTTATTAGATTGTTCTAAATGCATGTCTGGGTAAATTTTGGTTTATTAAACAATTATAAGTTGTCACTCACTATAAATGGATTTAGTTGGTGAGTTGTATAATAAATACTAATCAGTTAGAGACTTTTTACAAAATAGAAGTTAGTCACCCTTAAATAGGCCTATTTCCACTTAAAACTGACAGGAATAATCTAGTGATGAAAAGGGAGACAAGACACCTTTGAGGCAGAGAGTGGGTATCAAAGAAGAAGGGTGTTGGGGAAGTTCTGAATTACACCTTTGTGAAGAGAGAAAAAAAAAAAAGAGAAGGAAATCCACTGAAAGAAGCCTAATCAATGTTGATTTCTTGAGTGAAGAGGCACAGAGAGCTGTGGGAATGCCACAATCTCCCCTGAGCCCCACACAGGCTCAGAGACATAAGTGCTGCATCTTAACTTTTACACATTTATAGAAAGTGTGTGATGCCCCCTTGGAAACGGCTTCGCTGGCCCTGGGAGAATGTCCTGGACAGCCAGTGTCCGGGGGGATGGCAGCATTCGGAACATCACGTAGAGTTCACCAAGGGTGTGCCCAGTCCGCCACTGCCGGTATGCGGATCATCTTACGGGTCCGCTAATGAACTCTTTTCTTTCTAATGGTTATATATATTTTGAATGTATAGGGAAAGACAGAACCAACACAGTAAACCCATGATTTCGTAGATGCTATGACTTGGGGTAAGGCTGAGTTAAAAAAAAAAAAAATAGAGTGGATTTAAAATAGTTTTTTAAAAATATTAAGTAAATAAGGATACAAGCAGTATGCAGTTAAGGCAAACATACTAAAGGTGTTTTGCAAAGTACTGAAGGTAGAAAAACATTCAACTAATAAAGGAGCTAATGAAGGAACAACTAATAGAGGAGGAACTTACTCTCAGATTTGTGACAATGCATTTTTGGAATCTATAAATCAGGAATTGGGTAACATGAATCTAAATCCACCAAACAAAGAGTCTGAACATCTGGATCACGTCAAGGTTGCTTTGGTCTTAGAATGCAGGAGGCTTGGAATGGAAACTCAGAAACATCACCAAGAATATTCCCATAGATTACACGTGATTATGAGGCCAAGAAATAGAAGCTGATGATCAAACTCATATGTAGCACAAAATGTATGTTAAAAATTCAATAATACTTACTTTCCTCTTTTAATTGTGTTCCTGCCAAGCAATGGATCAAGGACTGGATCTATCGTTTCCTCAAGGTTTTCAAGTAAGATGACATCTCCAAAGGCCAAAGCGGTTTCAATGTCATTCAAAAACCTTAAAGTTCAGTCAGAATCAAGAAAAAATGTAAATGAGCACAGGGAAAGTGTTCAAAATTATTTATACTCAACTGTACTTCATTTAATGTAAATACTTTAGATGGAACAAACTAACTTAGAGAAAACTAAATATTTTATAAAGTAGTGTTTTCTTCAACTGGAATACATGGAAATTAAAGATTAGATTTTGAGGTAAATTTCAGTTATATTTTTCCAAGTGAAATTCAGTAGCGTGAACTAATGAGTCCATGTAAAAATTACTTACTTTTGATAGTAATCATGGTTGAAATAAATGTAACCTACCCAAACATTATAAATTTAAATTTACTCAATAGGTCCTCTTTTGATAAAAAAAAAAGATTAAAATTATATTAAATGCCTTGTGGCTTTATCAAATTTTCATTTTTTAAACATTTAGATTCAGTCATGTAAAGTGGTGAACTATCTTTTTATTTCATTCCCACTCTCCAAAAATAGTTTCTCCTATTCAAAAATAATTTCCTCCAAGTATTCAGATAAGCAGAGACCATTTATCTGCACGACTGCAGACATTCCTTATTCCACTTTACATGTCAAAAGATGATGGAGGGGTGAAGTGAAGTATCAGTATGACTAAAATTATTTATTCTGCATTAACTGAAGACCAACTACATACCACAGAGCTTTCTACTTATCAGAAAACACTATCATGCGGACCGAGAGACAGAAAATCTCAGAGTAGATTCAGTTCTCAAAAGTGACATGTAAAGCTTGACTAAAAAATTATCTACAGGCACTCTGTTGGGAATTGAGCCATGTTAAATACCCACTGTAGGCGAAGTACATATTCAGGAATATAACTGCAACCACTGTTAAACCTATAGGTGCAGCTGGCAATTCTTGGGTTACCATATGCCAAAGTCCTAAACAAGGATTATAATACATTGTATTACCATTCTTGGCCTTAGGAAATTTTTCCTCTCACGTTCAGTGTTTGTTCTAACCTTCCAACTAATTTCTTCTTCAGGTAAGTGGATGCCACCCAGCGTAAATGCCCTTTCAACAGAGATACTTTATGGGAAACGGGAGGAGGCAGATAAACAAGTCGTACCAAACTATCACATTTCAAAGTGGCAGCGAGGTCTAAGAAATGCCAGGACTTGGTAAAAGCCAGACCCATTTCCGGCAGCTCAACGGAAAGTCAACCCTTCAGGTTTCACATACCCTTTCCGGCCCACATGTGTGATTTTCAGGTCAGTTCCGTACTTGTTCTTGATCCACTTAATCCCCTGCTGCTGGGGATCTATCAGCAGGGGCCAGCGCTCGCAGTGTGTTAGGATAGCCGCGTTCTCCGTGGACATTCTGTCACTGGGCAGTCCTTCATTATTCCAGGTGGCAACCGTGGCATCATCCGTCAACAAGGCAATCATGCCCAGGCCTTCAGTTATTGGGATGGAGACCTTTAAAATCAGAGTTGAAGGCAATAAACTGTCAGTGTGGCAGAGCACAACAGACAAGAGAACGACAGACCAAAGAACACATACAAATTCCCTGACTCTCAACAGCCAAATAAAACTCCCATCATGAAATACAATGCAACCCGATAAGCCCCCTGTTCACCTCTTGGAATTCTGTCCACTGCAGCATCCAACATCTGATTTGTTCCTGCATCTATCTGGCTTCAGGCAAAAGGGACTTTGCCCTCTATACATACCTATAGCAGCCCCAACAAGGTGAGAGTGAATTTAGACTCCAGCAAGGATGGCAGGACAACAGAAATGTATAATATTTGCCCAGTGGAGTAATCATCCCACATAAGCAATGCTACATGGCACTCTCTTGCTTCCAGCATTTCATCTTTCTTCTACAGATCAACACTACAGAGAGATGACTTCTCTCTCTGGGGTGGGTTCATGGAATCTATTCAGTCCGCTGGAACTCCGGCAGCTTGTGGTGGTACCCAGCAACTTCGACTACAGCCTCTCCTCTGAGAGGGGAACTGTCTACAGTGTGACTGTGAAGAGAAGCATTACAAAGTGGGGAGTTGTTGGGGGAGGGATAAATTAGGAGTACGGGATTGACAGATGCAAGCTATGTTACATAAAATAGATAAGGAACAAGGATTTACTGTATAACCTAGAAAACAATAT